>NC_090438.1:325255382-325558412 GCF_031143425.1 Pleurodeles waltl | reverse complement strand
AACGTGTGACATTGCTACTAATGAAATGATCAATTTCAAACTTTGAGCATTCCTTTTTCAGCTTTCCAGTTTCTGTTTTACTTGAAGTCTGATTGTCTTGAAGGTGTAGAGGTGTGAACAACATGAGACTTTCATACTTGTCAATGAGAACCCCTGTCACAAAACAATTTACGTACTTTTTACCTATGCTCTATTTGCATAGCATAAACCTAGCCAAATGGCATCGGAGTGGTAAAGAGGGTCACGGCACAAGAAGTAGAATCTGCCTTCTGAGAGTAGAAGTGGATAGTATTTTTTTGTTATAAAGTGTTCTTCAAGAGGATGTGCTTTCAGCTCTTTCCATAAATGAGAGCAGGTTTGGGGTGGTTCTGATGGATATGGGATCTCATTCCACTTCCTGGGTACATAGATGGGCAAGGACGGTTGCCTTGTTTGCATCTCTTCCTCTCCAGTCTGATGGTGTACTACCGGTTTATAGGTGTGTCCACACAGGAGGGAGGACACTGACTCTACAGCGCTTATTTTTTCTCTATTTACAATAGAATTACCGCATACTTTAAACTAGAAACCTGTTGCATTACAAATGTATTTTGGGGATACGATTGTAGGCCTGAGAGACCTAGCTATTGCAAATGGTATAATTGGCTGCTAATAACAAATGTGACACAATGCACGTATGTGTGGCATTGGAGTACAACGCTATTGCTTCAGCGCGTGCACAATCAAGTCTTCAGTTTGCTTAGCACAAATGTACGTTTTAGCACAGTATCAGTATCCGAGCCTCTGGCTTGAAGGAAAGGAGAGCCTATCCTATAAACTCAAAGTTCATTTTGCTGGGCACATGTAAACCTAATAAAGTTATTATTATAGTATTATTCATATTTTTCATAAATAAGTTATTTATAGTCAAACTTCGATTTGCCGAGTATACATCGTTCTCTCTACCTTTTGGTAAAAGTAATCTGTTTTAGCTATTACTTCGCAATCGCTGGCTTTTTCAATTTTGATCTTCCGTCAAGTACAATACATACCTTTTATATTCATTTTGACATTCTCAGGTTGAATGCATTTTTTTCACAGTCCTTAAAGAGCACCTTCTCCTGGATATTTCTCTTTTTGTCTATAAAAATATTTCATATTTTTTGACAGAGATAGAATAGAGACCCGGCTGCAGGTCTTAAAGGTATTGTTGAATAAAAAAGGCCTGTTTCCTTTCAAACTTTTTTTATTTTCTTTGTTTCGGAAAAGCAAAGGCGGAAACAATGTTGCGTCAACTGGAATGATTAATTGAGAGAGACAGTTCTAGAAATATGCTTTGCAATATTCTCTTTGTAAATGGAAGAAGTAATCTTTTGAAATAACTTCTAATACAAACAAAGTGTATACCCCTCGAGTCTCGCTCTTCTTGTGTGTCTCATAGAAACTAGTTGAAACGAAGCTGGATCGAAATGCATGCAGTCTCCCAAGTCAGATGTTGCAATTTTCAAAGGAGAGATCACAGCAGAGTGAGGCCTTTAGGCACAGTTGTGTTTAGCAGGCGTTCCACATTTCCTCATATTTTTCTCAAATTTCCCAACAGATTTTCTTCTTTACCTGCAATGTATTGCCTTTTCTTTCCTGCTGTAATGTGCATTAGACTCATCATTTCACGAATGTCCATTGTAGGTTTGTTTGACCCCGTTTCAAACCCTAAAGGGAGAGGTCTCTTGCATGAGGTCTTGTGGAGTATGATTTTCTTTTGGTAAACGAAAAATAATAAACACATTAATTAACAAAGTATGATTTATTTACAACCAAGTGCCTGTTTGTAACTTTTATTTAAGTAGGTAACCACACTTATACCAAGTAAACACTCTAGTTAACCTGTTGCACTGAATTAAATGAGCTAATATTAATATTATTTTTGAATGTCGATTTGACACATTTAAGGCTGAAAGGCATGCTTACGTATTTTCACAGTTGTTTTGCTCGAGGTGTGTTCTCTTTCCTTCACACTGCAGATGTTGATATTGTTCCAGGAGTTTTCTATTAGCTATAGCATAGGTATTTGCTAGGTATTGACTGATAGCGAGAATCTCACCGAGAAGAACGGAAGGGTTGTCTGTACCAACAATTCTGCTCAGTGTAACAATTCAACGAAGTAGCCAAGTAGGGACCATTGTAAAGAGGTGTGAAACTAGTATGTTTACTTGCTCCCAGCCTTTGGAGGTACATTATTGGTGCCTGAAAGTGGGAATGAGCTGAAATGTTGCAACTCGAGTTTTGTTAAATTATATTTTCTAACGTTCTTTAGACTAGAGGTGCTAGGATTCCTGGACTCCCTTGCTTGCTGTCTCTTGCACACTTTGTGCACTAGAGAGATGCTTGATGGCTTCTAACTGAGAACATCTTTCTCATCTTTGCAAATCTTTGTTTGAGTGAAAAGGCTACATGCCTCAGCATTCTTAATCTCTCATCAGAAACCTTTATTAGGTCTTCTGAAGCTGACACGTTACCCATTTGCTTAACCTAATATCTTTTCCCCCACCTATCCTTACTTGATTTAGATTAGGAGTTTGCCTTTATGGAACAAGCTTTCTGAATATTCTATTATCTTTATTTTATTTTGGTGCTTAGAATGTTTTCCTGAAACTAAAATATTGGCTTCTAGACAATTTGCATTTGTAATGGTCATACCCAAGATCTAAAATCTGATTGTCAATTTAATTAAATCTAACTTCAATTTGGTTATAAAACCCTTTCAACTCACTTCAACTCTTTGTCATTTCCTGTGGAGCCTAATGGTTTCACTGTTTATCCTAATTCATATAAACACTAGCTCCTAGTCACCTCTTCATGCTGGTGAACAAAGGTCCATATAATCGGCGGCAGGGTTTGTATGATGATTACACCCATAGATTAAGATTCAAGAATCCCTGCTCCAACAGATCTGTGGGCAGAACATTGACCTGGAAGCTAATCACTATCAAAACTATGTTCTGACTGAAGTACACGTGTATTGTATGGGAAACAGCCTCAACAATGCGGCTCAAACCACGCTGTGTATTTACACGGCTTGAACCACAAATGCATATCTACAGTGCATTTCTTAACCATGCAAGTCATTACAGCGACTTGCCTAAGGGAAAGCGTTGTTGGACTGATGTTGGACTTTAAGTCCAACACGTTCCCTACTGTGGCGCAGACTGGAGTTGAAATTGTAAATTATACTATTCTAAATTCCAGTGCTTTTCCCAAGGTAAGTCGTTATAATGACTTGCGTGGTAAAGGAATGCGTTGTAGAAACGCATTCGTGGTTCTAGATGCGTTAAGGCAGGCGTAGTAAATGCCTGCGTTGTTCCATCGTAGAACCGTATTGTATGAGAATTATATTTATAGACTTAATTCATAGATCCAAATTGAATCTAATACAATTTAGGATCTTCATACACCCAGTCAGGAGCATAATGAATGCCATACACTGAACCTCCACTATTAGGAAGGGGCTGTGGGTATCTCAGTGACATGATCAGGTTTCTTGGGAGCAATACTTTCCAGTGCCCCCTTCTGGCAGTACCAACTCTGCCAGGTATTCTTGTCCAGAGGACTGGAGTGTTATGAGGGGAAGGTGTTTGGGGTGTGTACTGCGGGGAGTGAGATCTGAAACAGGATGAACTCCACCAGTTTCTCAGGTAGTGATTTCTCTTAGTAACACAGTCTATAGGTATTACTCATCACTGTTCTTATAACCGTACCTATATCTAGGCCTATGAAACTAAGAAACTTGCTATGGAGATTTGTCTCTCTGGGATTAACATGAAATCTAGAAACAGAACTTAAACCCTTGATCGATAGTCTCTTTAAAGAAAGGCTGTCGTAGCTCTGATAACGACTGTTGCAACTAAATATGCAATCAATGACGTAGTCATAGTCTCACAATAACATAGGAACCGAATCTGCTGCCAACACATGTTCTCACATAGTCTTTCTTAGCAATATTAAGGGTAGTACACTGGCCGCTTTAGAAATCATATTTAAACAAGTTCTCCACATGAATATACATACACTGCTTTGGGCTCAAGCTAAATAAACACTATCTGTGTCATTATCATGATGTCTTTATCGGCTCGATATAAGTAAAACAAACCTTCTCACTCCTATAATGACTCAGGCACAGGAATCACTTAATGCTGGTCTCAGAACTGCTCTTCGGGACAGAGGTGTTTATTGCAAGTGGTTGGAGCTGGGTGCAGTCAAGATGGCACCTGAGATCCAAAGCTCACTTGAGATCTTGCAACACTTCTCGGAAAGTGCAGAAGCATTCCATGCAGACCATAGCAATCAAATAAGAGTGTTAGGAAACTGAAAACAGTAAGAACATAAAACCAGGAGTCAGCGCATTATACAATAGATGCATATCATCATGCTTTTTGGGTTGGATAGTGTCTCTTACAGCTCATGTACGAACCTTTTCTGTGTTACTGCCTCTTTACTGCTCATTTCCTGTAAGAACCTACAATGGGTAGTGTCTCCTTATTAAGGAGTCACGCCATATAGAGCAGTGTCTCTTTGCTGTGTTCAGGATCATGAGTGTACATATGGCATATATAAATAAATGTATATTGTGTGGCTGACTCACGTGGAATAATGTATGACTGTCCCCAGTAAAAAAACAAGGCGTGATGCATGAATGTCTCCAGCATGTTAGAACATAGTTTTAGCTTGGACCGAGATTATGTTTATGTACAGTTCGAAAGGCTTGTCTCAGCAGGGGCCAAGAGATGGTCTGAGATCCATTACACTCAGCTGCTATACATGTGTATCATGACATATCTGAATTGTCAGTGGTATTTGCATCACAGCCCACTTTGCATTACAACATATGAACACAAATCTCTCTCTGTTCATTTATGTGCAGTGCTGTAAATGGACAGATAGCAATGCGAGGCTAAGGATTTGTGTGGTGAGATGTAGCAAAGTTTCTAATAATTGTGTTCTGGTTTTTAAGGCTAATTGTACAATGCAAATGTGTATTTTGGCTCATTTGTGGATTGCACATAGAATATACAGTATACTGCCGGTCTGAACGGTAAACATCCTCAACAATGACGCCGGAACCACAGCGTCGTTGTTAATGCTAGCAGAACCACACTTGCATTAACAATGAATCCCTTTTTCTCTGCCTTAACCACGCATGTGCTGAAGTGGGTCTGGGGGTAGTTTTGTTTTTGGGGAGGGGGTAATTTTGTTTTTAGGGGTAGGGGTGTGGATTAGGGGGTAATTTTGTGTCTAGGGCAGATGAGGGATCGGGTTTTTAGGGGCGGGATAATTTGTTTTTAAGGGTGTGGGTGGGGGGATTGGGGTAATTTTGTATTTAGGACAGGTGGAGGTGTGGGATTTAGGGATGGGGTAGTCGGGAAATTTTGTATTTAGGGCGAGGGTGGTGAGTCACAGTAGGACTCAGTCAGGTAAGTGGGGTTGGGAGAGGGTTGGGGGTAGCTTTTAAGGGTGAGGGGTGGTTGGGTTTTTTATTTTTGTTTTTAAGGGTGGGGTGGAGGGTTGTTTTGTTTTTAGGGGAAGTGTAGTTTTATTTTTGGGGTGGGGTTGGTTATTTTTTGGGCAGGTGGGGGTTTGGGTTAGGTTTTAGGGCTCAGGGTGGGTGGGGCTATAGGAGTACTTTTTAGGGGGGTCGGGTAGTTTTATTTTTGGGGCATCTGGGGAGCTTGGGATGGTTTTATGTTGTGGGTGGAGGGTCGGGGTATTTTTATTTTTAGGGTAGGTGGGGGTAGGGGTAGTTTTATTTTTAGGGCAGGGGTGGGGGTTTGGGGTAACTTTGTTTTTAGGGGCAGTTAGTTTTATTTTTGGGGTGTGGTCAGTTGTTTTTAGGGTGGGTGGGGGGGTCGCAGTAGGTTTTAGGGCTCAGGGTGGGTGAGGGTATTGGGGTAGTTTTTAAGGGCAGGTGGGGGTGTCGGGTAGTTGTATTGTTAGAGCGGGTGGGGTGTCGGGGTAGTTGTATTGTTAGGGTGGGTGAGGGGGATGCCATGTCCCCACATTGCTCAGGCATGTGTGGTTGGCGCACGCGTTTTTCCATCATACATTCGGTCTGAACATGTGCATCTCAACCAGGTCAGGAGACCAGTATGGATCATCCAACACTGTACACCATGGTCTGGTTAATTCTCGAAGGTGTGGGACAAAGGGAAATACTTAGAAAGAATTCCTTCATGTTTTTCTATTATACATGCTGTCCATGCTAACATTTTTGTTGAAAAATGACACCTCCTAGAGCCAGATTTTAGTACTTTATTCAATGAATAGATAAACCATTTTTCCTGGCAGCTGTGCTGTCTTTGATGTTTTATACCTAACCACACTGTATTGGAAGTCATTCTCTCTTTAGGAAAAAGTCATTTTAGGGCTTATATATGACACAGAGAAGAGATTTTCCATTTTATGGACATCTGTAAATCTAGAATACTCCAGTATGTATGTTGAGAAAATATATGCTCTCCGCATGTGTTACCCCCCCATGAGCCAGTCCCAGGACGTAACGGTTACATCATTGGCTCCTCAGGGCCACAACCAAGGACACTTTTTTGTTACGTCCTTGGCTGCCAAGCGGTTGATTTCTATCAGAATTTTGAACACAAATGCAGCCTGAACCGCTGGACCAAATTACACCAAGTTTGGCAGAAAGCCAGATTTTGTTCTGCAGATTGTGCCTTTTGTTATTTAGCATATATTTGTTCAGTAATTGTCTAGAAATGAAAGGAAATCCAAATTTGTATATCTAAGGCCGAGGTTCTGTATGCGACAACTTTGTGATTATCAAAGCGTATTCGTGAATGCACATGCCAATACGAATGCCATGACCTGAGGAGAAAGTTGTGCCTGCCATTTTAGGTAATGGGACATGGTCCCCGGGGCTATAAATTAAAATCAATAGTGTTATAAGGGGCCAGGATAGAGGTACCCTGACCCTATGTTTGGCATATAGTGGTCTTTGAGGGGACCCTGAGGTGTATAATATGTTGAGACACAGGTATTTTTTCCCCATGTGCGATATTTGCAGATTCGTTGTGACTGTCAGCATGGCACCCTTGTATAATGTTGTGATGAAATTGTAAATATCAGTGAAAAAAAAAACTGTCACTGTCAGGCACTAATTAATTCACTCATAGATGCACTCAGACTCATGCACCTACTCACACACTCACTCAGACTCATGCATCCACTCACACACCCACTCAGAGACTCATGCACCCACTCACACATTGACTCAGAGACACATGCCCACTTGCACACCCACTTGGACTCTCACACACCCACTCAGGCACTCATGCACCCAATCAAAGACACACTCAGACACTCACCCACTCAGACCCTCTCACACAGACCCGCTCAAACCCACTTACAGACCCACTTGCACCCATTCACAGACCCACTTTGACATGCATCCACCTACTAACAGACCTACACGTTTACTCAGGCCATCTCACACCCACTCAGACCCACTCAGACATGCATGCACCCACTCAAAGACCTACTCAGAAACTCACAGCCACTCACAGACCCACTGAGACATTCTCACACCCACTCCCAGACCCAGTCATACTCATGCACCCACTCATAGGCCCAATCAGACACTCATGCAGCCACTCACAGACACTCATGCACACCCACTCACGCTCATGCTCCAGCTCACAGACCCACCCAGACACTGATGCACTCACACAAAGACCCATTCACACTCATGCACCCACTCACACTCATGCACCCACTCACAGAGCCACTCAGACTCATGCACCCACTGACCCACTGACAGACTGACTCAGACACTCATGTGCCCACTCACACTCATGCACCCACTGGCAGTCCCACATGCCCACTCACAGACCCACTCAGACCCTCTTGCACCCACTCTCAGACCCACTCAGACACTCATGCAACTACTCACAGACCCACTCAGATACTCATGCACCCACTCAGACCCACTCAGACACTCATGCACCCACTCACATACCCACGTGCACCCATTCACAGACCAACTCAGACACTCATTCACTCACAGACCCACTCAGACACTAACACACGCACTCACAGAACCACTGAGGTACTCATGCACTCTCACAGACCCACTCAGATATTTATCCATGCAGAGTTGGGTGGTTATAGGGGGCTGGCTGCAGGCCTGGCTGCAGGCCAAGACCTGTTGCTAACCTGTGGCGTGCACAGCTAAAGACCATGTATGGCACAGGGTTGGGTAGTTATAGCGGGTTGGCCACAATACACTCTCACCATGCACTGCTAATTACCCCACATAATACATCACTCATGACATCTTCGATAACATAATTGAAGATATCAATGTAACATTTGCAGTAAAATTATTTAGCAGAAAACTGTGCATAGAGTGTGCATGAGTTAGAGTTACCTTAGGGCAAAAGTTATTGTTACTTGAGCTAACCATAACTATAACTTCTGACTGCTGAATTTCTATGGTTTTGTGCGCGTAAATTCAGATCCTAAGTATAACGACCCCGTAACCTTTGTTTTTTTAAGTGAAAAATAAATAAATAATAATATATATATATATATATATACATATATATATATGAAAATTTTATTTCTGCCACTTCATTTGAAAGCAGAAAAAGAAAGTCTCACCGAACGTGTCTACTTCTCAAGCACAAGGCTTTATTTGAGATGACAATTCAAAAAGCAATCTGATTCAAAGAAAAGGGTAAACACTCCTAAGATGGCAACGTGTTTCAACACTAAAGTGTCTTCATGTGACAACACGGCACCACCACAATGGATCTGTACATCCCATGTGACAGAATAACAAATGCATTTGAATAGTCAATACACCTGCCAACTTTTCTACAGGCGTTCTTTTTCATTTCTTCCTCTTTGGGTATGTCTCTTTAATCATGCTACCTCTCCAGCACTGGTGGAACTCCTTCTTTTTTTGGTGTTTTTTCATCATTACTTTGGAAAATGGCAACAGGTGGCGAGGGACAGCAGGAAGAAGAGCGGGTGAGAGAAGAACTTCCTAGAAAAAAGGAATCCACTGCTTTGAGTTTTTGTCTCCATCCTGTCAGGAGAAAACAAAAACATTACAAAGGTTGTGCAATGGAACCTGTTTAATAAACATATTTGCATGGAACAAGCAGCTTGCTTAATTCTCTGAGGTCCATCCACCTTCATCAACTAGCGAGAGCGGGAATCCAGAGGAATGCAATGTGGGTATCCACATCAAGTTCTGCTGCAATCCTTGCACCTGGAGACCTAGTTCCTTCTGCTATCACTCCTAATATTTAGGCAGTTATTCCCAGATACTGAAGATTGCATGCTGTTGCACAGTGTGCAATGAAATAATTTCTACTGAGGAATACTAAGTGGCATCATTTATGGAAGCTGTAATAATCCACAAATATATATATATATATATATATATATATATATTTTTTAAGAAAACTATGGCACAAGTTCTGTGAGTTTCTGGTCTTTTGTTTTATAGTTAGTTTGTAGAACGTTTTTTTTTTTTTTAAGTTCTAAAAACTCAAAAATTGTTCTTTTTAGAACTGCCTATTTTGTTTTACAAAAATGATATGTTATATGTTTGTCAATGGCTGAATACTTGCTGTTATGTAGCCATTTTATTTATAGCTTCACACATGTTATTTTAGCGAGCTAGGCCTGCAGCTGTGCAGCGTAACCTAGATAGATTTTATTCATGTTTGTTTGTTATTTTAACAATAGCCACATTTGTGGTCTTATTTTATTTCTCTCTGCCTGGCTGTCCTTTGCTTAGGTCTGCACAGTGTTCTTAAACAAGACATTTCCTTCACTCTGTGCTTTTCTCAAGGCTGCAGTAAGATTGGTTGCCGGTAAACGTGGTAATGCTTTGTCTCACATCACATCCTTACGTAGGGACATTTTCTCAGAACATCAGCTGTTTTATTATGAAAACACTTCTCAGTCTCATACACATTAGAGGGAGATTCCAGTGAGATAACCACAAGTGTATGCGATTGCTGAATGCTTCGCTGCAGCTGCTTATGTAGACTACAGGCCTTTTGCTCAGGTCTGAGGGTTGAAGTCTTCCCTGGGAAACCTGAAGGGCAGAAATAGAGCTTAACATGCTGTGCTCTAACATAGCCTATGTAGCAATTGTTGTAATGACTCTAGTGACAATATGGCAGAATTCTTTCTATGCTTTACTCTCCTTGTCACAATTTTAATCCTGTCATGCTTTATCGTCCTGGGTATTGCAGTACATGCTTTTATTGTCTGAGATGCAGTTGCTTCATTAAAACCTTATTGAAACATATACTGCCTCTGATTGTCCTTGAGTATGTGAGACTAATGTCAGTGGGAAAAACGGTTACGATCTGAGTGACCCGATTTCCCTGAAGAGTCAATAGTGTCATGTGCTCGGCTGCCCAGTCATCCCTGCACTTGGGTGGAGATAAAGCACTGCTAGTTAGCTGGAGCAAAACCCAGATTAGGCTGACAGGTGTCACCTGTAGTGTGTTAGACTCAGTCCCCCACAGTGCAAGTGATTCTCTCACTCAAATCCAGTAGTCTCAATAGAACAATGAAAGCCTACGCAACATGGTGCCACTAACGGTTGGTCAGGCTCCAATTTTCAGGTCCTCCTGAGTATTTCTGTCTCACTACAAACAAAAACACCTCAGTACTAAATACGGAGAGATCTGTGGTATTGAGGGGTTTCCTCCTCAGCTAAGTAGGGAGTACCTAACTAACGCTCTAGGTTGTTCAAGATTGAACTCTAAAAGGATAAGCCCCGTTTAGTGTGCCTATCTCTGAATAAAATTTACCATTCATTATGGAGAAACAGCAACGGGTGGCAATTGCAGTCAGTATGCTCCCACCCCTTACTGCTTATTTACTGGCACATGGCTGACTGGGCCGGGTGGTCCAGTTACATTTGCTGTTGAGGCCCATCCAGCCTATAGAACTGATTTTTTTAAATCTTGGGTCACATTTCCAGCAGCTGATGGGAACACAAATACATTTCATCACTATACACCTGCAAATAACCTGCACAATACAGACCATATGCATATTTAGAAATACCTCTATCTTATCAAGAGCATAATAATTGGTTTGATGGCGCCCTACCCCACACAATTTTACATGTTAGATTAGGGCTTCTAAGTAATAATGGTGCTACCTGGCCTTTATTGGCCACACATACACCTCACCCTGATGCAGCAACCTTGACTGTAGCTGAAGTCTGCCACTTATATGCTGAGCTGACAGAAATTTATAGACAATTAGTACAGTTTGTAATGCAACACAAAAGGATGATGGACGGAGTGCTGAACAATGCAAACACTCACCCCACAGTCACAGATCTGGGTTTAATCCATCATTCTTTTGCCCACCATACCACCCCAGTTTGGACCCAGCCATATGCAAATCAGCCTTGGCCCTGTTCTCCAAGGCAATAGTACAGCCTGAACTGCCAGACCAGCTACTCCCTGGACTGGAAACAAGCATCCTGGGACTGGTTTCAGGGTATCACCCTTCATCAGCCAGGCTAGCTTAAATCCAGTGGTACAGTGAGCAAGGGACCCATGTCTGGGCAAACCCTTCCCACTTAGGGCAACTTTAGAAACACAAAAGGATGATGGACGAAGTGTTGAACAATGCAAACACTCACCCTCAGTCACAGATCTGGGTTTAATCCATTGTTCTTTGGCTCACCATGCCACCCCAGTTTGGACGCAGCCGTATGCAAATCAGCCTTGACCCTGGTTCCAATGGGAACAGTAAGACTGCAACCATTAAATACAAACCCAGCGCATGCTGCTTCGGCGCAACCACATGCAGTAACGCCAGGCATTAATCCTTTGACTGTACATTCAATCATGGGTAAAGTACCCACCAAACGAGAAGAGATTCCGTTTTGGTTAGCTCAAAAAATAAATGCACTGGAAGCAGTATTTCCCCTTCCGAGACATCAGGATAAGCATTGAATATTAACTATGTGTTTGCTATTTTGGATGGTTCCCACAATAGAAAACTGCAATACATGGGGCACGGTATTTGTCATGCTCTATACACCGACAGTTGTTAATTTACCAGAAGTGTTGAATAAAATTCAAGACGAATACGTGGCTGCCCCGGCCCTGGACTTGGGGAAGCAACTAATGGGCAATATTGCCACAGTATCCTAATTACATTAAGTAACCTTAAAGGGGAAGCAGTTGCACTAGCGGTGTGTATGCGACTCTGGGACGTTCCTCCACAGGATCAAGAATGTGAGCTGCTAACGATTAACATGGAGACCTACTCTAGCATAGGTCGAGATAGTCTGGGGGTCAGACCAACAAAACCACATTTTCAGGCTCCTGAAGGTACTAAGAAATGCTGGGATAAAAAACAACAAACACCTAAAGCAAAAAGGGGAGAATCTCCGCATACAGAGACCCCACAAAATAGATCTAATCTCAGAAATATAGATAATATCAAAACGCCCGACAGATATCAATATACTGATACACCCAATCTCGTTCCTTTCAGGACTCACAGGAAAAAAACTGTGAGAGAGGTGGGCAGTCAGAGCGAAGAACTGAATACATGAAACCGAGACAGGAAAAGCCACAATTCAAAAAGAAAAAGGTGGCAGCAGTTGCAGTTTGTCATGCCACTTGAGAAGGGGGCTATATTGAAGAACAAGAAGTGGGCATTAGCACTATTAGACAGAGTGGCAGAGGTCACAATAGTTTGCCGGAATCTTCTAGAGCATCTGGAGGTGGAAGCAACTGATGACTTCCTACAAGTTGAAACTGCAGACATGCGTGTCACCATGCCTGACCAGGTGTACAAAGTTACGTTACAATTAGAAGGAGACATTGAGCCCACAATCTACGCAATCTTTTGGGACTGGGTCGTTAATATATATGATATTCTACTGTCTGAAAGGGATTGCCCACCTGATTTTGTCCGTACTTGCCCATATGGGGAAGATGTGATCAAACCTTCTTTCTCGCCCCTTGTTCCTGATGAGCTCACAGAATCCTATGCCATCGATTGGGCATTGGCGCAGGCACCCGCGCTATATTGCAAATACCTAGGTTGGGATAAATATTCCTCCTATCATGTAATTTCTATTAAAAAGCAACCCCAACCCCAACCCCAGTATCGAATAAAACATGATGCTAAAGCACCTGTGAGGGAAATTCTCACACAACTAGAGTACCAGGGTGTAATTGAACCCTGTGTCTCACCAATAAATTATCCTTTATTCCCAGTAGCTAAACCAGACCATTCATACAGAATAGTCTTAGACTACAGACATTTACACAGACATACATGCACATACGCTATACAAATCTCACATAACACACTACTCATGAACAATATAGTGCACAAAAAATACAAAACAACACTGGACTTTTCCAATGGTTTCTTCTGCCAAAATATAGCGCCTGAGAGTAGAGACTTAACAAGTTTCAGCGCACTAGGTTCCCAGAAAAAATTATGTTGTCCACCCAAGGGGTACAAGAACAGTCCAGGACTGTTTTCGGCTCATGTGACTTCAATATTGCACGAAATTGATCCTGAAGCATTGTCCTATGAAGATGATATCTATCTCACAGATGATGAATTACTGCAACATCTAAGACTGGTAGCCCTCGTTGTAGGATTTGCCGAATTTGGCTATTTGTTCAACTTAAAAAAGAGAAAAATAGCCTTCCTTAGTGTCCTGTTTTTGGGATATGTGCTATCAAGTGAAGGAAAGAGCCTAGCACCACAATTCTTGGGAAAAAATGCATGCAGTTACAACCTCCAAATACAATTAAAAATCTCCAATCCCTATTGGGTTTCCTAAATGTTGGCAGAAGTTACATTCCGGATTATGCAACACATATACAACCTTTATATGACTTAATACATCCTGTCTTTTCCAGTACATTTTGGATGGTCGAACACACACACATTCTCAGAGCTTTGCAAACAGACTTGCTTGCAGCACAAGGTTTATACACAAGGGACAAAAAAAAAAATCTGGTCATCAGAGTAATTGATGGTGCCATTGGTTTCACCTATGTAACTTTCAGTGAGGATGGGACAGTCCCGATTGTATACAACCCACATTTATATTCAGCAACAGAACAACGCTTTGCTCCCACTGAGAAAATTCTCACTGCTGCTCAGATGGCTGTCATTAAAGAAAGAACACTAGGCCAGGGGAAACCCATTATTGTCGTATCTCCAATTCCAGCCCTAGAGGCTGTTACCAAAGCCAGCATTCCAAATGCTAAAGCATTACATCCACATTGGATTCAATGGGCAATGTCTTTGACAGCCACTGATGTTGACTACACTTTCGACACAAAGTTACAAACTCAAGAATTTTTGCAATATGAACTAGAATACCCAGTTCCGGCAAATAGATTGCCTATTGATTAATATCTAAGAGTCATGTACACCAATGGCTCAGCGGAACCAGCAATAGGCAGAAAACAGCAATACTCTGCTGCTTGCGCAGTCGTAAGTGGCTACATGGAGGAGAATACATTTTGTCCCTAGCAAACATACACACAAACCCTAGGGGATTGTACAGCACAACTAGCAGAGCTAAAGGCTCTGGTGATGGCACTGGAACATACAGATCCTGCACAATTAACACTGATTGTTTGTGATTCGTACTACTGTGTCCAGTCCTCCAATGAATACCTGCATTATTGGCGCCAGAATGGGTTCAGAAATACTAAAGGAAACACCATCAAACACAGAGTTGTATGGGGAAGTTGTGGATCTGAAGGAAACGCTACCAAATGTCCATGTTGTACATACACTTGGACACTAGCTCTTTGGAATACACTGGCTGATGAAGCACCCAAATCAGCAGTAGCTACAGTTGTTGTTGCTGTAGTAACTCGTTCTGGAATGAAACCGGACAATGACAAATGGGCTGCAAAGAAAGCCGCGGCTGAAGGCACGCCCTCTCCAAACTCATTTCCTGCTAAATATTCCTACCAAATAGGAGTCTGCCTTGACGCCAAAATAAAACGAAAAACTGGCGTGGGGATTCAAGTAATTCCCAAAAAGATATGAGATCAGAATTGATTATAGCAGCACACAAGAGAGTTGCATTTGCCCATGCTGGTGTGGCAGCTGCAATAGCATTATTGCAGCCACCTTATTGGTGGCCGGGTCAATACAAACAGGCCAGCAGTATCTCCTTTGTTGTGACATCTGCCAACAAATTAAGGGTTCCACCGTCAAACACCCACCGCAGACACCCCTCCTAATTTCCAATAAACCATTACAATGTGTGTACTTGGACCATTGTGGTCCCCTAACACCGGACAGTGCATACAAATACATTTTAGTCACTGTTGAATCTTGCTCCAGATTTCTATGGGTGTGGCCACAATGCTCGGCTGAAGCTCGGACTTTTAGTAAAGATTTGCAAGTCTTTATCAGCACATATGCAGTTGCGGCTTTCCACTCGGACCAGACCCCTGCTTAAGCAGTCCTTAACAGCCAGAGTCTTAGGTATGGGTCGTAGTTGGCTTAATCACCCGTATGGAGTCCAGAGAGCATTTAACACTCTGCCTAGAAGGTCCCTGGTGGTCGTACTTCATACGAGTGCCTGTTTGGAACTCAAATGTATGTTCCAGATCTTGATGGTCCTGGCGTGGAAGCAGCAGAAACACCTTTTGACATAAATGAACATGCCACTGTCTGGCAGGAATTACAACAGTTCTGTGATGACAACACTTCTGCCAGTGCTGCCTCTGCAGGAATTAAGGATGTACCAATAACAGATACCAGCTGGAGTCCTAAAGTTGGGGATTTGGTACGTGAAAAAGTTGCTGTGGAAAAGCAATTTGGTACTTCTTATCGTGCACCGGTCCCATTCTTGGCAATGCATGGTACCAAAACAGTCATTCTACCACTGTTAGCTGGTGCTAAAGAAAGCGCTTTGTATCCATTGACAATGTTAAGTTACACTATGTGGGCGATCCTGCACATTAGACCAAGAGGAGCAGCCAGTAGTTCCGGAATCCCTCTCACCACTGGCCAAGACCTCGCTCTATGAGTTTTGAGCTGCAACGCTGACACCTCTCTGAGCTTGGAGAGGGTGGAAAATGATCTTTCATAAGTTCCACTAACATCTGTTACAACAAACAGCACAGAAATTACTGATCGATTTGACACAACTTCAACACAGACAGATGGCATGACTTACTGTAAACCACCACTGGAGACCCCTACCAGTTCTCCTCCTACAAATGCAGCTCCAGTTTTTACAAGAACTGCTTCTGGATACTTTGCCAACATCAACAACACTTTCTCTGACTCATTTGCCTCTTCTACATCTGAACTGCCAAGAAAACGTAAGCTGATGAAGTGGCTTAAATCAAATTACTTTGTTTTCCCATGGAACTATATGTGGCTTTCCATGACTGCATTAGCTTTCCTACTTTGGATTGGCTTTTTCATAACATTCTGTCTATGAATACATGGTCATTTTCTTCCTGAAAGATCAACAGTTGAGCTGGTGGATGGGGTCCTAAAACACCATTTCTCTTCTCACAAGATCTGCAGAGACTTGTCTTGCATGAACATTTCTGCTTTAGTAATTCCTGATGGGATTGTTTGGGATAAATTAATATTTGATATATAAGGCCTGTTAGACTTTTCCTCCTTGGCGTGGTCTCCCTTAACTTTTTGCCTCTGTTTCCCAGGTTGTTGATGTGTGCTGGACTCTGCTTTTGCTTTTTTTGTTACTCTGGGCACTTTACCACTGCTAGCCAGTGCTAAAGTGCAAGTGCTCCTATACATAATGTGTATGCAATTGGTTGATCCATGATTGGCATATTTTATTTACTAGTTAGTCCCTTGTGAGGTGCACTAGAGGTGCCCAGGGCCTGTAAACCAAATGCTACTAGTGGGCCTGCAGCACTAGTTGTGCCCCCCCCTCCCACTGGAGTGTCTGTGTGCGCAGTTTTTAACTGTAAATTTGCCTTGGCAAGTGTACCCACTTGGCAGGCCTAAACCTTACCTTTTCTTACATGTAAGGCACCCCTATGGTAGGCCCTAGGTAGCCCCAAGGGCAGGGTGCAGTATATGGCTAAGGTAGGACATGTAGTAATGTGTTTTATATGTCCTGACCGTGAAATACTGCTAAATTAGTTTTTCACTGTTGCAAGCCCTTTCCCTCTCATAGGCTAACATGGGGGCTACCTTTAAATATGATTAAAAAGTGTAGATTCCCTTTGGGAGCGGACAGACATATGGAGTTTGGGGTCTCTGAGCTCACAATTTACAAATTAAGATTGTGTGTTTGAAAATGCCACTTTTAGAAAGTGAGCATTTTTTTGCTTAAACCATTTCTGTGACTGTCTGTTTGAGGATTCCCTGTCTGGGTCAGTATGACAGTTGGGCTGGTTGCACCTCTCACTAGACAGTGACACAAAGGGAGCTGGGGTGTAGTCTGCATTTCCTGATGAGACACCTGTACTAGGATGGAGGGGAGGAGTCGTCACTCACACCTGAAAGGGCTGTGTCTGCCCTTACACAATGCAGTTTCCAAACCCCTGGTGTGTGTCTGGGGCCTGGCCTGGGCAAGGCAGGATTTCACAATCAAGAGAGACTTTCCTTTGAAGTAAGCCTACTTCAAAGGGCAAAATGGGTATAAGAAAGGCACCCAAAACCACAGACTTTAGAACACTTCTGGAAACCAAGAGGAACCACTGCTTGGAGAAGAGCTGAAGAGCCGTGGAAGAAGAGCTGCCCTGCCTGTGACTGTGCTTTGAGGAGCTATCCTACAGTTGCTGCTTCGGTCTGTGCAAGGGGACAAAGACTGGACTTTGTGTTGCCTTCCTTCTTGTCAAGAACTCTCCAAGGGCTTGATTTAGAGCTTGCCTCCTGTTGTTTGAAGTCTCAGGGACAGCAAAGACTTCTCTCTGCCAGCACCTGGAGTCTCTGGAGAGATTCTATACTGCCAAGTGGTGTCCATCCAATTCCTGGGACCCTGAAAGGAGAAGCTGGCAGCCCAAGAGTGAGAAATCCATGCACCGACTGCCATCTGGGGAAAAGATCAATGCAACTCCGATCTGCGGCTGAAAAATCGACACACTGCCGGCCTCGCAGCTGAAAATCGATGCATTGCAAGCCCTTTTTGATGCACACTCACCCGTGTGGGTTATTTTTGATGCACCCAAGGTACATGTTCATGCTAACAGTGTTAGCGTTGTGTTTAAAATTACCTGAAGACTCGTTTTGGTTTTTAATTGATAACTTGACTTGTGTAATGTGGATTTTTGTCATTTTGGTCTTGTTTTGATGAATATTTCCAATGTTTCTAAACCTGTGCTGTGTCATTTTGTAATGCTTTCATTAAGTTACTGTGTGTGTTGTTACAAATACTTTACACCTAGCACTCTGAAGTTAAGCCTACTGCTTGTGCCAAGCTACCACGCGGTGAGCAGGGGTTCGCAGAGAATTATTCTCTTTTACCCTGACTAGAGTGAGGGTCCGTGCTTGGACAGGGGGTAACCTGACTTCCCAACCAAAGACCCCATTTCTGACATTGGTGATTAGGGGTTCGGATTTGACTTGTATTTGTACTTGGCATACAATAGGTGTACACTAATGTTTTGAGTTCGGACCACTACGTGACCACATACTACTTGTCTTGTGATTCTTGCTTTTTCTCTTTTTCTTGGATTTTACCCTACATCCACTTTTTTGGTAATCTTTGATTGACTTCTGAACTTCATTGGGAAATTGTTTTCTGCCTTTTGGAACTCTGCACTTTTGTTGACTTTTCATCATGTCCCAATCTGGAGATGCATCAGTTGGAGCTGCTTTTGATCTAGAGAAATTAGAGCGCTATACAAAGGCTCAGTTGAAGCAGTTCTGTAAAAGGTTTGACTGTCCCATTAAGAGCTCATCAAGAAGGAGGAGCTGCAAAAGGCGCTGAGGGCCTGGGTGACAGCCAAGAGCACTGAAGGGCACACAGAGGAGGATGAGGAGGAGGAAGAGCATTCCATATACAATGGTATTGTGGGTGGGCCTGTTATGTCCAAGGAGAGGATCTCCAGGGCAGGTAGCAGTGTCTCATCTAAGGGTCCGACCCCTGAGGAGTTGCAGGACAGACAGGCAGAGAGGAAGCACGAGAGGGAGTTGGAGAAAATGAGGATGGCCATAAAGGAGAAAAAGTTGTTTTGGGCTCATGAGCTCAGCTTGAGGGAGCTGGATCAGAGGAGCCAGTCTAGTAGGGATGGTGGCAGCCACATCACAGTGCAGCCTGAGCGGAGGGTGCACACTCCTAAAGATCTTGTGAAGGATTACAAAAGGGAGGATGACATATACTTGTGGTTTAAGGGGTATGAGTCTGCTCTCCACATGAATCTGGTCCCTGAAGCTCATTGGGGGGTGGGTCTGTGGAAGCACTTTGAGGTAGAGGGGAGGGATACACTGACAGCCTTTGGGGATGCTCTGAATCTCACCTACACAATAATGAAGGATGCCCTACTCACAAGGTATGGTCTCACCCCTGAGCAGTATTAGGGTAAGTTTAGGTCCTATAAAAATGAAGGAATCTCAAACATGGTTGGAATGTGTAGATTCTTATTGCAGGTCACTGGATGGTTAGGTGAAGGGCAGTAAGGTAACTACGTATGAGGGGCTTTACAATGTGATTGTTTGGGAGCACTATTACAGTTTGTTTTCCACAGCTGCGCCAGCACCTGATTGACAGCAATCTGACTGATCCCTGGAAGCTTACGCAGGAAGCAGACCGCTGGGAGAGCACCAGGGTCCAAAATAGGTATGGAAGAGACCACGCCAAGGGTGGGAAGGGTCCCTCTCAGAAGAAAGGAGGGGTAAGGGTAAACAGGGGGAGTTCTCTAAAGGGCCCCAAACCGATCCCCAGGGTAAGGATTCCCCACCCCCCAGTGAGAGGAAGCCATGGCTCACCAAAGGGAAGCCAGTGGCAGGTGGTCCCCCACATAAGTGCTATGCATGTGACCGGGTGGGTCATGTGAGGGGGGACCCAAAAACCCTCTGGAGTACACCGGCACCCAATGGTTGCACTGTCCCAGGGTTTGGCTAGTGTAGCGCTTGGGGAAGAGTTGGTTCCAGGTGGGTGGGAACCAGCTGAGATGACACTTGTCTCACTAGGGGACAGTGAGATGGTCCAAAAAACCCTCATGCCTGAGAACACTAAAAAGTACAGGCAGTGGGTGACCATCAATGGACAGAGGGTGCAGGCTCTGAGAGACACAGGAGCCAGTGTGACGACAGTGAGGAGTCAGCTGGTGTCTGAAGAGCAGATTGATCCCCGGATCCACCAAGTAGTTGCAGTGGACAATTCAGAGCGCCTGTGAAGAGTGGCGCAGGTTCCCTTTGAATGGGGGGCCTCAGGTTCCTTGAAGATAGCTATGAGTCCATCCATGCCTGTAGATTGTTTGCTAGGCAATGACCTGGAGGATTCCCCTTGGAAGGAGGTGGAACACAGGTCTCACTTGGAGATGTTGGGTCTGCCTGGGTGGGTATGCGTATCCACCCTGTCAGTGGCAGCCCGTCAGGGTGGTCAAGAGCCCCTGGAGCCTGGAACAGTGGCCCAGGGGACTGCCAAGAAGAGGAAGGGCAGGGGGTGCAGGAAACGTGCCCCAGAAGTTTCCAGGGTCCGGGAGGAGGTGGAGCCTGAGGTTGACACCCCAGAGCCCACAGGGTAATAGGTGGCTGAGCTGGGTGAGGTCCCTGAGCTGTCGCAGTGGCAGTAGGAAGGGGCCCCACAACGGAAGCATTCCGTGCAGCACAGAGGACATGCCCTACTCTTCAGGGCTTGCGGCAGCAGGCTGCAGATCAGGCAGCTGACAAAGAGCCAGGATGGCACCTGATCTATTGGGAAGATGATCTTCTGTATAGTGAACCTAAAGTTCCTGAGCCTGGGACAGCCCGTGTGCTGGTGGTACCCCAGTGCTTCAGTGCCTTCCTACTGAGGTTGGCTCATGATGTGCCTTTAGCTGGACTCTTCGGGCAGGACAAGACCTTTGAGATGCTTGTCACCCGTTTTTACTGGCTCTTAATGGGCAGGCACTCAGATGCACATTGCAGGTCTTGCCAAACTTGTCAGACAAGTGGCAAGAGTGGGGGGAAATGTAAGGCTCCCCTCCAACCTTTACCTGTTGTCAGTACTCCCTTTGAGAAGGTAGGGATTGACATTGTGGGGCTTCTGGATTCCAAGACAGCCATGGGCAACAGGTTCATCCTGGTCTTGGTGGACCATGTATCCAGAAGACATTCCTCAGAGGTCAATAATTTCACCTTTTTTGGGTCGTGCTTTGATGGGGGGTTTTACCTGCAATTGGTTCCCTAAGGAAGTGGTATCTGATAGGGGTACCAACTTCATATCCACGTATATGAAGTCTCTGTGGAAGGAGTGTGAGGTAACCTACAAGTTCACCAACCCTCAGCACCCCCAAAGTATTGGTCTGGTTGAGAGATTCAGCCACACTTTGAAAGGCATGATTATGGGCCTGTCAGAGCTCTTGAGACAGAAGTGGGACGTCCTCTTGCCAAGCCTTCTGTTCACTTACAGGGAGGTGCCTTAAAAGGGACTTGGGTTTAGACCCTTTTAGCTGATTTATGGCCACACTGTGAGTGGACCTTTAAGTCTGATCAAGGAGGCTTTGGTAAAAGCTCCTGGTAAACCCCCACAGGATGTATTCAGTTACATGCTGGTTTTGAGAAACCAAACTGCCCTCTCCAGGAGTCTCGCACAGGAGGACCTGGAAGCAAGCCAGGAGGACATGAAACGCTGGTCTGACCAGAATGCCACTCTGGTCGAGTTTCAACCTGGACAAAAAGTGTGAGTGATGGCACCTTTGGAGCCTAGGGCACTCCAAGACAAGTGGACTGGGCCATTTGAGGTGGTGGAGCGCAAGAGTAAAGTCACCTACCTGGTGGACTTGCAGTCTCCAAACAACCCTTTAAGGGTCCTGCATGTCAACCGCCTCAAGCCACACCTTGAGCGGACTGAACTGTCCATGCTCCTCACAACAGATAATGGGGTGGAGTGAGCCTCTTCCTGACCTCCTGTCCGCAGGAGAAAAGGATGGGTCTGTGGAGGGAGTGATCCTCTCCCCCTCCCTGACTGATGAGCAGCAGGGTAACTGTTGCCACGTATTGGGACAGTTTGCCTCACTGTTTTCTCTGATCCCAGGACTTGCTCACTTGTGCACACATGATGTGGACACTGGGGAGAGTACACCCATTAAACAAAAGGTTTACAAGGTTACTGACAGGGTCAGGGCATGCATTAAGGATGAAGTATCCAAAATGTTAACCCTAAGGTTTAATGAGCATTCCAGTAGTCCTTGGGCCAGCCCAGTGGTATTGGTCCCAAAGGCTGCTGCACCTGGTGCCACTCCAGAACTCAGGTTCTGTGTGGACTACCAGGGGCTCAATGCAATCAGCAAGACTGACGCACACCCTATTCCCCGAACTGATGAGCTCAAAGACCGGTTGGGAGCTGCCCAGTACCAGAGCACATTTGACTTAATGTCTCGGTTCTGGCAGATTGCCTTAACTGAGGGGGCCAAGGAGAGGTCAGCATTTTCTACCCCTGATGGACACTTTCAATTTAAAGTGATGCCACTTGGGATGAAGAATGCCCCTGCCACCTTTCAGAGGTTGGTCAACCAGGTGATGGATGGGCTGGATGAGCACAGTGGCACCTACCTGGATGACTTTGCTGTGTTTAGTTCCACATGGGAGGAACACCTGCAACACCTCTGGAGAGTGTTAGGGGCCCTGCAGAAGGCAGGCCTCACTATTAAGGTGAGCAAGTGCCAAATAGGGCTGCGATTTGTGGTCTACTTTGACACTAGGTAGAGAATGGCTATGTGGCACCCCTACAGCCCAAAATGTATACCATTCTGGCTTGGGAGACTCACAAGACCCAGACTGAAGTGAGAGCCTTCTTAGGTCTCACAGGATACTACAGGAGGTTTGTCAAGGGATAATGTACCATTGTAACCACCTTGACTGAGTAGACTTTTAAGAAGCAACCTAGGTAGGTGATCTGGACAGAAGCTTGCCAGATCCCTTTTGATGCCCTGAAGGCTGCCATGTGCACAGTACCTGTGCTGAAGGCACCTGACTACTCCAAGGAGTTTGTTGTGCAAACAGACGCCTCAAAGCATGATATTGGAGCATTACTCTCACAGCTTAATGAAGAGGGCCTAGATTAACCCATACCCTTCATTAGCACAAGGTTACTTCCCAGGGAACATAGGTGGAGTACCAAAGAACATGAAGCGTTTGCTGTGGTCTGGGCATTGAAAAGGCTAAGACCCTACTTGTTTGGGACTCACTTCCGGGTTCAGACCCACCACAGGCCCCTCAGATGATTAATGTAGATGAGGGGTGAGAATCCAAAACTGTTGAGGTGGTCCATTTCCCTACAGGGGATGGACTTTACGGTGGAACACCGTCCTGGTACAGAGCACACCAATGCTGATTGTCTGTCTAGGTTTTTCCGCCTTGGTGATGAGAACTCCCATAAAGTTGGGTAGTAGCTCCCCATTTTCAGCTAGGGGGGACATGTGTTAGAATTTTCATCCTTGGCGTGGTCTCCCTTAACTTTTTGTCTCTGTTTCCCAGGTTGTTGATGTGTGCTGGACTCTGTTTTTTCTGTTTTTGTTACTCTGGGCACTTTAGCACTGGTTAGCAGTGGTAAAGCGCAAATGCTCCTATACATAATGCGTATGTAATTGGTTGATCCATGATTGGCATATCTGATTTACTAGTAAGTCCTTTGTAAAGTGCATTAGAGGTGCCCAGGGCCTGTAAACCAAATGCTACTAGTGGGCCTGCAGCACTGGTTGTGCCACCTGCCTAAGTAGCTCTGTAATCATGTCTCAGACCTGCCACTGCAGTGTCTGTGTGTGCAGTTTTTAACTGTAAATTCGACTTGGCAAGTGTACCTACTTGCCAAACCTACCTTCCCTTTTTTTACATGTAAGGCACCCCTAAGGTAGGCCCTAGGTAGACCACAGGCAGGGTGCAGTGTATAGTTAAGGTAGGACATGTAGTAATGTGTTTTATATGTCCTGACCGTGAAATAGTGCTAAATGTGTTTTTCACTGTTGCAGGGCCTGTCCCTCTCATAGGTTAACATGGGGCTACCTCTAAATCTGATTAAAGTGTAGATTCCCTTTGGGAGCAGATGGACATGTGGAGTTTGAGGTCTCTAAACTAATAATTTAAAAATACTTATTTTAGTAAAGTTGATTTTAAGATTGTGTGTTTGAAAATACCACTTTTAGAAAGTGACCATTTTCTTGCTTAAACCATTTCTGTGACTCTGCCTGTTTGTGGATTCCCTGTCTGGATCAGTTTGACAGTTGGGCTGGTTGCACCTTTCACTTGACAGTGAATCAAAGGGAGCTGGGGTGTAGTCTTCATTTCCCGATGATCCATCAGTGCTAGGAGGGAGGGGAGGAATGGTCACTCACACCTGAAAGAGATGCACCTGCCCTCACACAATGCAGTCTCCAGCACCCTGGTGTGTGTCTGGGGCCTGCCCTGGGCAAGGCAGGATTTCACAATCAAGAGAGACTTTCCTTTGAAGTATGCCTACTTCAAAGGCAAAATGGGTATAAGAAGGGCATCCAAAACCACAGACTTAAGAACACTTTTGGAAACCAAGAGGAACCTCTGCCTGGTGAAGAGCTGAAGAGCTGAGGAAGAAGAGCTGCCCTGCCTGTTACTGTGCTTTGTGGAGCTATCCTGCAGTTGCTGCTTCTGTCTGTGCAAGAGGACAAAGACTGGACTTTGTGTTGCCTTCCTTCTTGTGAATAACTCTCCAAGGGCTTGATTTAGAGCTTGCCTCCTGTTGTTTGAAGTCTCAGGGACAGCAAAGACTTCTCTCTGCCAGCACCTGGAGTCTCTGGAGAGACTCCTACTCTGCCAAGTGGTGCCAATCCAGGTCCTCGGACCCTGAAAGGAGAAGCTGGCAGCCCAAGAATGAGAAATCCACACACCGTCTGTTGTGCAGGGAAAAGATGAACGCAACTCCGATCTGCGGCTGAATAATCGCCGCGCCGCCAGCCTCGTAGCTGAAAATCTACGCACGCTTGCAATGCAACTGAAAGATCGACGCCCAGAGCTAGGGTAAAGACGTGCAGCATTAATGATGGAGACTTGTGAGATCGCAACCCACGCTGCATGGTTTTCAGACCATCATGCGGCTGAATTTCTGACGCCAACACCACTGGGTGTGTAAAAAAAAACACATGGCCTGCCCGGACCTGAGAGTACTGACCAGATCGACACATCGTTGTCCTGCGGAGAGAAGAAATGACGCACGCCGACTCGACTAAAGGAGAAAAAAAGCAAGGTCTCTGAGTGAGTGAAATTGACGCATCGCAAGCCCTTTCTGATGCACACTCGCCCGTGCAGGTTATTTTTGACGCACCCAAGGTACATTTTCACGCTAACAGCATTAGCGTTTTTAATTGATATCTTGACTTGTGTATAGTGGATTTTTGTTGTTTTGGTCTTGTTTTGTTTAGATACATATTTTCAATTTTTCTAAACCTGTGTTGTGTCATTTTGTAGTGTTTTCATTAAGTTATTGTGTGTGTTAATACAAAAACTTCACACCTAGCACTCTGAAGTTAGGCCTACCGCTCATGCCAAGCCACCAAGGGGGCGAGTGGGGGTTAGCTGAGGGTGATTTACTTTTACCCTGACTAGAGTGAGGATCCTTGCTTGGACAGGGGGTAACCTGACTGCCAAGGAAATACCCCATTTCTAATAAGGCCCTGTGGAGGTCCTTCAAATTCCATATGTGTTTAAACTTTCAATGAACTATGTAATAATACCCAGAGTTGTTTCTGATGACTGGGATGTAAAAACTGTTGATTCTATGATGACTGAATTGCAGTACTTCACTCTATTTGAAACTGAGGATCCTTATCAATCTAAAGAGAATTATGGTGATATGTTTTTCTATAATTATTATGGTCACCATTTAATTCACAGAGCAAGTACCTCAAATACTATTTTTACTTCTACACAATGGGAACATTGTCCAACTCCACGACAAAGGAGTTCTAAAATATATTCTAAATAGTTTGCATATTTTTCTGGGCCCATTGTGAAAAATGCTGAGTCATATTATTTTAAATTGCCATGTATTGAAAATGTAGACATAATATTGGCAGATATGAAATTCATTTATTTAGATTTCCTTGTTTCCCGGTTGGCTATAGAAAGCTATGAATATTGGTTGAAGTCGATTGACTTAAAAAGTGTGTGGGGAACATGAAATTGGAAAATAAGGGGGAAGGCAGCTTTATTTAGAGCTTGCCTGATACCTGTTCAAATTATATTTTTAAATGAACCTATACAACAGACAAGTTATTTAGGCTTAGCAAAGATTAAGGAATTGAATGTGTGCAGTATTTCTGCCCCTGCAAGATTTTACCAATGGCAAAAGTATATAAATGCTACTGACGATCAGCTTGATGAATGGGTCCAGAATGGCAAGTTTAATGCTTCACTGTCACGTCCTGGCGGGTGATTATTGTGGCCAATAGATACCAACGGGTATCATTAACGTTTCATAAACTCCACGGGGGTTGTTAGAACAAGTAGGCCAGACCCTGGCTATGTCTCATCTGAACATGCAGGCATAGTAAAAACATAAAGTGTAGGGAAACTATGACAGCAATGATTGAAGAGTTTCTCACTAGATGATGTTATAGAACACCTCAGTCTCCTGTCTAATAACACTGATTTACAGGATTTCCTGTTAGGCCTCAGAAAACAATGCAGAAAGCACTTTTTATGTGCAGTCTATAATGAAATTTGGAAGCTTTCTCAACAAGCGGTTGATGCCAGGTTAAGGCAAATAGATCAGGAAAACTTATAGAAGGCATTAGCTATTGTAGATAATGGGATTACTACCCTGTCTGACTGGATATACACCTTAAACATCATTGTTTCTTCTGCAATAGACATAATATAAAGTGTCATGTCTTCTTAGAGAGTCAAATAAGGTCCAATATGCAGTGGGGTTGGACACTTCAAATATTGAAGGCAGGTCGCATTCCCTGGCATTACACTAGTGCAAGGGACACATTTTCCACTTTTAATTTAATGTGACAACAACTAATGGCTAAGAAAGAAGCGACATGTCATGTTAAATATTGAAAATTTAGAAAAGTTGCCTTTTACTGTGGCCGAAATACCATCTGCCGACTAGTTAATGCACGGGGTCATTAATTTGCCTATTTCAACACTTCAATTAACATCCTGCTTCAGACACATACCACTAGGCAGATATGAAAGGCTAGGAGATAGCTTAGCGGTAGTTAATGCAACACTTCTGTCAGCCAATCAATGGTTTGTAAACAGCTGTCCTTGCATGGAGCATGTAATGCTTCAGCAGCAAATTTGGCGTGTTATCTGAAGGGAGTTCCAGTCCCCTCGATTACACTTGCGCTCCAGGTGCTCTCAAGTGGCAGCTATGTCCTCCTCAACAGTGAAAACTGTTGTAAGATGCGAGCCAGAATAGTTTGTTGTTGCAGTCTGTAAGATTGTTACAAGCTGTGGAAACGTACTTTTTCCTCCCAAAAGAGAGAGGGAAATAGCTGAGATTTGGCCCCATATCGCTACTTAAAATGTGGATTTTGACAAGTTGAGCTGACTCAAGGCTTTATTGTTCCAAACACATGTGGCACTCACATCTGCACGCGAGACCTATGCACCTCAGGTGGCAAGGTTATCAGCAGAGATAAAGTCCCTTTTAAGTACCAACTTTTCGAGACACTTTGGTGAGCTCATGGAACAAATATTTAATGCATCTGGTACTACTGGAGTCGCAAATTTCTTTAAGGCGGTTGGTTCTGGTTTCGTTCACAGCTTCTCCTCTATATTCTGTTTAATACCATCAGCCATCCTCTCAATATTCTCCAGTATTTTGGGGGGAAGTTCCGATAACTTTGGCTATAATAGGTGGCAACTTGCTGTTGCTACTTTTTCTGCACAAAGGCTGTCCCACTGCAACAAGGAGGACTGAAAGAGCTCCCACCAGCGCAGCTGTGTCATGAACGAATGATGCAGTACTTTGGAGCAACACTCCTGGAGCAATTGTAGTGTGACTGGTCTCTGTATTTCAGACCGGTTTTCCATTGTGTGGAGCACATGTTTCGGGTGCCTCTGGGGCTCATTCGAACATGTACTGGAAGTTTGTCTTTCTACGCAGGGCTTGCTTTCATTGGACGCTGATCTGTTGATGTTCTCGCTGAGGGCTCATTACCAGACATGCATGTTGAGGGTGCGTTTGCTACGGGAAGCTGCTTATGAGTTGCCCTTCATTGAGGATGCAGCTCTGAACTCATTGTTTGGCACACCACAGAATGCTGCTACCTTGGCTGGACCTCAGGCTTTGTAAAACGAATGCTCCTTGGTTTTTTTGGGTGATGAATTTCCTACTTTACCACCTGCCGAAGTGGAAGATTTCCTGCCTTCAATTTCCCAGATTCAATTGGCAACGTCCATAATGACTCTGAAAATTTGGCCCTTTGACACCACAGTTAACATTTTTAAATTGTCCTTTTAGACGTGCTCAAGTGTATTTTAACTTGTCATTTTTTACATTTTTATATATGCTTTAGGTTGACTTTTAGAAGCTTTTACTCATAATTAAGCTTTGAACCAGCAAGGGGAGGGTGTTATGTAGCCATTTTAGCTATAGTTTCATACACAATATTTTAGCGAACTAGGCCTGCAGCTGTGCACTTTAACCTAGATATATCTTTTTCAGCTTCATTTATTATTTTAACAATAGCCACATTTGCGGTCTTGTTTTATTTCTCTCTATCTAGCTGTTATTTGCCTAGGTCAGCACCGCATTCTTAAACAAGACATTTTCTTCACTCTTTGCTTTTCTCAAGACTGCAGTAAGATAGGTTGTCGGTAAACGTGGTAACCCTTTGTCTCTTGTTTTCATAGGAACATACGCATCCTTACGTAGGGACATTTTCTCAGAACATCGGCTGTTTTATTATAAAAACACTTCTCAGTCTCATACACGTTAGATGGAAATTCCAGCCAGATGACCACGACTGTATGCTGATTGCTGAAAGCTTCGCTACAGCTGCTTATGTAGACTACAGGCCTTTTGCTCACGTATAAAGGATTATGTCTTCCCAGGGGAACCTGAAGGGCAGAAATAGAGCATAACATGCTGTGCTCTAACATAGCCTAGGTAGGAATTATTTTAATGACTCTATTGACAATATGGCAGCGTTATTTTTATGCTTTACTCTCCTTGTCACAATTTTAATCCTTCCTTGCTTTAACATCCTGGATATTGCAGTACATGCTTTATTACCTAGGATGCAGTTCCTTAATTAAAATATTGTTGAAACATATACTGCCTCTGATTTTCCTTGTATATGTGGGACTAATGCCAATGGGAGAAACTCTTTAATTCCCTTCTTTTCAACACCATCACTACACTGCTTTGAAACTGTATGCTTGGGACAGTTGAAAAATAAAATTTCTTATAAACTGGATACTGTTCTAAATGAGGAGCATGAAGATTTCTTAATTGGTAGATTTCTTCAAAACAACTTGAGTCTCTGTTTACTAGGCTATCATCAAATGCTACTAGATACAAACAAGACAATTTCCTAACTCGAAATAAAGCTACATATGACATACCTTGCTTAAATAGCGTACTACTAAATTAATAAATGCTGCATCTAAACTGAAACCTTGTGATGTATGAATAATAAGAGCATATGCTAGAGAATGTGGAAATTGTTTCCCTTTTCCATATAAATGTTTCAAAAGCAAAAAACATGCAGTTGATTGTCCAATTTGCTTTGCTTTGTCAATCTGATCAAACTTAATGACAAAGTAATCCACCTCATTATTATGAAAATGAATAGATTTAACAACTTTACCCATAGCACCATTAACCAAACCTTCTACAGCATTTAAATATCTGTGCAAAAACACCGCACAGTTTTTGCATAGACCTAAACATTTATCTAATTCTTCAGTTTGTGAAAAGTTTTTCTAATGAATCAAGTTGTGCTTTAAATTTTCATTTAGCAATACAGGGCCAGATGTAGGTAGCAAAAAATTTGCGAGTCGGAAATTGCGAGTCGTTGCGACTCGCAATTTCCGACTTGCAAAATGGTATCCAACAAGAAAAAGCAACTTCATTTTGCGACTCGCAAATGAAGTCGCACCGCAGATTGCAAGTCCGCAGTTTGCGTGATCACTTTTTGCGACCGCGCTAAAAACGAACACGCAAATTGCGAGTGGATGTCGCAAATTGCGAGTGGGTGTCGCAAATTGCGACTGTGCCGCAAATTGAATGCAGGTGCAGCAGAACACTCTGGAAAACACTTCCTGGCTCCTGATGATGACATCACAGCCAGGAAGTTTACTAATACACCTGGGAGGAGGGAGGACCACACCCATTTTCAACTGCTGAACAGCCAACAGGAGGAACAGCAGCTACAATGGCAGAAACACCAGGAAGAGAAAGCTCAAATTTGCAGAGAAAGAACTGGAGGTGCTGACGGAGGCATGCTGCCAGCACCACGAACAACTCTTTGGGAGAGCAGCCCTCAGTGTGCCAGAGCAAGAAAAAAGGAGGATTTGGAGTTAAATCCAGGACAAAGTTAACTCAGTGGGTGTGAGCCACAGGAGTATTGAGGAACTAAAGAATAGGTGGTATGACCTGAGCTCCCGGACCAAGGAGAGGGTGGCAGAGGGGCTCCGGGAGATGAGAGGCACTGGAGGAGGACCATCTACCATACCACTACCCACACCCTTGGAGGAAAGAGTGGAGGAGACCCTGGAGCCAGAGGCAGTGTCCAGGATAAGAGAGCTGGACACGTCAGCGCCAGGACCATCAACCAGTGAGTACCATGAGACATGCATGTACACCCATAACTGCCATTCCCCCACCCACCTAGTACACAGCATGCGCAACCAAAATAGCTCCATTTCAGAGTAGCAACCACCTGCATGGGGCATTATGGGCAATGTAGTCAAGTAGGCAGCTGATAGGCAACAGTTTATTAGGAAGCATATAACAGATGGTAGATACTGACAGTGTGTTCCCTATGTCCCACAGGTCTCCCACATGACACCACCTCCAGACACACCGTCCAGGGGCCACAGGTCTGCCACCAGCCAGCACAGGACCCAGGAGCAGCCACCACAGGGACCTGCACCACCCAACCACAGTCCCCTCCAGATGCACCAGTGCCCATACTGGAGAGTGAGGCAGCACCCGGTCCCAGCCACAGTGCCAGTGTACAGGACACAGAACCACCACCGCGTCGCAGGCGACGTCTCAATGTCCCTCCAGTGCCACAGGGTGAAGTAGGGGACGCCTCCATGTCCATCGCCGAGGCTGCACTCCTCCATGGCCAGCGCCTGCAGACACGGGAAACCAGAATCATTGCAGGGGCCATGCGGCGCATGGAACGCAACCAGACCACAGGGCTGCAACAGGTCCACACTGAGCTGCAACATCTCAGCAGCAATGTTGGTGACCTTGCGCTCTCAATAAGACAACTGGTGGCTGAACTTGTCACAGAGAGAGAGGGTGCAAGGCGCCATGACCGGCAGCTCATCCACCGCCTGGACCGAATGGCTGCCTCCATCTTCCGGCTGGCTGTAAACACCACTGGGCTGTCACAGCGCACAGTCAGCCTACAGGTGGACATGGGCCACTTTGGCAGCGATGCGGCACGTGGGCTGGGATGCATTAGCCACGCAGTCGACCTGATGGAGGCACGACAGGTGGCTAGGGGCGCGGCAGACACGCCGCAGGACAGTGAGGAGGGCTCTACCATAAGTAGTGCTTCAGCCACAGACACCAGGGTGTTGCGCAGTGGTAGCGCACAGCAGGGCACTGCAGACGCTCCAGGAACCACCCATGCTGGGCGTGACATTAGTGTGTGTGGTGACAGCACGTACCTTCCAAAGTATTGGTTTGCAATGTGGTCCCGTCTCTGTCTGCCTTGATTTGCAATGCTTCTATCCCCATGATGGCGATGTGGTAGCTCTTTCTCGTCATCCTCCGAATCTGGGTCTTCTGGGGTGAGAGGTAGCCCACGTCTGGTGGCAATGTTGTGCAGTAAAGCGCATGCACCAACGATCTTGAATGCTGTTATTGGGGGATACTGGAGGGCACCTCCACTTCTGTGGAGGCATCTGAATCTTGCCTTCAGCAGTCCAAAGGTCCTCTCTATAATATTTTGGGTCCTCCTATGTGCACTGTTGTATCGCCTCTCTGTCTCATTGCTGGGTGTTATGTACGGGGTAAGTATCCATGGTCGTAGTGCATATGCACTGTCACCTGTTTGGCACAAAATGTACAATGTTAGCTGGGCATAGATGGGTTCCACATTGACAGTGAGCATAGCACTTGCACATGTGCGGGGATGGCGCTGCCGTGCACAGTCTGGCATTGAAGCTGCAGATTGAGTAAATCTATTAAATCTAGTATTGCTGCACTGCTAATTCTGTATTTATCATATATCTCCTCCTCAGTTTGTTGGAAAAGTGTCTGTCTGATTCTGTATATCTTCTCCTGTCTCTGGCTCCTCCTCCTCATCTGCTGTGCGGCGTGGGCTCTCCTCCTCCTTGCTATCACATATATCTCCGCCATTCTTGAGTAACACAGGTGCCTTCTGGGTCTCCTTTTATACTTTGGTTATGGTTACCACCTGCTCTGAGTTAGTGGTAAATTGGAAGTTAAAAATGGGCTTTTTGCGACTAGTCGCAATTTGCGAGTGGCTTTTTCATATGGTTTGCGACTCGCAAATTGCGACTTCCTATTTGCGGGTTGCAAAATGGGATCGCTATTTTTGCGAGTCGGTAATGGCTCACGTCGCATTTTGCGATTCGGAAATGGTATTTTTGCATCCCATTTCCGATTTTGCGGGGTCGCAAATTGCGATTCGGTCCATTTGCGACTTGCAAAAGTTTGCTACATCTGGCACACAGTTACCTCCTGGTGTTCCATTTTATTTACTGTCTTTAGTTGCAAAATGTCTTCTTATTTCTCCAATTTCAGCAGTTCATTGTTGAAAGAGGCACACAGCACCACTGTACGCATTAGGCACCCACTATGTTTACTTTCTTCTATAAAACTGAACTTTAGTCCTGTTGCTGTCTTCGTTGTTGAAGAAAGTTTTTCAAGAAGATGACTTTCTAGAATACACCTTCCCTCTTTTGAAAGAACATCTACTCTAATCAATTTCAAAATATTACCATATTCAATGGCAGGTGCTTGTTGCCTGGCCGTAATGAATCCTTTTTTATCATAATTATAATTTGTTAGAAATTAAGTCTTTGGTTGGCAGTCAGGTTACCCCCTGTCCAAGCAAGTACCCTCACCCTAATCAAGGTAAAGGAGAATCACCCTCAGCTAACCCCTGCTTACCTCCTTGGTAGCTTGGCACGAGCAGTAAGCTTAACTTCAGAGTGCTAGGTGTAAAGTATTTGTACCTACACACAGAGTAACTTAATGAAAACACTACAAAATAACAGAACACAGGTTTAGAAAAATAGGAAATATTGACCTAAACAAAACAAGACCAAAACGTCAAAATCCACAATACACAAGTCAAGTTATCAATTAATAAGCAAAAAGAGTCTTCATTTAGCTATAAACACACTAACACTGTTAGCGAAAAAATGAAACTTGGGTGTGTCAAAAATAACCCAGCACTTGCAAGTGTGCGTCAAAAAGGGCTTGCGATGTGTCGTTTTCACTCACGAGTGAGACCTTGCGTTGTTTCTCCTTTCGTTGGGTCGGGGCGCTTCTTTTTTCGGTGCAGAAGAGCGATGCGTCGATCCGGTCAGCACTCTCGGGTCTGGACAGGCCTTGTGTTGTTTTTACATGCCCAGTGATGTTTGTGTCAGAAATCCAGCCGCACGATGATCCGAAAACCATGCAGCTCGGGTTGCGATCTCACCTGCCTCCGTCAGCGATGCTGCAGTCGTTTCTCCAGCTCCATGCCTTGATTCTTCCATCGCATTACAGGTGAGCATCAATTTTCAGCCGCGAAGCCGGCTGCGCGTCGATTTCCCAGCTGCAGATCAGAGTTCCCATTGATCTTTTCCCCACACGGCTTTCAGTGGGTGGATTTCTTCCTCTTGGGCTGCCAGCTTCTCCTTTTAGGGTCCCAGGAACTGGATGGGCACCTAAGGGCAGAGTAGGAGTCTCTCCAGAGACTCCAGGTGCTGGCAGAGATAAGTCTTTGCTCTCCCTGAGACTTCAAACAACAGGAGCCAAGCTCTAAATCAAGCCCTTGGAGATCTTCACAAGATGGAAGGCACAAAAAGTCCAGTCTTTGCCCTCTTACTCTGGCAGAAGCAGCAACTGCAGGATAGCTCCACAAAGCACAGTCGCAGGCAGGGCAGCTCTTCTTCCTCAGCTCTTCTCCAGGCAGAGGTTCCTCTTGGTTGCCAGAAGTGTTCTAAAGCCTTTGGTTTTGGGTGCCCTTCTTATACCCAATTTCTCCTTTAAAGTAGACCTACTTCATAGCAAAGTCTCTCTTGAAATCCTGCCTTGCCCAGGGCAGGCCCCAGATACTCACCAGGGGGTTGGAGACTGCAGTGTATGAGGGCAGGCACAGCCTTTTCAGGTGTGAGTGACCACTCCTCCCCTCCTGTCTAGCAAAGATGGCTCATCAGGAAATGCAGACTACACCCCAGCTCCCTTTGTGTCACTGTCTAGTGTGAGGTGCAACCAGCCCAACTGCCAAAGTGACCCAGAAAGGGAATCCACAAACAGGCAGAGTCACAGAAATGGTATAAGCAAGAAAATGCTCACTTTCTAAAAGATGTATTTTTAAATTGTGAGCTCAGAGACCCCAAACTCCACATGTCCATCCGCTCCCAAAGGGGAATCTACACTTTAATCAGATTTAAAGGTAGTTCCCATGTTAACCTATGAGAGGGACAGGCCTTGCAACAGTAAAAAACGAATTTAGCAATATTTCACTGTTAGGACATATAAACCACATTACTATATGTCCTACCTTAACATTACACTGCACCCTGCCCTTGGGGCTACCTAGGGCCTACCTTAGGGGTGTCTTACATGTAAGAAAAGGGAAGGTTTAGGCCAGGCAAGTGGGTACACTTGTCAAGTAGAATTTACAGTTAAAATTGCACACACAGACACTGCAGTGGCAGGTCAGAGACTTGATTAGAGAGCTACTTATGCGGGTGGCACAACCAGTGCTGCAGGCCCACTAGTAGCATTTGATTTATAGGCCCGGCCCCTTTAGTGCACCTTACGAGGGACTTACTAGTAAATTAAATATGCCGATCATGGATAAACCAATCAACAATACAATTTACACAGAGACCATATGCACTTTAGCACTGGTTAGCAGTGGTAAAGTGCTCAGAGTTAAAAGGTCAACAGCAAGAGGCCAGAAAAAATAGGAGGCAGGAGGCAAAAAGATTGGGAATTACCCTGCATAAACTCAAAAGTCTAACATAATTATAACGTCTGTACTGTCTGACTCAAATTAAGCAAAATATTGTATTTCAATGTTGTATTTCGGCAAAAGATTTCAAAACTCTATTTGGAGTTGAAGCTTTCTATCCTTTTGATTTACAATATAACTAAATGATCTCAACCTATCACAGTATTCATAGGATCCAATTTCTCTTTGCAAAAGTATCTTTAAACTAAAGATGTACAATTTTTGTTTTAGAAACTTTCCAGCAAGTATCACCAAAAGAAATCAGTAATTTCTCCAGAGAGAGATTTTTTTGTTGTTGCAGACAAAGGACAAAGAACAGCATAACTTGAAATCTGTGGTTAAAGTACCTGCAAACATTTGCAGAATCCAAATAACAAAGTTCTCCTGGTGTCTTTACTTTGATGTTATAGCTTGCTTCTCTCAAAAACTCATGTAAATCATCCCATGCACAAGTCAGTGTTGCAAACCAAGTTGGTGTACCTAAATTTCACAACATAAAATTCAGCTCACCATGATGATGATACCAGTATTTCTTGCTCCTGTTGGAAAATGGGTTATTGGTAAGGGCAGGTAAGTACCTACACATAGCAATAGGCCACTAACGTACACTTAGGTCCAGTTAGGTCTCAGTAAATTAAACCTAGCTCAACCATTGGTAGCTTGGCAACGAGCGACAAGGCTTAACTTAGGAGACAAAGCGTAAAGCATTCAAATATCACAAAACAGTAATTAAATAAAACACAGGAAACCATTTAAAAGTCCAAAATCAATTTATAATAATAGATTATATTTTTATCTTTAAAATGACACCAAAACAAATAGAATCGGATAAGGGGAACCGGAGATATGAATTTGTAAAGAATTAATGCTTTCTAGCGCATAGAAGCAACTAGGGCTCAAAGAGTTAAAAAAGATCACACTGGAAAGGAACAAAGACCACAGTTCAGGCCACCCATGAGGTAACACTGTCACACTTACTTGCAGAAGTGTTTGATTCAGGAAAGTGGTCCACAGCACCAGTCAAGGGTTCAGAGGCTCTGATGTGCCTCTTGGGGTCTGGGACTACAACTCCCACAATGCACCTCTTCAACTTATGGAGTTGCTCCAAACGTCTCCAAACTTCTGGATCTTCTTTCAGAGGTCCTGTTTATGTCCTTGAAGTGTCTGCAACTTGATCCAAGGTTCCAGAAGCTCTGATTTGCTCCTTGGGAGTTGGGACTACAATTCCCAGAATGCACCTTGTCAGAATCCTCAAATGGCCACTGGACACAGGTCAGCTGGGCTCTGCTTGCAGGACCTGATGCAGGGTACTTTGGGCAGCTCCTTTGTACCTGTAGCAAACAGGGAGTCCCTTCTTGAAACAGTAGAAGACAGGTAAAGTCTTTTTAGTGGTGAAGCCCAAGTGTGCAGCTGGTGCAGTCCTCCAGAGTGCAGTGTCCAGGTGCAGGTCAGGGGTCCAGCAGGGCAGTCCTTCTTCTCCTGTAGTTCTTCCTTGTTGGAATCGGATAGGGATCTGAGGTGTGGGTGCAGGTCTTCCAGTTTTATCCTTGCTCCTGGGTGAAAAACAGGGGGGTCCTGGTTCTCCAATCAGGGGCAGGTTCCTTCCCCCTGTGATGACCACTTCCTGGGAAGTGTGGCAAAAATCAGTCCCAGGGAGCAACATTCCTCAAAAATCCATCATGGCTGAAAGTGACTTTTGGAGGTTACATCTGGCTGAGCCCACCCACTGGTGTGGCTAAAAATCCTAAACACACCCCTCTCCTGCCCTCTCCTAATCTAATCAAGGGTGCACCTAATTTTCTGGGTTTGCAGGATGTGAGGGTGTTGCTGGGTTGTTCCAAATGTCCTTCTCTGCCTCTCAAGACCAGTTTGGCAGCCCTCCCCCTTCCTACTTCAACATCTGCTGAGGGGAGAGTTCCTCCCCCAGGCACATCTCTTTGTGTGGAGCCAGGACACTTCACACCTCATCAAGTGGCTGGCCAATCAGAGCACAGCAGCAAAAACACTGCAGACCTGAAGTTGGCAACTTTTCAGGTAAAGTTTAACCTTTACCTGAAAAAGTTATATTAAATCCCACAGCTGGAACTCTTGGTATCCATTATTTAAGGGGACTTTTAAAATTAAAATAAAGTCTCCCCATTCTAGCCTATGAAGGCCATTCACTACAATGAGGGAAAAACGTATTTGGCTGTTTTACCTCATCAGGGCTTCTAAAACTATTTTATAATGTCCCTGATTATAGTTACATGGTACCCAGCCCTATGGGCACATAGGGCACACCTTAGGGGTGACATATGTAAAAATAAGGTAGTTTAAGACTTTGGAACTACTTTTAATTCTAAAGTCGAATGTGCATGTATTTTTAATGTAAAAGCAGCCAGCAAGGCAGGCCTGCCTTTACAATGACACTTGTAACCTCAGCAGTGCACCTATGGGTGCACTACCTATGCTGGGGTCACCAAACCTACATGCCCTACCATATACTAGGGACTTATAGGTAGGTTGGCTTAGCCAATTATAATTAGCCTAATTTGCATACTGATTTTACACAGAGCACAGGCCCTGGGACTGGTTAGCAGTACCCAGCGCACCATCAGAGTCAGGAAAATACCAGCAAAAAAGTATAAAACGGAGGCAAAAAGTTAGGGGGGCTCTGCAATCAGCCCTATTCTCTCACAGGTCCCATGTTGGAATGCAATCAAATTGTACTTAAGCTTTTCATATTTTCCATGATTTTGTTCAACAAAAGTCATTTGCAGACATATTTTGTGCACAAACATCTGTTTTAAGAATATGGTTAACAGCATTTGACAGTTCAGACAAATCACTTACAAATAAAAGATGGAATATATATGGAATATTTTGTCAATCTAGGGTGCTCTGCATCCAATCTTGTTTACCTGTACTCTACTGCAGATATTTGCTCAAGGTGGTCATCATACTGCCTGCCTACTCCAGTTGGAAATAGTTGAGGAAAAGTTTGAGACTCTTTTTCTGCCACATACATTATAGCTTCTTTCGCCTGTATCCTTTGATACAGTTTAATGGCATCCCTCATCATCTCTTTTGAAAGTAGTAGATGGATGATGTAGTGCTCGTATATTTCTTCATATCTACTTCTTTCCATTTCTTCAAACTGTCCTCTTAAAGAAAACATTTCTTCCTTTGTGCAGCTTCTATGTGCCACAACATCTACATCCTTATAGTACACATTATTCCCTTTCAGATACAATGTAGCTTTCTTCACCTTATTTACATCCACTAGTTCCTGACAGATTTTTTTTGTTTTTTTTGCATGCACACCATTCACTTGAATAACAAGTGGTTCTTCCAAATCTCTCTCTACACCCAAAGTTTCATTGTTGTCTTTCTTCTTCTTCTTCTTCAATACTTTATTCGGTACAAATAGACCATAAAAGACATCCAATAAATACAATCATGCAAATTTCATGAGCACTAGATTAATACACACATTATTATTACATATTCCGAATTCCAAAAGCAGCATATATATAATTTAGCATAGCCTGTATTGTTTCTACATATCCCAACTTATGTAAGTAAAAGTAGGCAGGCTGGCTAGTTCTAATACTTTTAGATTAAAGAATAGGACATATAAACCTTTTTCTTGGGTTCTCATAAAAATTACAAAAAAGCATAAAATGCAATGTGCTTTGAGGTGTCTTTCCATCACAGCAGCTCAGTGGGAGGTTCTTGAACCAAGTTCCATGGGAAGGAAATGCTACCAGGCAATGTAATATATTCAGATGCAGCCTGGTAAGTAGGAACCTTTGTCGCTCAGAGCTAGTAATATCCAAATATAACATTTGATATGATTGCTGTGGCTGGCTCCTCTCCAGATTTCTATCTATACCTAAGTTTGACTTTGAATCCCATATTTGCTGCCAATATATTTCCTTTACCCTTTTAATGTCCCGGTTTGTCATACGGTCCGGCTTAAAAAAGAGCTCACCTACCAAGGAGAGAAGCGGAGAACTAACTTATCTGAGCCCAAGGTATGTCCAATGATCTTGATAATGAGAGGCAATCCTGTATCACCTTTCTACATAGGTGAGCTTCCGGTTTTAACCAAATTTGTAACCATAATAATACAGGTTGAAGCTTTATGTAGTCAGATATACCTCTCAAGCCCACTTCTTCATAACAAAACTTTACTGAGGTTGATTGCGGGACTGCTAATAACCTCCTTAGAAACTTGTTTTCTGCAACCTGGAGGCTCGAGGATTCAGCATGACCCGAAACCCTTGCTCCAAATGTTGCAATAGAAAGACATTTACTTGAAAAAACAGTCATCATCTCTTTTATGGGTTTATGTCCCAACTTTTTCGAAAATCTAAAAACAGCATCTATGGCTTTTTTAAATTGTGTTAAGCGTATGTTTACTAAAAATTTCCAATTAAAATCTACATCAATGAGAACCCCCAAATAGGTAAAATGTGGGACCTTAAGTATTTCTTCCCCTTCCAAAATATTTTTTTTAGTTTTTGCTAACTTTGGCCCACTCTTCATCACAAATGACTTTGATCTCATAGTTTTAAGACCAAGATTTCCCATAAATACGTTAAAGCATTCAATAAAATTTGGAGGCCATTTGCTGTCCTTGAGATAAGTACGACATCATCCGCATACAACAATACTGGAATTGGGGAATTATTAATAGTTGGTAAATCCTACCCAATTTCACAGAGATATTTCTCTAGTTCATTTATATAAAGAAGAAAAAGAAAGGGGGCCAGCACACAACCCTGCCTGATCCCCTTTAATAAAGAGAACTTCTCTGTTAAGTCACCTCCTGGGAATATCAAACTCGTGCTGAGGTACATGCATGAAGTGTGCTCAGTAGGACAATTATGTCTTTTCCACCCCCATTTTTGACATAACCATCCACAATCTCTCTCAGTTGACTGTATCAAAAGCACATGATAAGTCCATAAATGCTAAATGTACACACCCCTTTTTGGCTTTCGTATATTTCTGGACTATCAGAGTCAAATTGAGTGTTTGTTTGACTGTACCCAGCCCTGGTCGAAACCCAAATTGCACTTCTGAGAGACAATTAGTCTCCATTGCCCAATTTTCCAGCTTATTTAGGATCACTCGATCTAGAATCTTAACCAAACTATCCAGGAGGGAAATTGGTCGATAGCATAAGGGATCTGATCTGTCCCCCTTTTTAAAGATCGGGACAATGATCGCCTCTCTCCAGGTATCTACTAATGGGCCTCTCATGGCAGATCTCAAAACGTTAGTAAGCAATGGTCCCCAGAAATCTGGGAGCGCTTTATATACAGTAGATCGGCTGGGATACTATCTGGGCCAGGAGCTTTCTCAGAAGGGCAATCTTGAATGGCCTGTTTTACGTCAGCTACATTTATGGTGTTAATAAAAGCTGCACTAATCAAAGCATTACTTAGTCATAAAGCAACTCGTATCATCCTGTGGGACATTGTCCTCTAGTGTAAAAGTTTTTGAAAAATAATCCACCCAGGTTTGTGTTGGAATAAAAGTATCCATGATCATTTTAGCCTTATCATTAAATAGTGAGAATTAACCACTCGGCAAAAGGCAGCTGTGTCTCTACTTTTGCTCGTCTCAGTCAATTCCTCACAGGCAGACTCCCTCAGTTCAGCCTTTCTAGTATCAAGTGCGTCCTTATATCTCTTTCTTGCAATTTTAACAGCATGTCGATCTTGAGGGAAAAATTTGGTTATTGTCTTCAAATTTCTTAGCGAGGAGGAACATTCATGATTAAACCATTGAGGGCCTTTTACTTTATTGATACTAGGGCACTGCAGTTTTTCAGCCATATACTTTGTCAGGGAAGAAAAAGCATGGACAATTTCACTAGGGGGGATATCTTCAACCAAAGCTATCATGAAATCTGTCCATTTGTTCACGATTAAATCTTTAAAGAAACCATTACTACCCATTTTTCCCCATTTAATGGTCAAGCCTTTCCGAGCTGAAAACTTCATATCTGTGTGTTGCTTCTCTACTCTAGAATCACTATTCAAACCCAGAGTTGTTTCTATGATTAGAGGCTAATGATCACCAACACAAGTTAACGTCACCCTAACCTGCCCAACAAAAGGGGTAAGTTCTCTTGAATAAATAATAAAATCAATTGTGGTATGAACATCTCCTCTTATAAACGTCGGTACCCCCTCTGCTAGTGACATTGGAAAAAGCAAAGAATTAGCTTTCATCAGCTTTCATTAGCTTTCATAGAATCAGACGGTTAAGGCAGTTCCCATAAGGAGAGTGTTTAAAATGTCAGATGGGACATTCATATTCATCATAAAGCCCACAACAATCTAGGAACTCTGGTTCACACAAATGGGCATTGAAATCACCAACCCAAATTACTCTTAAATCCTTCTTACTTGTATTCAGAGCCATATATATTATAATTTCAAGGTTATCAAACACACTGGTGTCCGAGTGATCAAAGATATTATCATAATAATTAATCAACAACACATCAAATGGCTCTGGAAGTTTCAAAATTAGGGCCAAGAAAAAAGGGGATGTGCCCATTACACACAAATCCACCCCTTTACCATTACAGATACAAAGGTGGCCAGACCTCCCTTAGCCCTGCCCACAGAGGACTTGATTGCAGGGACACTATATGTGGTGTAGCCATTGATATGAGGCGGCTCTATAAGCCATGTCTCTTGGCAACAAATAAAGAGGTTTTCTGTCACTAATCCTAGCCAATCAAGGTTTCCCATTTTTGATTTCAATCCTGCCACATTACAGGAGATAATCCCTGAGACTGTCATATCTGATATATTAAAAGCTCCCTTAGATTGCAAATGGGGCTGATGTAATACATTTATCTCTCGATTCTCCTCTGGGGAAGGCCCACTTGCTGATAGTCAATCTAGTTGCTCCAAGGAGTCCAGGGGCTCAAACCTATTAGACAGCGTCAAAGCAGTATCATGCAGCTTAGGGACACCGAAATAGCTAGGGTTCTGTTTTCCATGACAATTTGGGTCAGACAGATAAAACTGAGATGCAGATTAAATAAACTCAGTTAAACGTTTTACTTTTATAGATCCTATGAATTGCATTGTATTGAAAAATGGTGGTGCAAGGTGTTAACTATCCTAGGGCTCCTAAAATGCATAATTATACAGTCCCCCTGTGAAGACTTGGGCAATATACCAACCCAGGGGACCCTTCTCACAGCTAAAATATCCTTAAAAAGGTCATCCCTCTGCCCCAAGTGTTTTCCAACCCTATGTGTAACTTTATTTAACAGAGATGTGTGAGACTCAGGATATGAGTTTCCTAATATGGGCACGTTTTCCAAAATTAAAATATATGGAGCACATGCCAGCGGGATCTTTGGATATGGTGTTTGGGCTCTTATGGGCACCTGACTCTCACAGCCCTCCCACTTGTCTATTCCCCGCTGTAGTGGCCTATTTGTGGATTTTACCATGGCCACAGAGTTCAAAGGTTTTATGGGTAAGTTCTGGGCAAGATTTTGCCTGCCTTTTTGATTTGGCATGATAATCAGGATTATTGGACACACAATCAATGTAGTTAGACTGAGATTCCACCCTTGGTTGTGTAGACTTCATTATTACTGATATAGAGTCAACCTTCTCCTCGAGAACTGCCAATTTCTCCAGAACCAGGGAGCATAACTTTCTAATATTGCCAAGCTGATTTTCGATCTGATTAAAGTAGTCATTGGAACATTTCAAAGTTTTAATATCCCTTTTCTGTTTCCCGGTAGATCTCTTTAGTGGCTTGAATTGTAACTTCCCCTTTCTATTCTCTGGTCCTACTAAAACCTTTCCAGGTACATTAGATTTTACAGGAGACAGAGCCGGATCTAAAAAGGAGTCTATAACATGGGGAGAAATCAGTTGCCTACTCTTTTTAATATATGGACTCTCAGGGGTTATAGAATTAATTTGGTCAGCTCGAGGATCCATATCCGTTATAACACAAGGATTCCTTGTCATAGGTGATAAAGCTTTTACATGAGGAGACTTTGTTTCCATCAGTCCTTTCCCTGTTTTCTCAAGAGTTGATTCTTGGGTAGCTTCACTTTTCCTATCTACGACTCAATGACACCCATCACAGAAGTGAGATAACTAGTTATCAGCTTAGAGGCGATGGCCCCCTTTCCATGGTCTCCTTTACATTTCCCCATCAGGGCAAGCAAATCCTAAATTAAAAACTAAGTGTCCTATATTTTTTTTAAATCCTGGAGGTTATAATTCTATACCCCCTCCAACTTCTAATACTCGCATAAATTACAAAAACACTAAAAATATCTAGTAAAAAGCACCTTAAAAACCTAAGAAGGTTTCACCTTCTCCTTTGTTTTTTTTTTTTTTCTGCTACACCTGAACATACCAACTCCTCATTTTGGCTAAACTGCACTTTAGGATCAAAAACACACAGAGGAATATCTTCTCAAACATTTTGAATCTGTGATACTGTACCATAAAAAAGTGCTTTGCTCATCTCTCCTAAACATAATGTGAAACCTTCTGCAAAGTAAGGTCTTCTAACTAAATATTGCATTTTTGAATGATGAACAACCTACATTCGAAAATGATGAAGTATACTTTCACAGACTTTTTTGGATGGACATGCAAGTGAGTGTTTTTGTAAATTAGAATATTTCCTCACTTTGCATGGGTCCAATGTTTGTAACATTGCACTTTTTAGCTTCATATTTTGAGATGGAAATTGACATAGAAACATTCTTAATATATCAATTGAATCCTGGCAAATACTACAAACACTAGTGCACTGCTGTTTATACAGAGGGACATGTCTATGCCATCCTTGTTTCTCTTCAGCTATCTTTCACTCCATTTCTATGAACCATCTCCTCTTTTACAACAGGAATACCGTATTTTGCCTCAGAGCATTGATCAGTTGTTTCAACTGCATGCGCTATTGCATTCTGTTGTAAGTAGCTTTCTTCAGAAAAGAAGGACTCAGTGACAGACATATGCTTCCATTCTCCTTTCAAAATGTTGCAAACATTACTTTTATTAATAAAACATTTTTTTGGCTTCTTTTCCTCAGAGATGACACTATTTTATTCAGTGTACTTATTCTGTCTACTATTAGAAATAGGGTCTCTAGTTAGCATTAGTATGCACACTGTTGAAGTAGGGTCCACAATCCAAGTCAGGGTCAGATACACACTGTAAATGAGCGACTGCTCACTCTTGGGTAGCTTGGCACCAAGAAGTCAGGCTTAACTTACGAGACAATCTGTAAAGTATTTGTGCAACACTTCAATCACAGTAAGACAATGAAAACCCCACAATAAGACTCCACGCCAGTCTAGAAAAATAGAGAATCTTTGAGTAAAAAAAGATTAAATTAAAAAAAATTAATAACTAGAACTCAAGATATGATTTTTTTTTTAAATAAATTGTAATAGAGTGCCTAGAAATCAATAGCTATGCAAGGTTAATTGAGGTTGTGCTAGACTGGGGTAAATCTAAAGTTCTGGCCAACCGCGATGGAGGGCAGACCGGCTACAGGGCCCATGCAGGCCTGCTGTAAAGTACCTTGAATGGAGGGCTGCATTGATGTCAAAGAGGTGTTGTGAAGACAATGCATCTGTTCTGATCTACACAGTCCATGGATGCGTTGTCGCCATGCCATGCAGTCTTTGAAGTTGTGTCCTCAAAGTGTGGCATCCAACCCTCTGTGATGTAGTCAATATGTTGTTGCCAACCCGTACATCGAAGCCGATGCAAGGGGGGGGAAGATCCATCTATCATGAGCCGCGCAGTCTGCCATGTGGAGTCCTCTACATCAGTGACAATGCAATGAGGGAGGATGGGGCAGTTCTCATCAGTACAGTGGCATTGATGTGATAAGTTTTGCAGGAAAATGCCAGCAGAATTCCCCCTTCAAGGCCCAGGACTGAATTGGCACCTCTTGGAATAGCAGGACTCAGAGTTGGCAGAATCCAGCAGCTACAGCAGAGTTGGGGGAAGTGTTTAATGGCCTGAGACTTCAGAACAGGAGACAAACCAGCAAGCTTTGGAGTTCCTTGGTTCTTGTGAGGATGTAGAAAGTTACCACCCAATCCTTTTTGCTCCCAGGCAAAGGACAGCAGACCAACAAAGCAAAGTAGTTCAGCAGGGTGGCAGTCCCTCCTGGCAACACAGCAGACCCTCTTCCTGGCAGAATGTCCTCAGATCCAGTAGTGTATTGATTTGGTGGGTCTGGATTCCAATACTTTCGCCCAGTTGATCCTTTTAAGTGGGGAAGCCTTCAAAAAGAGGCCTTTGAAGTGCACAAGTCCCTGCCCTTCGTTCCTTGGCTCCCGATTCTCCACAGACAGTTATGCAGCTCTTTGTGTGTGGACAAGAACAGCCCTTTTCAACTGTGTCAGCTCCTCCCACTCATCTAGCCCAGTAAGGCCTATCAGCTTAGTGATGGGCCATCAGGATGTAAATGTCACACCCTAGCTCCCTTTGTGTGTGACTCTCCAGAGCGAATTCACAAAGCTGACCTGTAACCCAACCCAAACGTTCATTCAGTGACAGGCAGAGGCACCGAATGGTTAAAGTAAGAAAATGTCAACTGTCTAAAAGCAGCATTGTCCGATTTACAATTTAAAATCCAGCTTCACCATAAATTGTGATTTTACGTTGCGGGTCCAGAGACACCAAACTCTTAATTTCTATCTTGCCCCAATTGGACATTACACTTAAAGACTGCTTCAAGGTAATCCCAATAGTAACCTACGGGAGAGATAGGCCTTGGAGTAGTAAAAAACAAATGTTATAGTTTTTCACTGCCAGGACATGTTGAACTTAAAAGTACGTCCAACTTTTTAAATACCCCGCATCCTTTCCTTTGGACTAGCTGGGACCTACTTTAGGGGGGAGTTAAAAGTAATAAAAAGGAAGGTTTGGGCATAGCGATTGGGTGCACTTGCCTGGTCGAAATGGCAGTTTAGAATTGCACACACAGGCTCTACAGTGGTATGCTTGAGACATGTTTCAAGCGATAATGTAGTGGGTGGCACACTCAGTGCTACAGGGCCAGTAGTTGTATTTATTTAACAGGCCCTGCATGTTTAGCATACCCAGACCCTGGGTGCATACAGTGCACTTTGCAAGAGACTTAAAAATAAATAAATATGCCAGTTGTGGATAAGCCAATATCACCATGTTTAGAGTACAGGGCACCTGAACTTTAGCACTGGTTAGCATTGGTAAAGTGTACAGAATCCTAAAGCAAGCAACAATGAAGTCAGCAAAACAGGTCAGAAGGCAAAAAGTTATGAGATGCCAGGTCTAATATTTAGTATCAAGATAAATAGCTTACACTTCATTGCAAATGCTTCATCGTCCACACTCTCAATATATTGTTTATGTTTCAGTGCTTCTCCTCGTATACTGTTTCTTGTATCTTACTAAATTCTGTACTACCCTATTTCTAAACATTCTCACTCATTTCTTTAAAATTCTCATTTCTACATTTGCTGATTTCTTTAAATTGTTTATGCCTGTTCTTAAAACATTTTTTACTTTCTTTTTCTCTGTTGTGAAGCATTTGTAAACCTCACTTTTTATTTCATATATTTATACAGTATGTTCTCCACATCTTGTCTTTTTACTCTCAATTTTAAGCAGATATTACTTTTTTCTCTGTTTTTCTCCTCTGCATCTTTCTCTGCATTGTAATTCCTCCTTTTTAAAAACAAGTAAATATATGAAAACCAAATATAGAACACATTTTACTATTAGATTACATACTATAAGCTAATCAGAAGCTACATAAATGCTTTTGTCAGTTTGTAACAGGTTGTCCAAGTATAGGTGTATAAATGGGTATTTAAGTGGATGCACTAGTGTTTGAGTGGATATGTGAGTAAGTGTATCAGTGCCTCTGTGGGTATGTCACTGGATGTGTAAATAGTTGTGTGGGTGTGCGGCTGGGTGTGTTAGTGACTGTATAGCTATCTAAATGGCTATGTAAGTGGCTGTATGGCTTGATAACTGGATGTGTTAGAAGTAGTTTAGGTGCGTAACTGCGTGTGCAAGTAGCTGTTAGTGGCGTATACAAAAGTGTTGTGTGGGTATGTGAGTAGGTGCATGGTTTTGTAAATAGCTGTGTGAGGGGCCTTAAGGGTCAGTGTCTGTGTATATAACTGGGTGTATGGGTGTGTAAGTGTGTGTAACTCACTGCCTGAACTGCTGGGTACATGAATGGCTGTATAGGTGTGTTTGTCAGTACCTGTATGGATCTGTGAATGTCTATGTAAGTGTATAGTTGAGTAAATGGGTGTGTGAATGAATTTATGGATGTGTGACTATGTGTGTCAGTCACTGTTTGACTATATCAGTGATGATTGTAAAAGTGCTTTTGTGGAGTGTAACTGGGTGTATAAATGCCTGCCTGACTCTGTACGTGGGTACAGATTATATACAATGAGATTACATACCAAAAGCAATTCAACATCTAATTTCATACACACTCTTTCATAGTGCCTTAATAATACAACTATATTATCAGTATGCCAATTCCTCTTCTTGCTTTGCTGCACACTTTATTTTTGCCTAATGTTCTCGTCTAACTTCCCTTCTATTTTGCCTTTCCCTGTAGTGTCTAGAAGCTGCAAAATTCCTTTCAGCTTATGTACACTCATAGTTCTTTTTAATATACTTTTTATAGCGCAACCTAATTAACATACCTGTAAATGTTCTATGTCGTTGTCCAGCATTTATGGTAATACATTTTATTATTTATTTTCGTCTGCATATCACGTCAAAGCTCTCATTTCTCTTCCACTCTCAAAAGTACCAATAATGGCTACCCTTCCCCCTGTGCTCTCAATCATTCTCCCCTACTTAACCCCTTTTTGTCACGGTTTCGGGCGGGTCTGATCAGGACTTTGGTTGGGACACCCCTTGAGGTCACTGAATATCCTAAAGAGGTAGTACACTGGGGCAGAGGAGCAGCTAAAGGCATACACGGAAAGGACAGCTATGGATAGGCACAGGAAACAGGAAAGTAAAAGCAGAGCAACCCTTGTGTGAACAAACAGGAAACGGATTACTAGTGGACAAACACGCTGGGGTTGTACACAGAGTAAGGCGCAGAACCTCCCACAGTGACAGGGAATCTCAAAGCCTCTGTGCAGTTTGCTCTTACAGATAGTCACCCTGCCAGCTCCATAGAAAGGAGGCAGCAGAAGTGATTCTGTCTCTGGACCCTAGAGCACAAACAAGGATAGTACTTACATACACAGGACACGCTCTTGTGGGTCCAGCTGGAAACACAGTGGCGATTCCTGAGAAAACAGCAATAGCACACTGTCACTGTTAGGCACGGAATACAACGTATAACACTGGACAAGGATGGGGGCTGGAATTGCCTCCTGGAACCAGGAGCCAATCCCAGTACACAGGAGGACACGTATACACTGGTGAAGGCTGATAGAACACTTACCAGACACAAAGAACCAAGAAGAAACAGAAACAGAAGGGAACAAACAAAGAGGCAGAGGCAAGAACTAGGAACAGGCTCAGGCTGAAGCAAAGGCGGGTCTAGGAGTTGAAAACAGGGCGCAAACTTCTGTCTGGGACAGACAGAGACAGGACTGGGAAACTGAGAACAGGCTCTGGCTGGAACAGGCAAGGACAGGACTGGAATACAGGGAGTAGGAAATGAGCAGTAAACAGGACTGGGAAACAGAGAGAAGGTTCACGCTGAAACAAGGCAGGAGCAAGGCAGAGAAACAGGGAGCAGTCTTTGGAAGAAACAAACAGGTACAAGGCTAAGAAGTAGGGAGCAGACTCTGGCTGGAACAATCAGGAGCAGGGCAGAGAAACAGGAAACAGGATCAGGCTGGAACAGAACAGGAACAAAACTGGAACACCATCCGACAAGGGGTCTGTAACACAAAGGAATTGAAGTCCGATGCACGACGGGGAGCTTGAGGAAATGGCTGCTTATAAGCAGTTCCAAGCTGGGCTGCACAGGAGAGGTTTCAGGTGTGTGTGGTTTCGGACACTTGCAAGTCCTGGAGGACAGGATCCAGTGAAAAGGAGCAACTGGACTTCTCCCATTGAAAACAATGGGAAACAGAATCCGGGTTTTCCTGAATACCAAGCTGTGCATTATGGGATTTGGAGTCCCAAGAAGCAAATGTAGTCCTACACAAGTGTACCATGGAGAAAAGAGAAACAAACAGGAGTCAGCAAGGGACTCTAGATAGGTGTTCAAGGTGATTCCCAGGCTTCTGACAGTCCCCTTACAGCGCCCCCTGGAAATGGGACGACCGAGTCGTAACAGTATACCCCCTCCCACCAGTCCGCTCAAGAAGAGAAGGCGATCCTTTGGCTGAAAAAAGTTGAAGAGGAAAAGCCAAAGCAAGAAAATCCAACACCAACCTTGGTTGATAAGTTTACAGTCCTGCCACAGATGAATCATCCAATGAGCAAAGCATGTATTAATACCCATATGGGCTCCAATGTCTTTCCTCTTTATTGTTCGAGTGATACAGGAGGAGTGCATGGAGTTGGTTTCTGGTGAAGTGGATTCAGGAGCAAGGAGATCTGGAATTGCATCATGGGGGGTATTCTTTAGGACTTTAGTTTCCTGTTCAGTACTGTCTTCTTTAGAGGACATAATTGGCGTATTAGTAAGGTCTGTAACTCCTTCCAACAAGCAGGATATGTCTGTTTCTGCAGCAGTATTTGCATTGATTGTGGTCTGAGGCTTGCAAAGCATAGAAACTTGGGAGACATGGGTAACTGGTGTTCTCAAGGTGAACATGAAATATTCAGAATTTTCTTTAGTTTTGGATGACTTCGGAGTATCAATCACAGGATCAACAAGAGTTTTTAAGTCTTTAGAAACTGGATTAACATCTGAAAATGTAGAAGTTCCACAAACTAATTCTTTAGGGTGATCTTCTGACAAGACTGAGATTTCTTCATTGCAAGTGCTCTGTGGTGTATTCGTGGTATCAGAAATGGTTTCTTGCAATAAAACACTAAGAACAGTACTTATCATCAGATCTTCGAATACAAGATTCAAATTCAAGTCTTTAGTTTTAGTGGGAAGTATTACATCTTTCAGCACTTGAGCTTCGGTTTCAGATTGCTGGTTTTCAGGAGTCTTTGGTTTCAGGGACACAGCAGGTGACATTGGTGTGGCTGATTTTACATCAAGATCAGATACCGGTAGCTCAGGGATCTGTTCTTCACTAATTGTGGAGCTGGAAACAGGATACACATTGGCAGGGATCAGTAGGTCAGGATCAGTGGTTGAGGCTGCAACTGTGTCCAGTTCTAGGAGAAGGCTCTCATTTCTTATGACAGGCTGTTTAGTTTCAGATTGATGGCTTTCTTCCTTGTCTGAAATATCCACGGTTTGCTTTGACACAGAAGAGATTTTTAAACTTTCTGAGAAGTCCATTATATTCTTAGTAACTGCGGGCATTTCTTCACTGTCAGAAAAATCCATTAATTCACTTGAAACAGGAACTGTCTCTTCATTATCTGAAAATTCCATGATATTGTTTGAAAGGGCAGGAGTATTCGCACAATCTGAAAATTGTGGTATGTGCGCCATTTGAACAGTACTATCTGCAGGTTTGTTCACGGCAAGGCAGGAACCACTGTCATCACTAGATTCAGATTCTTCAACACTGTTGCACAACTTGCCATAAATCTCCAGTAAAGTCATATCTTGGTTTCTTAAGGTGCAGCTATTGGAGTCTGCATCAGAACTCTCTTCTTCCTTTGGCTTTATTTGTTCTGATAGAGGGGCTGAGACACTTCCTTCTGAAGACTCTGATCTATCCTTTGAATCAAGAGGTGTCAAATCTCTCAGAGATGTCAGAGATTCAGTCAACTGCACAGGGATATTCTCTGGAAAACTACAAGCTGAGAGAGAGTCTGAAGAAGAGGCTGATATATTTATAACTGGAGCAGTCTTTTGACATTCATTCATAGCAGGGAAAATCTGTTTTATAGCAGTCTTTGGAGAGGCACATGAGGTAGCATACTGTTCTTTAAGCCAAAGCTGGTGATCATTTTCTTTTTTCAGGTTTTCAAATTGCCTTGCAGTAGTTTCCATCAGCTGCTCTGTTACTTCTTCTGCCTTACAGATAAACAGAATGTCTGGTTCTGCCAACAGTGAAATATGCATTGATGAAAAGAGCCCACGGGCAAGATTTCTAGTGTATGTTATAACATATTCATCATAGAAGTCCAATATGTGCCTTTTAATCTGCCAAAACTGCTCTTTTAGTGTGTGTATGTCCATATTGTTTTCAAACCCACTCAGAATAGAAAAGGGTTTAGCAGAGTTTTTAGGGATTGAGGCTGGTGTATTATCATCTAGTTTGGGAAGAGCACAAGCCTTATGAGTGGAACTAAGGAATCCCACAGTCTTTACTGATCCATTTGATACAGGTTCTATCCTGCTGACTTGAAAGCACTGAGAGACTGGTAGATCTTTACACGAGTCAGCACAACACTTAGGAATTGAGACTGATGTACTGTCATCCAATTTGGGAGGAGCACAAGCCATTTGAGTTGAACTAAGGAATCCCACAGTTTTTACTGATCCCTTAGATACAGGTTCTAGCCTGCTGACTTGAAAGCTCTGAGGGACTGATAGATCTTTATAAGAGTCAGCACTGCACTTTGAATTCTGAGAAACTGGCCTAGATGGGCTGAAGCACTCAACGGAAAACAAGGGAATCCCTAGTGTGGCTTCTTGAACAGTGTCAGGGTTCTTTGTTTTGACAGAGTCCTGGAAGTGAATCTGGGATGCACTAGCATGAGGCAAGGAATTAACCGTCTTTTCTTGAGAGTAAATGTCTTGTGCAGAGGTAGCAAAAGCACTTCCACGGTTACGAACATTCTTACTGGCTTCAGCTAATAGATTTTGCAAAAACTCATTACGTTCTTGTAATTCTTCTACAGACAGGGACTGGGGGTCATAGCCACAAATAACATAATAGTCTATCATTGAAAGATTAGCAAGCCACTCAGTGTAGTACTGAACTTGCAAGTTATGGTTTTCTTTAACAAGTCTATCCTTTAAACTAAGGCCTCTTTTAGAGGTCTTCAGAGAATGTATAGGTTTAGAAAGGGGTGTTTTAACATGATAGGAAAGCCCTTTAGGGTTGTGTGTGCCTTTACTGCCAGGGGAGCTAGAACTTTTTGGGTCGTGCATTCTGTCACGGTTTCGGGCGGGTCTGATCAGGACTTTGGTTGGGACACCCCTTGAGGTCACCGAATATCCTAAAGAGGTAGTACACTGGGGCAGAGGAGCAGCTAAAGGCAGACAGGGAAAGGACAGCTATGGATAGGCACAGCAAACAGGAAAGTAAAAGCAGAGCAACCCTTGTGTGAACAAACAGGAAACGGATTACCAGTGGACAAACACGCTGGGGTTGTACACAGAGTAAGGCGCAGAACCACCCACAGTGACAGGGAATCTCAATGCGTCTGTGCAGTTTGCTCTTACAGATAGTCACCCTGCCAGCCCCATAGAAAGGAGGCAGCAGAAGTGATTCTGTCTCTGGACCCTAGAGCACAAACAAGGATAGTACTTACATACACAGGACACGCTCTTGTGGGTCCAGCTGGAAACACAGTGGCGATTCCTGAGAAAACAGCAATAGCACACTGTCACTGTTAGGCACGGAATACAACGTATAACACTGGACAAGGATGGGGGCTGGAATTGCCTCCTGGAACCAGGAGCCAACCCCAGTACACAGGAGGACACGTATACACTGGTGAAGACTGATAGAACACTTACCAGACACAAAGAACCAAGAAGAAACAGAAACAGAAGGGAACAAACAAAGAGGCAGAGGCAAGAACTAGGAACAGGCTCAGGCTGAAGCAAAGGCGGATCTAGGAGTTGAAAACAGGGCGCAAACTTCTGTCTGGGACAGACAGAGACAGGACTGGGAAACTGAGAACAGGCTCTGGCTGGAACAGGCAAGGACAGGACTGGAATACAGGGAGCAGGAAATGAGCAGTAAACAGGACTGGGAAACAGAGAGAAGGTTCAGGCTGAAACAAGGCAGGAGCAAGGCAGAGAAACAGGGAGCAGGCTTTGGAAGAAACAAACAGGTACAAGGCTAAGAAGTAGGGAGCAGACTCTGGCTGGAACAATCAGGAGCAGGGCAGAGAAACAGGAAACAGGATCAGGCTGGAACAGAACAGGAACAAAACTGGAACACCATCCGACAAGGGGTCTGTAACACAAAGGAATTGAAGTCCGATGCACGACGGGGAGCTTGAGGAAATGGCTGCTTATAAGCAGTTCCAAGCTGGGCTGCACAGGAGAGGTTTCAGGTGTGTGTGGTTTCGGACACTTGCAAGTCCTGGAGGACAGGATCCAGTGAAAAGGAGCAACTGGACTTCTCCCATTGAAAACAATGGGAAACAGAATCCGGGTTTTCCTGACTACCATGCTGTGCATTATGGGATTTGGAGTCCCAAGAAGCAAATGTAGTCCTACACAAGTGTACCATGGAGAAAAGAGAAACAAACAGGAGTCAGCAAGGGACTCTAGATAGGTGTTCAAGGTGATTCCCAGGCATCTGACAGTCCCCTTACAGCGCCCCCTGGAAATGGGACGACCGAGTCGTAACACTTTTAGCTTTTATTTTTGTTATACCACTTCTCAAAGGTCACTATGTTTTAATCTTGTCCATGTTTCCTGTAAAGAAGCCCAGTTTGGTAGGTTTTAGGACTGATTTGTGAATCTGCCGCTGCACTGAGTGTGACCCCATGTAAATCCATGGCAGATCTGCAAACCTACATGAAAGTCCTTAAAACTATTTAACACCAGGCTGTTAATGCTTTGCATTTATATTTTTCTAATTTTCTAAAATATTGCCAGTTTCAAAACATGCTCTCCATTCCAAGCAATTTTGCACACCATTCTTCTTTTCATTTTCACACTGCAGTCTCCTTTGTTCCCTTCCCTCACACTCCTTTGGCTCCATTTCCATAGTAATCATGTTTCCAGTAGACTCTGCCTACCATTAGGTCACAATATTTTCTCTCAACAACGTACTAACTTCACACTAACTGTAGCAGGTTTGCTTGACTGATTCCAATTCCAAGCATATCCAAAACAACATATTTGTAGTGTTCCAAAGCCAATCACAGAGTTAGTACTTTTTTTTCTTAGTCATGACCTAATTTTAGTTCCCTGAACATCAACACCATGCAATCATAATTCCTCTTTTTTGTTTTTGGTCGTGCTCTCCATTTTAACTGCCTTTCATCTTAAAAACTGCCTCAGTTTGCTGCAGCCTTTTCCTGTACTGTATCTGCTTGTCCCCAAACTGGCCAGGGTTTGTATTGTGGGCTATAGGTTCTTGTTTTGGGCTAGAGAGAGTACTAGAAAGAAAGGCACTGACAGGGACACCCAGATTTGCCTAATATAGACATGACTTGAATTAGCCATAGAGGGTTAAAGTGGCATCAATTGCTGCCTTTTGTTGAAACCATTGTGGGTTGCCAACCTGGTGTTCTCCAACATTTGCCAATGACAGAAGTGGCAGTGGTCAACCAAATTTAATCCACAGATAGAGGGACCCGGGAAGTATGCCAATAAAGCAGTTTCTGCAATCCTCCAAGACCACAACATGGGGTCTACATACCACAATATATGTTTTGATATGCACAAAATATATGGAAAATACAGACTCCATTTCACAAACGTTCCTCAACAACTGAAAATACTGCATTCCGTTCTCCCTGTGTAACTATGATCTGCACATTATAAATACAAAGGCTCTTCAGAGCCAACTCTTCCTTCGAACACTTTTTTTTTGTTTTCAATTCCTTCAATTTCTCACTCTGAGCACACATTCAATATAAAACAACAACACATTTTGAATCTGTGGATGCAATGCCACCAAAAGCACACATTATATACAAAACAACAACACACTTAATACGGGACGTTTGTGAGTGGATGTGTGAGTGCATGTACAGGGTATGTGAGTGTGTGAATGGATGTGTACGTCAGTGAGTGGGTGTTTTAGTGGCTGTATGGGTGCGTGAGTGGGGATATTAGTGGTTTTGTGGATCTGTAACTGGGTGTGTGATTGAGTGTGAAAGGGCGTGTGAATTTTGTTTTGGGTCTGTGAGTGGGTGGCTGTGTGGGTCTGTGAGTAAGTGCAGTAGCAGTTTTGTGGGTGTGAGAGTAGATGTGTAAGTATGTAAATGGGTATGTGAGTGGCTGTATAAGTGTTTCAAAGGAAGTGTGAGTTGGTATGTGAGTTTGTGACTGGGTGTATCACTGGGTGTGTGTGTGTGTGTGTGTGAATGACTGCCTGAGTGGGTGTGCTATTGGTTTTTTGGATCAGTGACTGGGTGGATCTGTGAGTGGGTGGTATTGTGCGTTTGTGAGTGGATGTGTGAGTGATTGTTTGGTGTGGGAGTGTGTGAATGGGTATGCGAATGGAAGTGAGTGCGTAAATGTGTGTGTGAAGGGCTGTGTGGGTCTGTGCATGAGTGTGTGAGTGGCATTATGGGTTTGTGAGTGTGTGTTGGTGGCATGTGAGTGGGTGCTTGTATTCCTGTGTGGATCTGTGAATGGGTGCATAACTGGGTGTGTGTGGGTGTGGGTGTGTGTGTGAATGGGTGTGAGTCGGTCTGAGAATGTGTTTGGTACTGTGAGTGGGTGTGTGAGTGTCTGTATAAGTGTTTGTGACTGTGTAGGTGTGTGAGTGTGTGAATGGGTATGTGAGAGGCTGTGTGGGTCTGAGTAGGTGCAATAGTAGTTTTGTGGGTGTGTGAGTAGATCTGTGTATGAATAGGTGTGAGAGTGACTGTGTAAGTGTTTCAAAGGGAGTGTGAGTGGGTGTTTTAATTTGTGAGTGGGTGTGAGTGTGTGAATGAGTGTGCACGTTGGTGTGTTATTATTTTTTTGGGTCAGTGAGTGAGTGACTGTGTAGGTGTGTGAGTGTTATTGTGGGTTTGTGAGTGGGTGTGTAGGTGTGGGAGTGTGTAAATGGGTGTGTGTGTGTGAATGGGTATGTGAGTGGCTGTGTGGGTGTGTGAGTGTAAATGAGTGTGGAAGTGAGTGTGTGAGGGGATTTGTGGTTCTGTAAGTGGCTGTGTGGGTGTGTGGCTGGCTGTGTAGGTGTATAAGTGGGTGTGGGAGCGGTTGTTTGGGGGGTGTTCTCTGGGCCTGTGAGTGGATGTATCAGTGACTGTATGGCTGTGTGAGTGGGTATGTGAGCCACTGCATGAGTGTGTGAATGTGTGTGTATGTATGGATGTGTGAGTGGGTGAATGAGTGGTAGTGTGGGGTGTAAGAGAAGATGTAAGTGGGTTTGTGAGTTGGTATACTTTCTTTTAGTTGGTATCTGGATCTGTCTCTGATTTACACTGGGGTTGCATTGAGCATCACAGGGGATCCACAGATCCTCTCATTTGTAAAATAAAAACATTTTTGGGACATTTCTTTCCCATAAGGGGTCCCTCACGGGATGCCTCCATCAGTCCCATGTGGTCAGGGTACCACTACCATGTTCCGATACAGAAAATTGTCACTGCATCTTCCATGTCAAGTTGCGGCCAGTCAGTCATGTCATTGCTTCTTGAGTGTGGAATATATCTGCGGTGGATCCACCTTCCTAGATATACATAAATGTTTTTTTATTTAATAACTCCAAAACTACTGAATGCATTTACACCAAATTATGGAATACACTCTTTCTGGACCAAGATCTAGCTTTCTGCTGAATTTGGTATAACTGGAAGCCCAAAAAATAAACAAAGAATACATGAAAAAATAATAAATAAAAAACAGGAGAGCTCCTTTATTATTCACTGCTCCTTGCAGGGATCACCCCATAATGCTCTGCGAAGGCTTTTTAAACATATTTTTTTAGAGCTTGGTGGTGTCCTCAAAAGGACTAGGGGCAACACCAAATACATTTGTTAATGTTGCAGCAGCTCTCCAGAAACATTTAAAAATAAAATTTTTAAAAAAGCAGTAAGCTCTATGGGTCATTAAATCCATGACCCCATGAGAGCTTACCATATTTTTTAAAGCGCTCCAAGCTGGACCGGTATGCTCTTCCGTTGGACTGTAGAGCCCCCTTGTGGTGGATTCTATAGCTGCAATTTGTCCTGAAAAGAGTTAGCAACAAAAACTCTTCTAATAAACTTTACAATGTGTGAATTTGTATGAATTATAATAATTAGTGATTTGTTGGCAATCTGTTTGTATGCTGATTACTTTAAATAGCCGACATGCCCACTTTTTATATAATAGTGTTCTGACCCTTTGCCAAAGTCAGTAGATCTGTGTTGGGTCTTATTCTTTATTGGGACATAGAATGTTAATGTGGAATTCAGAATGAAGAATGTATTTCAAGGTGCACTGGCTGGCAGTTGGTCAGAATGTTTGAGTGCAACACCACTTTGGTTTGGGCTTGTTGAACTGCTTGATTACAGCATGGTGCATTACATTCATCACATGAGTGCTGGTACATACGCATATGTGACATTTGAAGACCAGTTTGGAATGGGCACTCAGTATCATTGATTTACATACCAGGTGATGGCTAGTTTCAATACAGGTATTATATATATATATGTATATATATATATATATATATATATAGATATATGCTGACCAGTTCCAATCAGCAGTGATTCAATCACTTACCCATGTTTAACAATCACAGTGATTCGCATACAAAATATCATCAGCTACTTTAGGTATCTGCAGGTCAGTTCTAAGTTACAATGATTTGCACACTAGTCCATGTGCAGCATCTATGTTGTGGTTAACTGTTAACTGAATGGTGGTTTCCATTTTCTAATGAAAGTTACTTTTATCCTAAAGGAAGAGGATTTGATTGCATTGAACAGCATTTTTGTACCTCATAAATGGGTCTCTGCTTTCCAGCAAATGTGATACACAGGGTTTCGTTTGTGTGGAATTACTGCATTGCTTAAGTGGTTGTCGAGCATTGCAGATACCTGCAGAGATTCGTACACACTTTCTGTATTCTGTTGCTGTGATCAAGACTCATTTTAATAGTTAGGGAGTAGTCCTGTTACAGATTTTGGTGCCATTATGCAGCAAAATAATATTCCACCTTTGGCCTTTTTAACTACACCTGGTATTCCATAGATTCACTTAGAACAGTGGAAGGGAGGATTTGAAGTCAATTTGGGAACCATTAAGGTTGTGATATTCACTTAAAAGAAGAAATATAAAAGTTTGAAACACTTTTGAACGTCCCTCGGGCAGGATAATCCTAAAACACTTGCAAGTGTTGAATGTGATGGGTGAAGGGGATGTACTAGATGAGTATGCTTCTGCCATTAAATGTACAATACCCTTTTTAAGGAAAAGGAAAATCTTATAATGGAAAGGTACAAACTTCATGTAAGACATCATTACCAGGAGAGTCTATTGTTGTGTAGGTGTCTTGAGACTCCTTTCAACTGTTAGGGAGTGGTCTTGTTTTGGATTTTGGCGCCAGTATGCAGCAAAACATTATTCCACCTTTCACCTTTTTAACTACACCAAGTACTCCACAGATTGACTGAGACCAGTGAAGGAAGGGTTTGGAGCCAACTTGGGATACATTCTTCAAAAGAAGAAATGGGAAATTTTGAAACACAATTTAGGTCTCAAAGCAGGAAAACCTTAAAACACTTCCCAGTGTCAGATTTGATGGGTGAAGGGCATGTACTGAATAAGTATGCTCCTGCTATCTAAATGTGCAATACCCAGCTTAAGAAAAAGAAAAATGTTGTAATGCAAAGGCACAACTTTTGTGTAAGGCTTCAATCATCGGGAGAGTCTATTGAGTGTTATGCAGGTGGCTTTAGGATTTAAGCATTGTAACTATAAATAATTTGACGAGGAAATGATAAGACATCAAGGGGTAGGAAAGACCAATACCAAAAAGATTCAAGAGAAATTGTTAACCACAGAAAATTTGACTTTGGGAAAATCTGGTGAAATTGTGAGTAGCATAGAATCCACTTCTGCATCTGTGGAACAACTGTCACTGAGAATGCAGGTACATACTTACCAGGGAGCAGATGTAGTGAAGAAATAAAGGAAATAAAAGAGACGAAAAGGAAAAATCTAGAATGTCACAGATGTGTTAGCAAAATCATTTGGGGAATGCTTCATGTTGTCCTGGGTGTCTTGTTGTCAAAGGGGTACTATGCAAAAGTGTGCAAGTACAGTTTTGCGAAATCTTCATCATGGAAAATCAACTCAGTTGGAATGATTATATGTGTAATGTCAAATCTAAATCCATTGGATTCTGTTGATTATCTTGGTTATAAGATATAGGTACAGGGAATTGCACCTAAAAGCCTAGTAAGACCCATTTCAGAATTTCCAGTTTGAGAAAATAACTAATTACAATCATTTTTCAGTATGTAGTAGTTCAATGCTTGGTTTAAGTGTGCTGAGAGAATGCACAAATTACGATTGTTGCTCAAGAAAAATGATACATTTGTATGGCGTAAGGATATTGATAAAGAATTTGACATAACTTAGCAGGAAGTTGCCAGTTCTATTCATTTGAAACTCTGATCTATGTGTAGTTGTCACGAATGCCAGTCAGCATGGGTTTGGTGCAATGTTGCTTCAAGTGCGAGGAGAGAAAGATGATGTAGTTGCTTTTGCCTCTCGTACTCTTGGAGGGGTGATATTACCTATTCAATGACTGAGCGTGAAGAGATGGCTTCTTTGTGGGGGGTTGATCATTGTAGGAGCCATGTGTGGGATGTGGAGTTCACTATTCATGTGGACCACAAGCCTTTACTTAACTTATTTGCTACTAAAGGAGCCAGTAAAGCCATGCTGTGTATTTGTAAGTGGCAAAATGTACTGCAGGATTTTCAGTATTGTGTAGAGTATATTGTTGCTATAAAAAACATCTTCGCATATTCTCTCTCTGTAGCTTTTGAAGAAATTGACTGCTGTGGAGGACTGGGATGAGGAGGAATTCAGCATGATTGCATTTCAGAGGGTGAGTGGAAATCTGATGTTTAATGTGATAGTGTTTTACAACAGGTTATTAGTTTCATTACCTAAGGCTGGACGAAGAGTAATTCAAGTATATCTATTAACTTTTTAAGCATGCTTTTTTCAGAGTTATGTGTCTGAAGGGATAAGCAGGAGGACCCGATCTGCTGGTGATGCGGGTTGGTGTCTGTGCCCACATTTTGAATTAAGCATATGAAAGTCATGCGGTAATAAGGGACATGAAAAGGAGGATCAGAGATATGTTTTGGTGGCCAGGGACCTGGAGGGAAGTGAACCATTTTATTAGGGAGTGTTAGGGCTGTGCTGTCATTGACAAGTCTACGGTTACTGTGGAAGCTGTTCCAGTTCTTGACAAACCCCGGACTAAGCTACATGTGGCTGTTATTTGGCCCAACCAATGTGGTCAAGGAGAGTTGTAGGTTTGGATTCATACTTGTTGACTCTTTTTGAGGTGACCTGAAGTGTAATTTCTGAAGCCCTCAAACACGTCTGAAATAATTGTTTATTGCAATCTTTTTTTCCAGGTAAGTAGATCCTGGTGAGTTAGTGACAGGCAATGGGGTTCAGTTCACATACTATGAGTTTAAGGAATTTTTGTCACATTGGTGTGTGAAGCATGTTAAAACATCATTGTATCATCCTCTACCAATGGTTTCTTTGAAAGGTATCATAGGGTTATCAAGGACAATGTAAAGTTGTTCATCCCTGGCGTCTATGGCACATATTCTGTGTTAGTTAAACTGGATGATGTGGTTAGAGTTCGACTAAATGGCACACTAACTAAAGCTCATTCCTGGTTTTTGCTCCATAAAAAGGTTATGTAAGTTAAGGACTGTGTCACTGTGCTTGAGGAAGGAAAGTGGTGGAGTAAATAGACATTGTCTCATCAATGACCAGGAGTTTGTCATGGTGTGGTAACACCAGGGGTCGAGCCTGGGAGTAATGAGTCTTTGGGGACCTCTGACTCTTGAGATGTGAGAATGATGAGAACACCCAGGGAATAGAGACCGCAGTTAAATTATGTGACTATATTTGTTTCCACAGCTTTTGTGGATGGCACATTGTGTACCTGTGTACATTTCTTTCCATTTAGTATTAACCTTAATATCCTGTTTATAATTATGAACATGCATGTCAAGTGCATTATGGATGTTTATTCTTTTATAATGTGGGCTGGTTTTGTGTGTTATATGGTGGACGATGTGCTGGGTCTTGTTCTCAAATGTGACACAGAATGTTAATATGGAATTCAGAATGATGAATGTGTTTTAAGGTGAACTGGCTAGCAGTTGGTCCTCTGCCTGCTGCTTGGCCGGTTTTATTACCTTGACTTCAGTATATAGAAATTAAGCTGCCTGCAGTGTTTTCTATGATTTCACCTCTGGTCTTTTCAATTTAGCCTAGTTAGAATGACACCCCCTCTGTGGTTTGGACAGTAGGCCCTACACCACCTGACCCCTGCTGCACTTAATGGGGAGAGTAGGCAGAAGACCAGTTTGGCCATGCGCTGTGTGGGGCTGGCTACCTGTGGGGGGTTGGACACACGGTCTGGCTACAGTTTCTACATGGGATTGGCATTATGTATGTCAATAAAAATATTCTCTGAAAAACCAAAGGTTAAAATGACGTTATAGATAGGTATGGGACTAATATCTTACTTTGTGTTAGAACAATCATAGAGATTCACTGCAAAAAAGCGAAGGTGAAAAGGGCATTATAGTTAGGTAAAATGTCAGCTAAAACTTACCTTTTCAAACAAAAGAACCATTGGCTAAATGGAGAACCACAGTGCATGTTGCTTTCTCAGGAGTCATCACCCTCTCTGGTGTTGATCACATTCCAACCACAGGAAGGAGATTACTGGAACACATTGTGGTACGCAGAGGAAAAAGCAAGTCTGAAGAAAGTGTCCACTTAAACCTCTTAATGGTTATGGGTCACCAATTATAATTATCTCAAGTAACTGTAACTCGTGCCCTAAAGTGTCTATTGGTCTTGATTACGATTTTGGCGGAGGGGATTCCTCTGTCACAAATATGGCGGATATCCCTTCTGCAGTATTACAAGTTCCATAGGATATAATGGAACTTGTAATATGGCGGGCAGGATATCCGTCACATTTGGGTCAGAGTAATCCCCTCCTCCAAGGTCGTAATCAGGCCCTATATCTTTCATGTTCACCATGCACTGATAATTACCTGATATTACATCAAAAATGGCATTTTGTCTGACATCATTGATAACATCACTAGAATATCTTGAAATTACATCATTGATGAAAATACTGTGTATGGAGGAGGTGCGAGTAATAGTTACTTTAGGGCACAAGTTATAGCTACTGGGGATAATAATACCTGGTGAATTTCAGTGGTTTTGTATTTAAAACAGCATATTTTAACTGCCATTTTCATCTAACTATGAAGTCCCTTTAACCTTTGATTTGTTTTCAGTGACTATAGATTAGTAAGAGAAGCATAGTGTCACAGATAATTGAGGCAGAAGGACTCAGAAAGGCACCCATAACCGTAAGAGGTTTAAGTGGACACTTTCTTCAGACTTGCTTTTTCCTCTGCGTACCACAATGTGTTCCCGTAATCTCCTTCCTGTGGTTGGAATGTGATCAACACCAGAGAGGGTGATGACTCCTGAGAAAGCAACATGCACTGTGGTTCTCCATTTAGCCATGAAATCATAAACTTTTTAAATCTAATCTCTGTAACTTAAAAATCCCAATTATGTTTTCAGTTTGGGGAGTTTTGTTTTCACATCTGTAATGCTTTCTTAATATCTTACAGCAGTCACAAGATAACACACAGCAGTATTAAGCATGTGGGTACTATGGACATGAACTTTACCACTGTACAACTAATGGGTGCTATAATTGGAAAGATAAAGCTCAAGCTCCCAGGGATGAGAATCCCTCTGATGGTGGCACCAGAGGAACCCCCCTTGAAATACTCACCTCAGACTGCAAGCAAAAAGTATTTCCCTGTAAGCTGTGTTACAACATTTCAGCACAGGCTGCTTTTAGTTTGATTGATGCTTGTGAGCACAGCTCAGTCCCTCAAACACAGATTTGGGTGTGAGTTGTGCCACTGGAATTGAGAGATTCTTGCCATTCCAATGACACTTTGACTAGTGGACTCCTGTTCAGGGATTGCAGGCATGTGATCTATCCTTGCTGAAAAATCCATATCACTGAGCAACGGGCTCATTATTATACAGGAGCACCCCCTGGCATGGGTTTATGGGCCCCAGCACATTGGATCCACATTGTCTTTTGTGTTCCCATGGACGCAATAGGGTATTTACTCCTAATCTGCTGGCCCAGGTGGAAGGGGCTGAAAGCCCACTAGCACCAGGAAAATAATATAACAAAAAGGAGTGGCATGAGGAGCCAGCTTGTTTTGCATCTGGCCACTCCCACACTTCCAGGGCCCAGAAATGTGTTCTGCTCCCTAGAGTGGTAAATTGAGGAGATAGCCCCAGTCTGCCTATTGCAGGGGGCAGAAATGCACATTAGACTGCAGGTGACCTGTTAAAAAAGAAGGGATGGGGGGGTTGGCCCATCTGGTGTTGTGCCGCCCTCATTCCCCACTGTGTACAGAATGTCAGAATCCAGAGGGCCAAAATGTTCCTTAGACACAATGGAAAATAATTTAAAAGAAAAGAGGATGGGGTGAGGGGGCTAGCCCATCTAGCTTGGGCTATCTTGATACACCCAGAGCCCAGACAGTCTTTCTGCCTCACTAGGAGTGCATATTGCTGGACTTGCTACCCAATCAGACCATTCCATGGTGTCAGAAAATTCACTAGACACCAGGGAAAACAATCTAAAACAGGAATGGAATGAGGGGTTAGCCAATCTGTCACTGAGCTCCCCAAACACATTTAGACCTCAGACATTCTTCTGTTCCTTTAAGAGCAGTTTGGCTAAATTATTCCCAGGCGTGTCTGCAGGGGGCAGAAAGCCCACTAGCTCCAGGAAAAACATTATGAACAGGAATGGGCTAGGAGACCAGGTCATTTTCCATTCTGCTGTCCCCTCACATCAAAGGCCCACAAAGTATTTCTGCCCTCTTCCCCAATGAGGTGTCTATTGAGGTATTTGTCCCCTGTATATACCCCAAGGGGGACAAAAAGCTTACTAGACACCAGAGAATATATGTATTTTTTTGTGAAAGGAACTTGATTGCTGGCCCAACAGACATTGTGAGTCCTGGTCCTCTACGACCCACCCAGTCATCACATCACCCCATTCTGATGGAGCACCATTAGCTCCTCTTTCCAGCCCACACCATCTTCAAAACCAGCTGCATCATTTACAGAACCATCAAAGCCAGCACCCCAACTTATCCTTGCAGTCAAGCTTGCCATCTCTTATTGTTTCTAGGCACACCCACAACCAGGACATCATCAGACTACAGACTAAGAAGTGTTATAAAACATTAAGACTGCAGGCTTTTTCCAGCTATGCTCCCAGTATCTGTAACAATATCCCCATATTTCGCTGGACTGCTCCAATGCTGTACTAATTTAAAAAAGAGTTTAAGACTTGCCTCTTCAGAGAATAATAAATACATTGTGGACCGCAATGCATTCACTGACCATAATCCTGCTTCTTCTTCTTTACTCAATGACTTTGTCATTGACCATGTACAGTGATCCTCTGTCTTTTGGCTAGGGTTTCACTATAGAAGTACCATATACATAGATACAGTGTTTCAGTCATTCCCAAGAGCCCACCCTTAGAGTAAGAAAGCCCACAAGACACTAGGAGAAACAGTATAAAAGAAAAAGGAATTGAGTGGAAGGACAGGACAGGCTTTGTACTACCCCTATATACCCAAAGCCCCCTCTGCAGATAGAGACCTGGACGGTTCTTGCATCAGGTCACGCCCCTACACTGTTCTGCACTGTTAGAAATTGGGTCTTTGGTTGGCAGTCAGGTTGCCCCCTGTCCAAGCAAGGAACCTCACTCTAGTCAGGGTAAAGGAGAAACACAACCGGTAAACCATGCTCAGCCCTTTGGTAGCTTGGCATGAGCAGAAAGGCTTAACCTAGAGGCAATGTGTAAAGTATTTGCTCCAACACACACAGTAGTACAGTGAAACACTACAAAGTGGACACCACACAGGTTTAGAAAAATAAAGAATATGTATCTAAGCAAAACAAGACCAAAATGACAAACATCCAACATACACAGGCAAAGTTATGAATTTTTTAAAGACTAAACTTCAGTATAGCGCTTAGAAACACAAATGCTTTGAATTGGTAATGTCACTGCGTCGTGACGGAGTTGTTCCCAACAATCCAACACTAATTGCGCTGGTCCCAGGGTAAGGACTCCCAACCCCACATTGAAAAGAAGTCATGGGTCTCTACAGCGAAACCAGCAGAGAGGTGTCCCCGTATTATGCCCTTAGCTAGGTAGGTCAGGTGAGGGGGGATCCCAAATGCCACAAGTGGATACTGGCACACACCGGTGCTCAGTCTCAGGGTTTGGCCCGTGTAGCGCTTGGGGAGGAGTTAGTTTAAGATAGGTGGGAGCCAGCTGAAATGACCCTTGTTTCACTAGGGAACAGTGAGATGGTCAAGAGAACCCTTGTGCCTGAGAACACTAAAATGTACAGGCAGTGGGTGACCATCAATGGACGGAGGGTGGAGGCTCTGAGAGTCACAGGAGCCAGTGTGAGAACTCAAATGGTGTCTGATGAGCAGGTAGTTCCCCATGCATTTCACCAAGTAGTTGTGGTGGACAACTCAGATCACCTGTGCAGAGTGGTGCAGGTTCCCTTTGAATCGGGAGGGGTTTCAGGTGCCTTGAGAGTAGCTGTGAGTCCAAACATGCCTGTAGATTGGCCCCTTGGCAATGACCTGGAGGATTCCCCTTGGGAGGATGTGGATCACAGGTCTCACTTGGAGATGTTGGGTCTGCCTGGGTGGGTGTTTATGTCCACCCGGTCAATGTGAGCCTGTCAGGGTGATCCGGAGGCCCTTGAGCCTGAAAGAGTGGCCCAGGTGCCTGCCAGAAGAAGGAAAGGCAGGGGGCACTTGAAACCCGCCCTGAAGTTTCCACGGTCCGGGAGGAAGCTGAACCTGAGGGGGACGACCTAGAGCCTACAGGGGAACAGGTGACTGAACTTGGAGAGGTACCCGAGCTGACTAGGTGGCCACAGGAAGGGGAACCCACCAGGGAAGCATTCTGTGAGGCACAGAAAACATGCCCTACTCTAGTGAGTTTGCGGCAGCAGGCTGCAGACCAGGCATCTGGCGGAGAGTCTACATCACACTTGATCTACTGGGAGGACGGTCTCTGTATAGTGAGCCTATGGTTGCTGAGCCTGGGTCAGCACTTGTGCTGGTGGTATCCCAGTGCTTCAGAGCCTTCCTACTGGGTCTGGCTCATGATATGCCTTTAGCTGGACATTTGGGGCAGGACAAGACCTTTGAACAGCTCCCCCACAACTGTTTCCTGTAATCAGCACCCCCTTTGAAACGGTTAGTATTGACATTGTGGAGCCTCTGGATCCCAAGACAGCCATGAGCAACCGGTTTATCTTGGTCATGGTGGACCATGCCACCCGGTACCCAGAAACTATTCCTCTGATGTCAATCACACCCCCTGTATTGGAATGTGCATTGATGGGGTTTTTTACACGCATAGGGTTCCCCAAAGAGGTGGTATCTGATAAGGGTACAACTTCATATATACATATATGAAGTCTCTGTGGAAGGTGTGTGGAGTAACCTACAAGTTTACCACTCCTTTCTATCCCCAAGGAAACGGTCTGGTTGAGAGATTGAACCGCACCTTAGAGGGCCTGCTTTCTCGTCCTCTAATGAAAAGTATAATCATTAAAATGATAGTTTCAGGAAATGGATCAAGAAGTATTCCTAATAAATGAAAATGAGTGTTAAGTTTGAGTTTTGTCACTAAAATTCACTGTGTATGCACAGCTAGCCAAACAGCATAAATGAAATGAAAGGCTGCTGCATGCAAGAATGAGCCCACCAATCCCTTTCCAAATCAATTACACATTTGGTATTTCAGAACCAATTAGACTGTTCAAAGTCCCTGGACTTATGTGTCAATATTTTACAGTCAGTTCATCATGAAGTGCAGAGAGTTTCCAGATAGCATTACGTCCATCTTGGTGCAAGTAGATACTTTGATTTTACAATAATCAAAAAGTTTTTGGACAGCGTTTTCTTTGTGACAATGCCATTTAATTAATACATTCTCTGCTGTTTGTTTTCCTAGAGCCAATAATATTAAAGGTTAGATATATTCCCGTAGGAGCTTCAGGCATTGCTCCAAGTGGTACATCAGTGCTCCAACTTCACATCTTCATCATCAGTCCTTTGGCTCTAAATGTCAAAGTGCCATTGTGAGTAAAACATTGGTGAACTATAGTTCATTAAGATGGAAAATGCTTGCTATTCGATGAGCCATATCATGAAACACAGAATGCTAGATGAATTCATATATGACATTTTAATACTATCATGTAACTTCTTTTATATAATTTTTAAGAATTCCAATTAAAATCAAAGCTGCTCAGTGATTCTAAAAAATGAAGCTTTATATTCTAACGCATGTGCAGTTGCAGTCTGATGTTTAGATTAACCATGTCTGTATGTCCATAATTAAATCACTAGGCCGACTGACAATATTTATTTGTGGGCACTTTTCATATAGCGGTACAGGAAAAGTGCTGCACTTCTCAAATGGGGCACAAGACACCAGCCTGGGATGCACTTTAGCTGATATATATTTCAGTAATTAGATTCAGGCAAAGCAAAAAACTTTAAAGCAAAATGCATCTTTATGAACTGTTCCTGACTCCTCTATGGTTCATCACTGCTGGGAGAAGATGTGTTGCAATATTTACATAATACATCATGTATCTCTGTGGAAGGTGTTTGCTAAGCACTTTAGAAAGTGCTAATTTACTTAACTAAAAATACTGAGTCCGGAATATAGAGGGGAACAAATTGTCACAAGCCACTTTTGACACAAACATATGCAAAGAATGTTGTCAATTGGCTGCATTTACTACAAAATCTTGAATCCAAAAAACATTAGAGAGCCATGTATGCCACAATGACGAAATTTAGAATTGGTATTTTGCTTCTACTCTCTGTGCCAACACCCTTTAAGTACTCTACCAAATGACCAACAATAAAAGGATGAAGTATCACTGCTTCGATAACTACATGACCATGCCTAGAAAATTACATTTTGTTCAGTTCAGCTGGCCTTCATCAAGAGAACCCTTGTAACTAATCCTTGGTCATTGACTTCATCAGTCTGAGAGCTGGTCCTGATAAAAAAAAAAAGACAATCATTATAAGTACTTCTCAGGATAGTTTGCTCCTTCTATCCAAGGATCTACTATACTCTCTCTGAAAGTACCATCATCCACTTACAGTATTTTCTTAAAGAGAAGACCTTATATAGTGACAACACATAATACTTTTCTTGAGAACTGTAAATGTTTGAGTGTCAAGGTAATGTTCTTCAGAGGGCCCAAATTTGATCACAAGTATGTCACATCCCTCCTTTGACTGATCCTGGAATCTGATCGACGTCCAAACGGTGGAACAATTATGTCACAATAAAATATTTGAATGGGTGTTTAAAATACAAAGTTATTCAGTTACCCTCTCCGTATTTGTTATAGGATAGGTAGGGTTATGTTTGTAGTGATTACTCTTTTCTTACAATTGATGCATTGGGGGACCTTGTTAACCACAGTCAGTCTGTTTGAAACCCGTTGACGTGCACATTCTTATTCATCTTTTAATTTTTTTGCATTGCTTTGTCAGACTTGCGCTTGAAAAGGCTGCCAGTAGAGGACATGATTTGAAATGTTCAAGGTTTCTGAATAGCTGTTTTGAAAATTATGGAAGCACTTATCTAGCACGTTAACCTTTTGTGTCATCTCTCACTTAGCAATGCTCTTCAAATCGAGATTAAGTACAAAACTATAATAGTCCTGGAAAATTGGAAATATTTTGCTCCCAGTTTACCCAGAGGATGTGGGTAATTTATAATGAACCATTAACAGGAAACGGGTTATTGGAGAATCAGATGGAGGCGTGTGTTCTTTCTAGTAGTAACTGGCCCCTGTCTGCAGTTTAACAGGCCGTAAGACGGGTATATTTCAGGGTCTTGACCTGTGGGTGGTGGGAGAGCTGTAAGAAGAGTACATTTGTCCCCCCCAGACATTAGCAGCATAGATTGTTTGTAACCAGCACATATTTCAAGACACGCCTTGGGGTGGCGCTTCCAGATCTAGTATCCAACAAGACATCTTGCCACTGACCTCTCAGATACGAAACTGCATTAATAGGTCACCTGGAAGGACTTTCCTAGTGTCTTCGTGTAGTTGTTTTTTTAGATGTCTGAGCGGATCAGCAGTCAACCCCAACAAAAAATGTTACCAGAAGATGCCAACACTTTTCCTGCAGAAACAGACGCTATGGTGTTCTTACTTACGCATACACTCACTCATTCACTCATGGCTGATCTCTCATAGGTAGTCTATCAAAAGTATATGGATGCTCACATTCGTTGGCATAGGTGAATTATCACAGCATGTTGGACAAACAAGAGACAAACCGAACTTGCACATATAATTCAAGAATGCCATTTATCATCTGGTTCCACCCCTTTGCTAATCGGACATAAATACAAAATTATTTTGCTAATATTTTCTGAAACTGCATCTTTTGCAGTGAACTTCTCTGTATTAAAATTTATAGTTAAAATACTACGTAAAAACATAAAAAAAATTCTCAGCATCACTCGGGTTTCTTTAAAACAAAGAGAGTTGCATCTGTTCACAGCATTTATTTTCTATTCTACGTTATTATCACAAAACCTCTACAATAGACCCAGAGCCTCACAAGTGTAATGATTGAGCTGACAGTCAGCTATCTTCTTGTTGCCTCAGCCATGTATTTTATTGTAATTATAGATCTTGTGGCAAAAATAGCATCACACTTTGGATGTGAATGCGGTACATTGCAAGAAAACAATCAACTGTTCCTTTCTCATGCAATGAGGTTTGTCAGGGTGGAATGGTTATATGGTCCCCATTGATTCGAACAGGATTTTATTTTTATTTTTAAATCACGCTAAATTGAATCCTGTTTTCAAATCAGACATAGCTCTCCTCTTTGCTGTGTATCTCAGCGATCCATCACTTATGCATGCTGGAAAACCGAGCTTTTCTCTTAAGCATCACATGATTGCATTTATTTATTTTGTTATTTACAGAGACAAAATAACTATTTGTGCACGCACACACACACACCTTATTCTAAATCGTCAAATCCGCATTGAAGTATCAATCCACCATTACAACGGCAGGTTTTTGTACTCTTTCGGTGTTAGAATTTGTGAATGTGTAGCATGCCAGGTCATTTTGACACTGAATTAAAGTGAATTTATAATGCGTATAAATGATGAGTTATTTTAACAGATAGAGATTGTATTCATTCAGAAGTAGAGTCCACATATTCTTAGTACAGTAGACAAACATTAGGATAATCACTCGTACAGGAGGGAACAGGGGAAAAGTACTGTTGATTTTAGCATTTAAAATGATCAACAATTGTGCAATGTAAATGGAAATTGCCATATTTTTAGCAGCCGTGTTTCTTCCAGTTCATTCATAGCAAAGTAGCTTTGAGGAACAAGACAATGCAGTTTTCTCTCTATTTCACCGGACTCCATCTTTCAAAAGAGTCATTATATTTTCCTGTGTACATGGCTTCTCCAGGCAGGAAACTGAATACGCAGTGGCAAAGCGAAAGGTTCTGTCTTTAATGTGCATTTGTGCATCCCGATATTTCCATACATTACCACCATGTTTCAAAAGTGTCCTTATATTTTCTTGTGTACATGGCTTCTCCAGGCAAGCCATGCAGTGGCAAAGCGAAAAGATCTGGCTTTAATGTGCATTTGTGCATGCTTGTATTCCCATACATTATCACCGCAAGAGACCTGGTAGTAGTTCCAATGGCTATTTTGTTTTACGCAGCTAGATATTCTATTGCTCATCTGTGCGTGTAAACGTGTGTGCGTGTCTGAGAAAAAGCCTGCATCAGTGAAAAAAAAGACTGCTTTCTGAAATAATGTAATGTATAAGTCGTCTGTTTAGCTCTGAGTTGTGAATTGCCCCTAATGGATTCCCAATTCAGTCGCTCCATCGGAGTTTGAATGATATATCAAACAGCTAATAGCATAGGGTGAATGCTAAATAATCATCTGTCCGGAGATAAACCCTACTCTATGTACATGCTAAAGAAACAGATCTGTCAGAGAGAACCGCTGCCAAGCTCAACCTAAAACTGTCAAGTCTGGATGGGTTAAATGCCGTTTGGGGGGTTTACTTTGGGCTCCAAAGACACTGAAAAGCAAAATTAAGTATGAAGTAGTGCCTGAAGGTAGCAACTCTAGAAAGATACCCAGAGAGGACTGACTGCATTGATCATATCATTAGTGAGAGAAGGTCTACCCTTTGTAAATATATTTAAGCATGCATAGTTTATATTGAGTCTTAACCACGAAATGAAATCCCTCCTCATTATAGGTTCCTACTACTTTCCAACCAGTTTGAAACCCAAGGGTAATCCAGAAAAACTATAGATTTCTGAAAACTGGACACAATTTCGAATTCAGCAAGGGGTAATTTAAAAAAAATGTTTATTTTCAATACAAACATCAATGTAAATGAGAACCAGCAGAAAGAGCACATAGAAGAACAAAATTAAACATCAAGCAAACCAGAAAAGTGGGTCCTTAGTATGACTACAGTAAAATATGTATGTACCCCAGCAGATCATGTATACGAAAGCGGGTAACTGCAATCATTGTCCAGTGACAAACAAGGATCCATCATATTAATTGAGACACACGGATCCTTAGTGCACCCCGCATGCTGCAGACATGAAGCCACCATCATCCCCTTAGTCTGGCGTCCCAATCAGAAGCACAACTCATATAGTACAAACACATATTGACCCATCACAGCCGAATTATATGACCAGGGTGTAAGGAGGAGGTGAACTTGTGGAAGGGGAAGCAGATGGGTATAGTCCCATGTCTCTGATCCTTCTTTGACTGTCCAAACTTTGACAACCAGTCAGTATAGTGTTCCATGCAGGGAGTAAGGGAATGCTTCACAACCCTCTTGCCTCCTCCCTTCACAGCACTTCCCTCTCACATTCCTCCCACTTACTCAATTCTCTACTCTAGCATCCCAAATCGGGGCCAGAGGCGGACTTCCAAGCCATTGTCAGTTGCCTCCTGGCCTGTATCATATCCATAAACCAGCCAGTGACTCTCCGAGCTGTGCTGCCTGCATGTATGCCCAGCAGGCAGAGTTGCGGAAAGCAAACACATTTTCTATCAGTGACCCCCTGTATCCACCTGCATTATAGAAGCCCAATAATCAGCCAAGATTGGGCAGGATCATGAAAAATGGAAAAATCTGGCCTCTGCTGCATGACAACGAGGGCAGGCCGCAGATACCCCAGGGAACATAGCATGCAATCGTCATGGTGTAAAATAGGCCCAGTGAAGGTTGAAAAAAAAATAACTGGATAACTTTGACATACCTTGGGAGAGGATGCCAGTATTGACTTCCAAGCGGAGTCCGAGAGTGCTGGACCTTTATCTGCTTCCCATCAATGCTGTACTGGTAGTAAGATCCATCTGTGTGCCCCGAAACAGTGCATGATACTGTAGTGTAATCACTTTGGTCCATCCTGAGATAAGAAACAGGCAACAGGGACATTTGTGTTCCAGGGGCTCCCTGGAGCCCTTCTTCCACCTGGTATGGATCTGACCTGTTAAATCCCCTTCTCATAAAAAGTATCCTGCAACAATGACTCCCTAAGGTCCGAAAAGGCACTCAACTCACGTCCTGTGAACAAATCCCCCATAATAGTGACACCTGAATCAGGCTAACCCTACAAACCAGACGACCTGCTGGGGAGCTGCCTACACTGGGCCATCAGCAGGGGAGCTCAAAGGGTATGAGGCCCCAAAATGTGTCCTCTGCAGAGCTTTAGCCCATGAGTAGTATGCCATACGGATTAGGATGTTCTCTCCCAGAGTCACGAAGACAGGAGTAGGCTGCATCAATATACAAGTTATGAGGAATCTATTAGGCATTATACGCTCTTGAGTGCCCACTGCTTCCTGGAGCCCACTAGTAAGCAACCCACTGTAATTGAGTAGCTAAGTAGTACAGTTCAACATTAGGTACAGCCATCCCTCCCTTGTCCACTGGCAGTTGCAACTTCCGAAGGGCCACCTTGCTTTGCAATGTACCCCAGTATGGATACAAGATGGCTGGCCAAACACACATGCACACTTATTGCACTGCCCTCCTCCCCTGTCTCCCCCTCCCACTGGCCCAGCCCCACCCCTCTCTGCACTGCTGGCGGAGCCAGCAGATGAAAGATAAAACTGTAGTAAGGTACTGTTTTATTATTCAGCCAGAGGGGTAACACACCTCCGCCATTGTGAAGAAGCCACCCCTGACAAAAACTGCACCATGATGCACATTTGAGCCTAGCACCACCTGCATCTCAAAAGTCACCTGCGCAGTGGCACCAGAAAAGAAGAAAATCCAGGCTTCTCTTATGGTCATGCTGAGGCAGTAGGGGCCCTATGCCCGTAACCACCCAATGGCATGTTTGTACTATGAGAAGCTGGCAAAAATGTTAGCGTTGAACCTCCTCCAGTTTTTTTGTGGAAGGAGTGAAATTCTTTGAGCTCATGGCAGCCATCTGTCTGAAATGGAAGGTTCCAAATTGAATCTATTTTGCCAGCGTTGCTGTTCCAGCACTGCATCACGATGTGCTGCAATTGGTTGGGCGAGCTTTGCAACAAAGTGTTGTCCATACTTTCCACCTGACAACAGACATGTGGACCAGTTGTTAGGCTACTGATTACATGTGGATCACTGGGCATTGGATCTCTTTTGTGGGGGTAAAGTAAAAGCTAACTTCAAGACTTGACCATTAAGACATTTTTCAGAGGGTTCGGCGGCATGCAATAGTGGCCATGTTTGCCTTGCAGCTGCAAACATCTTGGACAAATTTAACAGCAAGTTGGCTTTAATGACTGCGACTCAGATGCGTCTAAATTGCATTTGTTGCCACGGGCAGTGTCAGCAACATAGTCAAGGCCATGGCATACAGTGGCTATTTCAGGGTCCTGTGTTGTGTAAGAGTGTCTCAAGAAAAAGGACATAGTCAGCATCATACTGACCACCTGCAGACAAATCTACACTCATTTCAGCCATTCTTTTAAAGCCCAGTGACAGTTGCTGATTATCCAGTGTGGTAACAGAGTAGCAGTTAAAACCATGATAGAGGAGGTGGCGACACAAAGGAACTCAACCTATTATATGTTTCAACATCTGAGCAGCACAGACATATCAATTAATGAATTGTTGATTAAGGAGGGGATGCAATTGCAAAGGCTATAACCATGGATGCAGAAAAGTGGGGTCTAGTCAAATGCCTGACAAAGATGCTGCTCCCTTTGAGGTTTTCACGTGGGAACTTAGTAAAGAGGAAAGTATAATGGGCCAAGCTATTCTGTTGTTCCATCTACTACAGGAGCAGCTAAAGAAGGTGTCTAAAAGATTTGCACTGAGAGATGTGAATGAAAACCCAGAAGTCCATGCCTCAGTTGAGAGCTTAATCCTTTGCTTGGCTTATGATGAAAGGCTTCAAAATGGCATTATCTTCTCCAAAGAGTACATCTGTGCTACCCTACTTGATCCATGCTACAAAAAAATCTTTCCTCTTTCATTCCTTTTTCTAAAGAGGATGTTTCAAATTATAAGAGGTGGATTTTCGAGTAAGCAGGAGAACTATAAGAAGATCAGCTGAAACATAGAGTCCCACTACACAGTTCTGGGGTGCTGCCTTCAACTTGCAGAGAGGTCAGTCTTGCCTCACAGCACCCAACACTAGTAACTAGAACATCGGCAACAACATCAGAAGAATCAGGCCCCAAATCCTGCATTGGCTTAGTTTCAGGTGGCAGGTCATAAGTCCAGTGCAGAGGCAAAAGAGATCGAGCAAGTGGCAGCACCAATGACACTTCAGAGGACGTACCAGGAGGATCTGGATGACCCAAAAGAGGTATATGTGGATCAAAACCCATTGGCATGTTGGTATGGGAAGATGCGCCAATGGACACAGCTGAACAGGATGGCAGCAAAGTATCTGGCATGTCCTGTAGCCAATGTGTCTGCTGAATGTGTGTTTGGTGCAGTTGCAGCAGTGAGAAGGACCGGTCTCTCACCTGAACACATGGAGAGGTTAACCATGATCACAATAAACCAGCATTTTATACCACCTGATTACAACTTTCCCGAAACACCACAGGAAGAGGAAGAGGATGATTGGTCAGAATCAAGTTTGTTTGCTGACTAACTTCTGGGTGAACCACCTGAGTATGAAGATGAACTCTACTGACTGAGTATGCCAGTGCCACCATAGAGCTTTTAAATTATTTCTTGTTGAACTTTTTTCTTTCTTTGCAAAACAAAATGCTAGTGGAACATTGTATTTGTCGGGTTTATACTGTCCTACCATTTTTTAGTAACATATTATTTGGCAGGATTGGTGTTGGACCTGTTGCAGTGAAGAAGCCCCAGCCTTCCCTTCATGACATTGGAGAGGGTGCCTGCCTACCTCACATGGCATTGTCTATCCTTTTTTTTTTTTTTTACATCACCTAACGGGGCTGCCTCAGAAGATCATTGATTTAAAGACTTCCAGTTCCAATGCAAAATTCCAATGTGTTGTCAGCTACTTGCTACCAGTGAAGTAGATAATATTTTGTTCAACTACCATGCTGTAGTGCTTTCCTCTTATTTTAGTTTCTAAGCACTAACATAACACAACAGAAATGCACTTCTGAGGTCAAAGAAGACTTTTATTGTTGTTAATTCTTCCCCAACCACAATATTTTATGTATGACGAATTAGTAGCTTTCAAGTCCGCGTTAATCAAACAAAATATATCAGTTTGCAATATACACAGCAGGTTATATTTATAAGATATTGAATGCAAAGCAAAACAAATACTTCACCGTGTGGGAACTATCTACAGCTTCATCTTTCTAAGGTCTGCAAGCTGATGACCCCTGTCAGCCGCGTGAAAGAGAGATTCATCTACCCACACGGGATTGCTGGCAGCTGGCGCCAAGCTCCTGCACGAGGTCCGGCAGATTCTAATCTGACCCTCTGCAGCCTGTTACATTCGTTACAAAGGTGTGCCCCCTCCTCTCAGACCTGGGAAACTGAGCAAGCCTTTTGGAGACTGGCCAGGTCTCCAAGACTACTCCTGTTCCCAAGCTCAAGCGAAGAAAAAACAACACCCATGTACTCTCTCTTATCATGTATAGTCTACTGTGAGAAAAACATCTTGGTTCTCTGGTGCAAAAACACAGCTTGGAAAAATACAGCTTGGATTCTCAACTGCAAGATCTAACTCCACGTTAAAGGCAATAGGCAGCTAACCTAAATATCAAATGCAATGTCTAGTGTCATGTCAAAGCCAATAGGCATCTAAGCTGAATACAAAATGCAATGTATAATATCATGTCAAAGCCAATAGGCAGCTGAGCTGAATACAAAATTCAATATATAATATCATGTCAAAGCCAATAGGCAGCTGAGCTGAATACAAAATGCAATGTCTAATATCATGTCAAAGCCAATAGGCAGCGGAGCTGAATACAAAATGCAATGTATAAGATCATGTCAAAGCCAATAGGCAGTTAAGCTGAATACAAAATGTAATATATGATATCATGTCAAAGCCAATAGGCAGAATACAGACTAATGCAATGTCAAAGCCGATAGGCGGCTAAACTGAATACTGAAAGTAATGGCTAATGCCATGTCAAAGCCCATAGGCTGCTCAACTGAACAAAACATACCATGTGCTACTGGTGAACATTGAGCAACTAATATGCGCAGTGGTGAAACACAAAGTCATTGGTCAAAACAAAACTTTATCAAATGGCAGTACATTCCGCCCTTTGACCAATGAATTTTTGTTTCACATATCTCTTGTTTCAATCAAAAACAAAAAACATCAGCACAAACAAAAAAAACATTATGATCAAAGCAATCCCTGTAAAGCAATAGAAGTGAATTAACACATTGATCTCATAACCTTTCACATCAGATACATCTACAGAGAAAAGACTGGGCAATTTTTATACTCAACAGTGTTAGCAATTTGATATGGCATGAGTTCTGCTCATGTAAAGGTGCACGGTCCACCTGAAAGGTTTGCTGGAAGATAAGCAAAAGTCAGAGTTCCATACGAGAAGGGAAAAAAAAAAAACACAGCTTAGTTCCCGTGGAAGAATGCAATCAAACAAGTTGAACTTGAACTGAAGGCGCAGTTTGCGCAAAATGGATCCATGGTGCTGGCACTTTACTCAGCCAGGTTCAGGTTGGGGGTTCGGTCCCTTCCCCGACCCCACACGCACACACCGGAAGGGGGACCACACAGCACACTCAGGGACAGTGGCGAAACGTGGTAGGATCTGCAAAAGAAACAAGTATGACTTTTCTTGCAAATAACATTTTTCATTTAAACTGCACCCTTCCTCTTTCTTTCCCTGTATTATAATCAGCAGGACGTTTTTGGGGCCCTTTGTTATATTTTCTGCAGGTTCTGGAGGGTCACTTGGGGCTTCAGCCCACACATCAGCACTGAGGTTTTTATCTGCTGCGCCACAGCTTCCCTTTTCTTGCACTGTCAGAAGGGCTGGGGCAGACTCATTCTTTACCAAACCTCCATTCACTGCACTTTTGTCAATTTGGGCCATTCTGTCTCCAATTTGTATGAATGAATCAGATTCTTTTCTAGGTATCAGCATAATTTCGATTTTTCCTTGGTAATTTGCAGCAATCACTTTCCCTAAAACCTGATCAATTTGCCATTTCTGTCCTGGTAACTTTCCTCTCCCCAACTGCTCTGTGACTGCTTGCATGACAGATTGCTTTTGTGCGTGCTGCACAGTTTTTATCAAATCTAGGGGAATGTGCATCTCTCTCATCTCTGCCCACCTGTAAGTGGCTTTTTCTCTCAGCTGTTCACATTTCTGGGGCACCCACTTAGCCATCCCCACTAAGGCAGAATTCTTGGTGTACACTTCTCTCTCTGAATTTTTCTCATTAACATCTGCAAGGTAATTGAACCAGTTAGGTACAAGCCATGTGGCTAAAACATTATCAAAGAACCAAAAATCAGCGTAAAAATTACACATCTCGCGTAGCACTTGCTTTAAAATCTGACACACATTATACAATGCTGTTCCTTCTCCTGTGCCAGAAAACAACATTTCAGTCAATGCACACAACTTCATTGATAATTCTTTTACCTGTGGTACTCTAGCCCTGTCTTGCAAGTACCAGATCCATTGTATGATTCTAGCTAGGGGCACTATTTTCTTTCCTTATTCTTGATTTAAATGTACATAAGTATTTCCTTCTTGCACTGCGCAAAAACCTAAAGTCTGCATTATTTCATTTGCCAAATCACAAGCGCGCAGCTGCATATAATTTTTCACAGTGACCATATACAAAAGTGTTAGGATTTCTCTCAAACGAGGGATATTCTTTTTCCAAAAATCAAACAAGCTAATGAAAGTCGGCTCTTGCTCTAAAATCTTTCGTTTTACTTGTGCATTTTGCAACGGTAACTCGTAAATCACATTCTGGTCTCTCTCGTCCGTGTTATCAGTTAAGGAATGCATTTTGTCTGCCAAAAACCCTGGCTCACACGAAAGCTCAGTGCAGCTCGGAGCTGTCTTAACCCCCTCATTACTGGAATGGGACAAGAAAGATTCTTCAAAAACAGCCCTTTTATAACTTTCAGTTGGGCTAATTTGCTCACGTAAATTCCTATTTTCATGTTCCAACTTCCTACATTTCTCCTGCATTTCTCTGTAAGCAGATAAAGGTATCCAGACCTTTCTGTCATCATTACTTCCAAAAGACACGTTTTCTACATATATACAACAGGAATTATTTCTCAAAACATTATCAGGCCTTTTAGCTACACATGCATTTTCTTCTGTAATTCCCCAAACAGAAAACAATTCACAGTTTTTCTTAGCACCATCAGGCAGTTCATCAACACATGTATTCTCAGACATGGTCTGTGCTACTGTGATTCCCCAAACAGAAAACAATTTCTGTAATTCTCCAAACAACAAAAAAACAATTACACTTTTAAAGTGTGCACTTAGAAATCTACTAACTCGTCAAACCCCTTCTTAGTCACCTCTTAATGACCGACCCCACGACTCCAGGTACCAATTGTAGTGCTTTCCTCTTATTTTAGTTTCTAAGCACTAACATAACACAACAGAAATGCACTTCTGAGGTCAAAGAAGACTTTTATTGTTGTTAATTCTTCCCCAACCACAATATTTTATGTATGACGAATTAGTAGCTTTCAAGTCCGCGTTAATCAAACAAAATATATCAGTTTGCAATATACACAGCAGGTTATATTTATAAGATATTGAATGCAAAGCAAAACAAATACTTCACCGTGTGGGAACTATCTACAGCTTCATCTTTCTAAGGTCTGCAAGCTGATGACCCCTGTCAGCCGCGAGAAAGAGAGATTCATCTACCCACACGGGATTGCTGGCAGCTGGCGCCAAGCTCCAGCACGAGGTCCGGCAGATTCGAATCTGACCCTCTGCAGCCTGTTACATTCGTTACAAAGGTGTGCCCCCTCCTACCAGACCGCGGAAACTGAGCAAGCCTTTTGGAGACTGGCCAGGTCTCCAAGACTACTCCTGTTCCCAAGCTCAAGCGAAGAAAAAACAACACCCATGTACTCTCTCTTATCATGTCTAGTCTACTGTGAGAAAAACATCTTGGTTCTCTGGTGCAAAAACACAGCTTGGAAAAATACAGCTTGGATTCTCAACTGCAAGATCTAACTCCACGTTAAAGGCAATAGGCAGCTAACCTAAATATCAAATGCAATGTCTAGTGTCATGTCAAAGCCAATAGGCATCTAAGCTGAATACAAAATGCAATGTATAATATCATGTCAAAGCCAATAGGCAGCTGAGCTGAATACAAAATGCAATATATAATATCATGTCAAAGCCAATAGGCAGCTGAGCTGAATACAAAATGCAATGTCTAATATCATATCAAAGCCAATAGGCAGCGGAGCTGAATACAAAATGCAATGTATAAGATCATGTCAAAGCCAATAGGCAGTTAAGCTGAATACAAAAGGTAATATATGATATCATGTCAAAGCCAATAGGCAGAATACAGACTAATGCAATGTCAAAGCCCATAGGCGGCTAAACTGAATACAGAAAGTAATGGCTAATGCCATGTCAAAGCCCATAGGCTGCTCAACTGAACAAAACATACCATGTGCTACTGGTGAACATTGAGCAACTAATATGCGCAGTGGTGAAACACAAAGTCATTGGTCAAAACAAAACTTTATCAAATGGCAGTACACATGCTTAGATTGGAAGAGGTAACTAACTATTGCATCAATGAGTAGCGATATGGTATTGAGTGATTGTGAGAGATGATTGATGATGTATGTGGTGGCTTGACAGGGAGGGACTTTAACACATTTGAAAACTTGATTCTGATGGTTTGCAATGCTTGGGGGCTGATGGGTGATCATTTTTTACTGAAAGTGATTGGTCTTTCAAAGATTGTGAAATTTACCTGCAGGGTCCACTCCGTTTTTCTGGTTCCTCAGACGAGACCAGTCACTTTAGTTACTAAACACAAATCTACACAAAATACTCAAGTTCTGTTTCTCTATGTTTTCTTCAACAGCAGTATATTTGACTACACAGGTCTACCTTGCTCAGTTTGAGACTGGGACAGAATTCCTCAGAATTAGGAGGAGGATAATGGAACAGAATTCCTCAGAATCAGGAGGAGGATAATGGAAAAACTCAGGGCAGAACTACCTCAACAGCCAGAAGGAGAAAGTTATCAACTTCAAAGAGAAACCATGATGATGGCGAAGATTCTGAGGCCTAATACTCACTCAGTCCTGTGGAATGTAGAGAGGTGTGTTGTTGGGAAATGAGGCTGAGTATGTGTTTGCTGCATTGATAGCTAAAACGTCAAACTCCTCTTATGTTCTTGCTCTTCTTCTGAGTCTTCTTGGTTCACTCCTGACTCCTCATGAAGCTTACCTTGCTTCCTTTTGTCCTTCTCCTTTACTCCATAGTACAGTTACTGTTTTTTTTTTCAATAGGCAGGCCTTCCCATAGTTCTCTCCTTCACAAACAAAACTTGGTGAAAGCTCAAAACTCCAGCTTACGTACCAGACAGGTTCGCCCAGCAGGCACCAAAGAGTGATGGACAATCTAAGAAGAATGCAGATGCACTGCCAAATTTGGCAATACAGTATAATTGTTTTAACAATCATAAATGTTAGAACTGGATGGGTTGACTTCAATCCTCCATAATTTGTATTTTTCAAACCAAGAAGACATAACATTTAGAGATATAAAATCTTCGGTCTCTCTGGTGCAGAAGGACTGTTTGCAACGCATTTAACTGAACTGTACCATACTTCTCCCTTCATTGGTTCCTTCCACATCAGATTGATGATGATGTGCTGCGTAGCACCCTGATGAATATTATTTTGGTTTCCTTTCCTGTAGTGTTTGTCTTTGCCACACATTTCCCCCAAATCCCTTTCACATGCATTCATCGAGCCACTAACCCTCTTCTTCCCGGTTGTGTAATTTATTAAGGTGTTACTTCGTTTTACAGACGTTTTACAGACACCCCTTAAATGGACACCCCTTAAATGGATCACACATTTGCTGAAACAGATGTGGTGAAAGCAACACCAACTCACTTGCTGACCTTCTATTACCTGAGCAATGATCTACACCGGCCCCATAAACATCATCATTCATGCCTTGTGTTGTGTGTTGCATAAATGCTTAACCTTGTCCAGCCTTTCTTGACGCTGAGCCCACTGCTCCTGCCTTCATGATTTAATTTTGCTAGGTTTACTTAATAAATACTAGCTCCCCACTATTTCTCAGAAGAAGTTGATATTGCTAGTTTTTATTTTCATATCAGACCTTCTTTTCTGTGTGTTGGATACTGTCATTATGGTAAGACCCACTAACTCTCTGTTTTCTTACAATCTGCTGGACAGTGATGGTTAACTCTTTGAATAATTCTGCAGTTGTAGTTTGCATAGTTGGGAGAGGCACAGTCTGTCTTCCCTGTTAGTGTGCTTACCTGCTATTACTACCACTATCCTGTCATCATGCCAACTTGGAAAAAAACTCTGCAGTAAGAAGACTCCCTCTCTTCACTTATTCAGGTAAGAGAAGAACTATGGATTGAAGTGAACTTGTTTAGTTAGTAATTAACTTCTACTAAAGAAGATGTCTGTGTGTATCCAGATTTTGTTAGGCAAAATAGGGAATGACGATCATCCCCTTAGTGGCCAATAGTGCAGAGGGCAGTAGTGCAAGGGTATAAGTAAATGCCTTACATTTTTTTTAGCAGATTTCAAAAACAGGCTACACTAAAAGACAGCAGTGCAAACTAAAACAACAAAATAAACATTTGAGGCATACATCATATTAAAAAACCCTGCCTTTCCACCCACAACAGGCCCACCCCTCTTCGCAAACAAATAACCCTGTCCCCAAAGAGTTCAACGAAAGTCCAAAGTGAAGCCTGGTCCCAGCTTGCTCCATACCCTCTCAACCCATAAGTCCCTCCCACCAAAACAATTTTTTTTTTTTAAAAAGGACTCCCCAGAGTGCATTGTCCATAAAAGTCTGGAGTTGGCCCAGGCTCAGCTCTATGCTCTCTACCCAGCTTTCAATGCGGTCGAGCCACTGCAGGACACAAACCTGGAATTGCCTGTCCAAGCGGGTGAGGGTGGCAGTCAGGGTCCCTGACAGCTGGTGGTGGTGCCGGCAATGTAGTGGGCATGAGGTTGGGGGCTGGTGCTGCTGAGCTGGGACATTGGTCCAAACAGCTATTTCACACTTTTTCTCCTCAAAGACCACTAGCCGCTGGTATCCATTCTGGATGTTCTCCAGCCTCTGCTGCCTTAGATAGGGCCACCATATCCTGCCTGGTCCGTTCGTATATCAAGCAAAACAAAAATAAAAAAAACAAATTGTAAACAATGCTCTGAACAAACACTTCTTCAAAAGTAGGTAGTGGGTGACTCATGACCACTACATTGCTGGTGCCCTAGGGACATTGGAATTTTATTTGATTATGATTAGAAAAGTCACATGGCCAGTTTTATTTGTTTACCCATACATGCCTCACATAAAAAGCAATGACTGTCTGGTTGAAAAAGGCAGAATGACACCAGATTAAAAAAGAACCTGTGATTTCATTTTTTTAAAGGCTTTTTAGTAACTTAATAGACACTTTTGGGGAGAAAAAAATGATGACCTTTCATTTATGAGTAAGGCATTATGCACAATGGAGCACAAGTTGTTGTGTCAAAATAATACAGACATGACAGTCAGCGCTTCAAGTACTTTGCTATTGTCTGCAGCTAGGAAAGCTGCAATTGACGATTATGTATCTTTAATTCCAATGTCCCTGCTCTTCCCCAAACGCCTTTCACTTAGTTTCTACCCTGACTCCAAAGAGGCAGATGATTAAATAAGATATGTCACACACGTCATGTATGAAATGTGGATATATTTTTCCTATCAGAAAATGATGCACAGCACTACAGGGAAAGGAATGGGCTACATAGATTGCTTTTGGTACGTTCATTACTGAATATCCCGTTTGACAAACTTGGGCACTTACTAGTCCCACTTTACTCACTACCCTCGCCCACCATCACAAATTCTTTCCAACAAATTAATTCACTGGGCAGTAAGGAAAGGAAACTTGACTTACTCTACTGTAGAGTAAGGAAGAGGAATTAGGTGGGTTGGTAGAGCATTCGCTATAGAAAAGCAGGGTGTCAACGATCCTTGATTCATCATGTGCCTAAGCATTGGCTCATTTAGTCACTTTGTAGACGAAAGTCTAAAGGGAAAAATAGGAACAGTAATAATATTAATCTGTTATGGGATACCATGAAATATATTTTGGAAACACTTCACATAGCCATACAAATTTGGCACATGCCAAGAATGCATTTTTCAATTTGTGGGACAGAAGAACTTAGAAAAGAATAATGGAGTGAAGTACTAAGAGGAGACTGAGTGGGTGAAGGCAAAACAACATACCTTATGTATTTAGCTTGCAATGTGTTGAAAACTTTGTAAATGTCACATTAACTGAAGCAGACTCACATTGCATAGCCAGCACTGCAGGCAGAAATTTAACCATACTGCAGTTCTTCGGTCTTGGGTGGTGAAATGCCATGGGCAGGGAGGGGGGGTTGATGAATGATGAGTGGGATCCATATCTGCCTAGTATAACAAATACAGTGAGTCAAGAGGTTAGAACACAAATAAAAATACCCCACACTTTGAACCATAGCTTTGATAGCCATAAAACATAAAGTAAATGAAGTAGGTGAGCAGCGTGCCTCTCTACAGAAGATCTCCCTTGTTTATTTATCCAAGCAATTAATAATCATCCTTTCATTATGTTTTTATTATTCACCCATAGGCCCCATGATTTAATCTTTTTCTCTCATCCAGTCTTTCACCAAAAATCACAATCAATTATCTATCCATTCAGTATCCACTATCTACCATGTCTTTCCATCATCCTTTCACCCATTCATTCAAACAATACTCACCCATGCATCCTTTCACCCACGCACACCTTTGCTCATTTCACCCATTCTTTTCTTTTAACCTTCCCTTTTTCCTTTTTCCATCAAGCCATCATTTTTAGCATATAAACTATGTGTGCTTATGCTGAGTTGCAGATTGAAGAGGCCATAAATAACCCAACCTCCACTGTAGCTGTAATGCAAGGGGTTCACAATCACCATGACACCTTTGGAGCTAGGGAGTAATGGTAGTTGTCAATAAGCAAGCAATGTGACTCACCACCGCCCGCCCCTTATGCCCCTTCTTCCCCTGTTCCATTTGCTCCTGTAGCTGAAATTGAGCCAGCACCACTGCTGGTCGGTGTGGCCAGGAAAAAAATATTTTACAGTTTTTAGATGTGAGGTACACATCCCCTTTTGTTTTTTTAAATAAAAATGCAGCTGCAATACATCATTACAGTTTGGTTAGCACTGCAGTAATCTGGGCATTTTGTTGGTTCACAGGGTTAAAAATTCATGGTAGTCAAGCCAACCAAAAACTGCGTAATGGAGGGGCAGAGCTATAGGCAATGATGGTGATGACTTGGAATCATTGAAGCGCAAGAAGGGGTGGAACAAAAATAGTCAATGAAAAACTGAAAAAAGATAATGCACGGATAACAAGAATCAAACAAAAATTGGATAGGGGAAGTGGAAAAAAGCAGAGAGTACAAAATTAAAAGTAGTATAATAGTGGGTAGCGGTAAGAGTTAGGGAATAATATTAAATATTAGGACTTACTGGGATAAGCATGGCCGGCAACACAGGCCAGGTGGTCGGCTCCTCCCCAGCTCTTGCCAGACCCACCTCTGTGGTGCCCCACTTCTTGCCCTTGGGTGCTGATGTGAAAAATAAAGAAGATAAAAAATAGATTAGTGGTACAGTTAATCTCTGCAAAGTTATTATAACAGGCAAAATCAGATCGCCTATGGTATTAGTATGACTGACTATCATGGAGTTTGGATATACTCCTAAAATCCCTATTCCAAATTCCCTTAACAAAAACTACATTTGCAACTAATGCATTGCAATGAATGTTTTTTGATTCTATTCTCATTTCTCAACCCCCTTGAGGGACCAACTCAGTCTTCCTCTTTTGCAATGCATAGATGTATACCAGTACTACTGTGAAATTGCTTGGGACTGTGTGAGCTAGATAAAGAAAGTCACAATGAATACTAACTCACTGATATCGCAATTCACTATGGCGATCAGAGGACAGAGACGTACGAGTTACAATGGCTTCTTAAATAATCGGATAAAGCAAATTCCTATGAATGTGATTAGGTAGCACAGAGCACCTGCCCAGCTTATACTGGATCACATAATAATATGCTTAATATAAACTAAACAGAATTTACCTCTGAGTCTGGGCAGGATGCTACTCAGAAAAAAAGTTAGCATTGTAGAACACAAACACAACAACTAATATAATTAATACTCACGAGCCCTGGAATCTCAATGCCTAACAGGTTGAGCAGGTCCTGCTCATGGTTGATTATATCCACCCAGCACTGAAACAGCGGCTGGGTGAAGCTCTGGGCCTGGGTGGTGCATCAGACTCACTGGTGCACCCTTGCCCAACGCAGCTAATGTTCCCACGGGGTTAACCGCAGCCAGGCCTGCTGCCAGCATGGAGGGGAGGTGGCGCTGCACATAAAAAACAGTGCTGCCACCTCCTCGTCACTAAAGATGGGTCAAGGCTGCACTTCTTGGTGGTGCGGCTGCCCAAAAGTGATGCAGCTTCTGCTGGTTGCCTGGGGGGGTGCTGACACTGCCACTCCACTGTTCGCTGGCTCCACCATAGTACTGTGTGGTGGGGTGAAAAACAAAAGAAAGAGGAGAGGGAAGGAGGAAACAAGGAAAATACAAAACGTCACAAAAAGCACAAAAAAATGAAAACGTAAAAATAGTCAGACACAAAAAGCCATACTAATACAATAAATAAAAATGAGCAGTAATTAATTGGAAGAGTGGAGGATTGAAAAGGTTAATAATGAGGGATAAAAATAATAGGCCCATCACCCTAAACAGAGTGAAAAACAAGATGAGTGCACCCATGAGAACCACGTGGTGCTGTTTGTGCATGAGTTTGAATGTGAGAATGTACTTTGCATTGCATTTGACAAAGAACGCAATGCGAACGGGCATGACGGGGAACTCCACCTGCCCACGGAACTCCGTGTAGCACGGCAGAGTTTTTTGCTACTAAGCAGAGTTCTGCATAGCGCAACTCCGTGCACTCTGCCCACCCCTAAAGAAGTTCTACCTCAAGGAGTCAAATGCTTTCCGTATGTCTATCACCATGACCAGAGCATCAGGTGGTAAGTCTGCCTGGCTGTCAAGGGCCTGGATAAGCTGATGAATGCTCGGTAGAGTGCGGCGGCTAGGGATAAAACCAGTTTGGTTAGGATGTACTGTTGTAGTCATGTGCAGCAAAATCATGTTGGCCAGTATTTTCCTCAGGATTTTGTAATCTGTATTGAGCATGGATAGCAGCTGATAAGAGTCCACCATCAGCTGATCTTTACCTTTCTTAGGGAGCAATACTATTAGGGTCTCCCACAAGGAGGACAGAAGTTCAAAACTGCCACTAATCTTAGAGAAGCACACCCTAAAAGGCAGTGTAGACTTCCATGGGGAGGCCATCTGTTCCAGGGACCTTAATGTCACCACGTACTTCCTTCACCATGATTACTGCTCCCAACTGTTCAGCCACTACTAAATCTAGCAGTGGGGGTGAGGAATAGTGCAGCATAGAACGCACAGTATTTGCACAAATATACCACATTAATATCCTGCTGCGTGAACATGAGCCGGCCACTGGATTTCAACCCCAATTTATGTTGCTGAGCCCTTATTATCAGCCCAGTAATCTATGATCTTCTTGTGTAGTGAGGACCAGAATGCCGGGTCTAGTAGCATTATCTGGTCTAACTTCCAGGTTGGGATACAGGGCTTACGAGGGGACTGTCAAAAGGTGCACAGCAGGGGACAATGATCAGAGTATGTTCCAGATATTCAGCATCTATTATCTTCTTGCATGCCTGAGGCAGTCAAGCACCCTATCCAACTGCACCTCCAAGTAATGTACGGTATGAATAGGCCCTGGTCCCTGGGTTTCTGATGCTCCAGTAATCTACCAGTCCCCAATGTTGTGCCCAATTGCAGTATGCCTCCTCCAGTTTGGTTGCGGGTGCCATAGGGGTGGGAGATATGATTTGGTCAAGTTGACATCTGTTGGATTTTGCCATTTTGCAGGGTCTTCCACAATCTTTTTACCTCCTGCCTCCTATTTTTTCTGACCTGTTTCTGTTGGCGTTTGAACTCTGAGCACTTTACCACTGCTAACTAGTTCTAAAGTGCATATGCTCTCTGTTTAAAGTGTATGGCTGTGCTTTATCCATGATTGGCAAATGCTACTAGTAGGCCTGCAGCACTGGTTGTGCCACCCACATAAGTAGCTCTGTAATCATGTCTCAGACCTGCCACTGCAGTGTCTGTGTGTGCAGTTTCAACTGTAAATTCGACATGGCCACTTGCCAGGCCTAAACCTTCCCTTTTCTTACATATAAGACACCCCTAAGGTACGCCCTAGGTAGCCCCAAGGGCAGGGTGCAGTGTATGGTTAAGGTAGGACATATACTAATGTGTTTTATATGTCCTAACAGTGAAATTTTGCTAAATTTGTTTTTCACTGTTGCAAGGCCTGTCCATCCCATAGGTTAACATAGGGGCTACCTTTAAATCTGATTAAAGTGTAGATTTCCTTTGGGAGTGGATGGACATGTAGAGTTTGGGGTCTCTGAGCTCACAATTTAAAAATACATATTTTAGTAAAGTTGATTTTAAGATTGTGTGTTTGAAAATGCCACTTTTAGAAAGTGAGAATTTTCCTGCTTAAACATTTTCTGTGACTCTGCCTGTTTGTGGATTTCCTGTCTGGGTCAGTTTGACAGTTGGGCTGGTTGCACCTCACACTAGACAGTGACACAAAGGGAACTGGGGTGTCGTCTACATTTCCTGATGAGCCATCTGTGCTAGGAGGGAGGGGAAGAGTGGTCACTCACACATGAATGGGCTATGCCTACCCTCACACAATGCAGTCTCCAACCTCCTGGTGAGTGTCTGGGGCCTGGTCTGGGTAAGGCATGATTTCACAATCAAGAGAGACTTTGCTTTGAAGTAGGCCTACTTCAAAGGTGAAATTGGGTATAAGAAGGGTACCCAAACCCACAGACTTTAGAACACTTCTGGAAACCAAGAGGAGCCTCTGCTTGGAGTAGAGCTGAAGAGCTGAGGAAGAAGAGCTGCCCTGCCTGTGACTGTGCTTAGTGGAGCTATCCTGCAGTTGCTGCTTCTGACATAGTAAGATGGCAAAGACTGGACTTTGTGTGCTTTCCTGCTTGTGAAGATCTCCAAGGGCTTGGTTTAGAGCTGGCCTCCTGTTGTTTGTGGAGACTCCTACTCTGCCAAGTGGTGCCCATCCAGTTCCTGGGACCTTGAAAGGAAAAGCTGGCAGCCTAAGAGGGAGAAATCCATGCACAGAACGCCGTGCGGGGAAAAGATCGAGGCAACTCGAATGTGTGGCTAAAAAATCGGCGCGATGCGGCTGTAGAATCGACGCACAGAGCTGGAAAAATGACGTGCATCCTCGCTGATGGAGGCTGGTGAGATCGCAACCCGCACTGCATGGGTCTTGGATCATCGTGCAGCTGGATTTCCGATGCAAGTACTGCTGGGTATGTAAAAACAACGCAAGGCATACCCGGATCTGGGAGTGCTGACCGGATCGACGCATCGCTGTCCTACGGAGAGAAGAAATGAAGCGCCCCACCCGACAAAAGGAGAAACAAAGCAAGGTCCTGCTCATGAGTGAAATTGACGCATCACAAGCCCTTTTTGATGCACACTCGTCCGTGCTGGGTTATTTTTGATGCACACAAGGTACATTTTCATGCTAACAGTGTTAGTGTGTGTTTAACATTACATGAAGACTCTTGTTGCATTTATATTGATAACTTGACTTGTGTATAGTGGATTTTTGTTGTTTTGGTCTTGCTTTGTTTAGATAAATATTTCCTATTTTTCTAAACCTGTGTTGTGTCATTTTGTAGTGATTTTATTAAGTTACTGTGTGTGTGTGTGTGTGTGTTGGTACAACTACTTTACACCTAGCACTCTGAATTCAAGCCTACTGCTCGTGCCTAGCTTCCCAGGGGGTAAGCAGGGGTTAGCTGAGGGTGATTCTCTTTTACCCTGACTAGAGTGAGGGTCCTTGCTTGGACAGGGGGTAACCTGACTGCCAACCAAAGACCCCATTTCTAACAACATCCACCACACAATTGAAATCTCCCCCAATTTTATGGGCATAAGGGTGAATGGAAGGTAGGAGAGTCATCAGGCCACCCAAAAAGGGGGCCTGATCCATGTTGGGAGCATACACATTGAGCAAAGCCACATTCATACAATCGAGCTGGTGCAGCACCAGTATAAACCTACCCTCTGGGTCAATACCCCCTGGGTCAAGGAAGGGCACTGTAGGTCTTATCTAGATGAGGGCTCCCCTCGCAAATGTGGAGTAAGTGGTGGATTACCATCTTTTGTAGACCGCTCTGCCTTCATGTGAGTCTCCTACAGGAAAGTCACCTGTGCCCCTCTTTGCCCAAGATAGGACAGCACATTACAGCTTTTGGAAGGCGATGCCAGGCAATGAACATTCCAACTTATGAGGCACAGGTGGCCAGCCAGTCCAGTAGTCATGCACACAACACAGGATCACAAATTCACCACCCCAGGCATCCCACTGTATTCCCAGGTACCGGCCACACCTGCCAGCAATACACCACACAAAACCCCAACAAGGGACTTCCACAAAATAATAACCTGATTATGCCCCTACTTTCCTCCCGCAGACTGAGACGTGCACATCTTGTTCAAATAAATATTGGAAGGCAATAGACCTAACAAACAGGGCCCAACAGCAGGCAAACAAGGTTCATCTCAGAGCACTAGAGAGACTCCACATACTAGCCAAACCACAAGGAATATAGACCAAAACAACACATAACAAGCAGTATATGGAGGAGACTCACTGCCCTCATCCAGGACTCCCACATCAGTATAAAATACAGAGAATATAGATAGTCAGTAGAATACAGGCAGTGAGCCCCACCAGACCTACACCACTACTCAGGGTAAACAGGAGCAGCCCAGTCAAAGGCATAGAATTTGGAAAAGCCCTTCTGGGCCACCACCTCCTGAAAACCATTTATCCAGTTAATCGAGCATAGCATCACCCTCTACTCCTTCCGGAAGACCAACTACCCTGATGCAGTTGCAGCAGGCCCTCCCCTCTTGATCGTCCAGCTGGTCAGCCAGTCATTTTGTTTGCCCTTCTAGGTCAGCCAGTTGACATTTCATTGCTTGAGACTCGGGTACCAGTGTCTGAACCGCCACCTCTAAGGACAAGACTTTCCAGTCACTTCCTTGGAGTCCTCCCAGATCAAGCCTAATTCCACCGCAATGGAGCCAGTTTTACCCTTTAGGCACTCACCTATAGTGTTCATTGCACGAAGGATTTTGTCCAGCTAGAATCCATGGTGGGGGTGTCCCCACCTCCAGTACCCTGCTTGATCCTTTCTCGAAAGGCATGAGGGGGAGCATCGTCTTTGGGGCCGTGCGTGCGGCCCATGTCCAACAGAGCAGTGTGGTGTAAAAAGAAAGGAACAAGCATATGAGTCAAGCAACCAGAGATACTCCTGCCAGGGAGTGAGAACATTCCATTTTTGCTGCCTTCCAGTGGGCAACCTGCCCTCTGTGGGTGGGGTGGGGTGGAGATGCACCCATGCCAGCAACCCTGTCCAGTCAAAACGAGGGATGCACCATGCAGGTGTCCAGGAGTCGCAAAGGTGCTCCACAGTAGGGCTCAGTGGTTTACTGCCACAGGGCTTCACCATTCTAGGGAGCCATCCTGCTGCAGAAAGTGGGGGCCATCGCAAGCCATTTATCAGTCTCTCCACAGGCCTTTCTCAATAGTGCCAGCTAAGGCAAGATTGTGTACAACCAAGGTCCCCAGAGGGGGCACACAATAGCTTGTCTGTCCCAGTGCAGGAAAATAAATTATGGAGGTGAAAGACCTCTCCCCCTGGCTCTAGTGAGCAGGGTCATTGGGGGAGGGGGTCTGTTCTCATGGGCGGGCTCCCACTGAAGCCACTACGAAAATGCCCTTAGGAGCTGAGATCACAGGAAGGTCCTTGTGTCACAGCCTGTGTGGAGTTGCTTGAAGAAAGGGTGTCCCTCGAAATAGCTGAACAATACTCCAAATCTCAGAGCAGCTAGGGGAGGGGTTTACCACTGGGGGTCAACTCACAGCTGGGATCGGCGCTTTGAAGTTGGATGGGTATCCAGGCACCTATGTTGCCATGTAGAAAGGAGCTCTGAGCCCTTCGGGGGCGCTCCATGCACTAGTATATGACCCGCAGTTTGTCCATGAATACAGGGTCACCATCTTGAGAGCAGCTGTCCAGGAAACAGCACAATCAGCCACCATGCCCCATAGTATCAACAAGGCTCTCTGTTGGGCCCACTGTGATCCCTTGAGGCCCCCCTACTTGCAGGGGCACTGGGAGAAGTGAAGAACGCCTGGTGTAGGTTGCTGGGACTGTGGGGCGGGGGTCAGTGGGCAGCAAGAAGCTCTCTCTTCAAGCTGCTCACACCATGCCAGCCGGCTCCACCCCCTTCAGCAAGGGGTTATATGTGTATATCTCCAAAGATTTTCCGAAAGAAACTAACTCTTGAACTAAAGAAATAATCAAAATGAGCAGGACAAATCAGCTATTTATGACAATGTTATAGTCTGTAACTTTTTGTCGATTTACAAAAGCAGTGTGCCAGTATGTCAACTAGACCCTTCTGGTTGCAGTGATTTAATCAATTTGTAGGATTTCCAAAAGTTACAAATACCCAGGACCAACAACTGAGCTGCAACATACAATGGTTTATCATTGTGCACCGAGTATAGACCAGTTGAGGGAAAAATGGGTATCAAGGAAACCTGTTTATTTCTGAAATGGGAACAAGATATGGACCAAACTGAGGGCAATGGGAGCCCTTACAATGGGACTCCTATTAATCTCGATTGGATCTATTCCTGTAGCTGACACCAGGCCCAACCACACAAGTTGTGTAGCATTTTTATCAGGACAGTGCTGGGTGGTGTGAATTTTGTGGATTCTGGAAGTTTCTGTCACAGGAATGTATGGAAAATATGTGATTTCAGGCAAAGGTTGAGGTTTTCAGGTTGTTGTGAGTAAGAAAACCTAATGGGATTCATAGGAGGCATGCAACCCTGGAATCCCCTGGCTGTCTACTTTTCAAAACTGTCTGTGGTTGGTATGTTTCCATGGGTGGGTTCTGGGCATGGCCCCAAATCCTGCAGCTACCCCTATTGCTGAGATCTCCTTGTAGCACCTTTTGTGTCAAGATCTCTTGGTCCACCCACAAAAACGAGAGAGCATTTTTATCAGGATAAGTGGGAGAATGCCGTGTGGGAAGAAAATATGTTTTTAGTCACAGATTGAGGTTTGCAGGGCATTATGGGTAAGAAAATAGTGTGGCATGCATGTGAAGCACACCACCGTACTGCCACAGATGATTAGTTTCAGAATTGTCTGGGTCTGGTAGTGAATTTCCAGGTGGCAGTCTACCCAAGCTCAAAAAGTGCAACCATTCACCATTGCAAGTGGGATGATACTGGGAGTTAGCCAAACTCTCCTAGCCCATTTGAAAAAACAGCACTCAAAAGAATCAGATGTCCTTTAGCTTGCACGGGAGCAAAGAGACTCTTAAGGTTTTAAGGGTGAGGGTGGGACCTGATGTTAGACTGGGAAAAACCTACCCCATTATTTTAAAAAATATAAATATATTGCTTCCATACAGTAGGCTTTCTCCCCCCTCCCCTTGGGCAGATTGGGGGTAACTAACCCATCTGCCTTGGAGGGGCAGAAAGACTTTAGCCCCATTTACTTGGGTTGGTGCATAGCCATACCCATGCTGGGCATCCCCCACTCCTACACATATTAAAAAAATCCCTGGCTTTAAGTGGGCTTTCTGCCCCCTCCCCTCTAGGAAGGGCATATCAGAGATAAATACCCTAATCTGTCCCCCATGGGAGGGCAGAAAGACTGTTTCATTTTTATGTGGGATGGAGGCATGACCGTGCCCATGCTGGGCAGCCCCACCCCTAAAATTCTATTAATAAATAAGTAATCCCAGGTGTCTAGTGGGCTTTCTGCCCCCTGGGGGGGCAAACAGGGGTAATTGCCCCGTCTGGCCACCGGGGGGAGCAGCAGAAAGACTCTTTCTACATTTGTATTAATATGGAGGCATGACCTATTCTCGGCAGCCCCCACTTACAGTTTCATAAATAAAAGTAATCCCTGGTGCCTTGTGAGCTTTCTGCCCCTCTGTAGTAGATGGGGGTAAATGCCCTATTTGCCACTGGTGGGAAGGAAGAAAGACTGCATTACAATACAGCAAGTGGGAGCACAAATCCTTACCCAGGAGGTCTCTCTTTGGTATCTAGTGGGCATACGCTGGGGAATTGTACCATTGGAAAGGGGGAGATTTTCTGCTTTCCCCTGACACCTCTTCTGTCTGAATTGATGCTCGGAGCTTGAGATAAGCATCCGAGCAACGATGCAGTGAAAATTAAAAGTGCCGATTGGCAGAAAGGTTGGCTAGCATTATGTGGGGGTATACTGTTTAGTAAAGTGATAATCAATAAAAATACATTAATTTAAAAATTCAAAAGTGATTTGCAGTGAGACATTTCAGGATTGTGATAGGCCACATGTCTTACTGACTCAGTACTCTTTGGCTCTTAACAGATATTCTTCGGCCAAGCACTGGAGGTACAAGTGAAAGCATCACACTATATACAGTCATTGGAAAGGATTGGATCAATCATCAATAATACTTTATTTGGTTAAGATAACCATAAGATAACCATATAAGTAGAAACACCAAACTACAATTCTTACTATAAAGCAACAAATAATGGAGACATGATGAAAGCTATTTGTTTAAAACACATAAAGGAAATTAGATCCATAAATGCCCCAAACCCTTTCATACAGGACTATTCAGCTTAAACGGTTGCTGTATGTAACTTGCTACAGCCCAGCAAATAAAAACAGATGAAAGCTTACACTATCTATTGACTTTGTTACTAGGATGTTGTAAGGGGACCGTGATTAGATTTTTTACTGCTCTACAGAAAATACCATATGAGTTGGCAAGAGCCTGCTCCCCTACATTACAATTCAAACAGTACATGATGGTGTCATAGTTATCTGAAACTAGCTTATTCAAAAAACTCGCTAACCTCAAGTTCAGAAAGATCCCTTTGTTCTTATCCACCTTCATTGAGATAGAGAAATCAAGTTTTGCCGAGGGCAGCTATCTCCCATCTTAAAGAAATTGAAAAACATTTGTGATCACTAACCGTGTTTTCATGAATCATATAATCAGAAATACTATGTAGAGGACCATCTGAACACAGAATATAATCAGTGATATTGCAGCCGTCTGACTGATAAATGTTGGCCGATATCAGAAGTAAATAACAAATTATACATAGTATTTAATAAAAGCAATGCATTTAATGCATCACCAAAAACAGTATGAGTATAGAATGTCAGTATGTCACCGAAGGGGCTAATTAAACCACAGGGTGTAGGAGAAACAGTGGAGCATAGATGGGTGATGAAAATGCCCACCCAAGTAATAGGGATGCCTGATGGTTGGCCATCTTAGACTAATTCTAAGGTCCTTGTTAATGAATATATATAAAGTCACGGTCAGTTACATCAAAATTGCTGTAAACATTAATCAACAAAACATGACTTGATTTACCCTGAATCGCAAAAGCTGAAAGTGAAGAGAGTTTAAAAAGGACTATTAAATTTCTCCCTCAATGCAACATATACTAAGATAAGAATTCCCCCCATTGCTCTCCTTGAGTTTGTGGACACAAAAATATATAAATCCCATTATTGTAATAGGGGTGAGAGTCCATGTTTTCCTTAAGAATGATACTAACTTGATAAGTTTTATTTAGGTTGGCATTCAGGCCAGCAGTATTCCATGGTGATAATTTAACATAGCTGGAGGCTTCCTGATATGTTGCTTGAACTAGTTCGAAACAAACCACTCTATGGGCTGGGAAAAGAGGAACTAAGAGTCATTAAGGCGGTAAAATGCAATGGGTGTATATATTTGAAATAGTAAAGTTAGTGGGAGCTGTAGACAAAGATGTCTCCATTGGTACTATAGAGGAATTAGTGCTAGATAGAACTGTTGAAGAGTTTCGAGCATTATGTCAATTGAAATCAATTAGGCTGGCAAAAGGAGAATATCTGTTGGCAAGTGGTGCATTGTTTAAAGTTGATTCAACACAATGGCTGACATTGGAGATGAGGAGGAAAAACAAGACAGAAGAACTGCCTTAACCTGTGCCCACACTACCTCCCTGGTGCGAGTCACAACCAGTGGCCGACACCAGGGAGGGGGTTAAAAAATCCTCAGGTGAGTTGCACCCGAGTATTTATTTATTTTTCTAAATACCCCAGGAGACACGCAAGATCTTCTGTGTCTCTCCCCGAGCCCCCAAACGGCCCTTTGTGACCACGCTGATGTCACTATCTGTTTTCTCCATCGGAGCAGGAAGCGGCCTTTCAGGGGGATTCCGCCCCAAGGGGTGTAAAATATATATTTGTTAAGAGTAAAAAATACAAAAAAAACTAATTAAATTGACAGGGGGTTGCGCGTGAGCAGGGCGACCCCCTGTCAGGGTAATTCTTTTTTTTTTAACAGCTGTATGGTTTCCCTGGGAGCCACTATGGCCCCCAAGCAAACCATATAGCTGTTAAAAAAATATATAAATCTATACATCTATCTCTATATAGATATATCTATCTTCATAGATAGATATATCTATATATTGATATGTATATATATATATAGATATGTCTATAGATATATATATATGAGAGAGAGAGAGAGAGAGAGTGATCAATTTTGTCAACGTGTGTGGTTTCCCTGGAGGCTGCGACCAGCCCCCAGGAATACCACACCCAAAAATAAAAGTGATCTATATATATATATATATATATATATATATATATATATATATATATATGTGCTAAGGAAGTCACACTACGTCTTTGCAATCAATGGGGCAAGACTATCCTCAACCATGCCGGTGAGATCCTTGTTCAAGTGTACACTAAGGTAATTCAGGCCACTGCCCACCCCTCACATGCTGCTTGAACTCAGGCTTGCCTCAGTGAACGAGGACGACGTGGTAAGCATCTCACTATCCCCATTTAACCTAATAACAATTCAGAGCAATCAAACAGACTCCATCAGCACACCGTGACAAAAAGTCAGACACCAGCAACCAACCAAAACTCTGTATCACCACCAAACATAACTGCCCAATAATCTTTACATAAGGATTGAATATAATTATGTCACCCCATCAATAAGATAGTTAAAACTGTAGAATTGGTCAGTCCAATTATGTGGAGAAAGCTGTTGCCTCAATTAAACAAGTCATTTGTCTCACTAACCCTTTGGCTTAAGTGCAGATAATCTTCTGCCTCTCAGAATGACCATCACCAAGAAAGGGAAGTTTCTGAAAGAGATTTTTTGGATGTCCTCGAGTATTCTACCGACCTGCTTCTTAAATCCAGTGGCCAGTGCAAAGAGTAGATGTCTACTGCATTAATGCAGGATTCAAAATACACCCCTTCATTACCATCCTCTTAGAATTATATAAAGGAATTTTGATGGGTTTCAAAGTAAGATAGCAGATTGTGGTAGTCAACCTTTTTTGGAGGGATTCTGATCTGCTGTTTTCTGGAGACAAGGAGTTGGCAGCTCTCATACAAAGGCTTAAAAGAGAGAATGAGGGTGCACATAGAGTGGTGTCCTTGTAGCAGTTAAAATAGAACTCAACCTGAGATATCTGTCCTGATAGCTCCCTATTTAGATGATTTGAGGGACAGGAATGGAACTTTACATCATCAATTTTTACCTTGTTCATATTCCAGTTGTGAGTTGGCTGTGCCTGGTGGCAACTCTGATGATATTTCACCATAAGCAATGCATGGGCTAAATGACATCAAGCTGAAAAAGGCTGTGGGTTGTGACTTCAATATCCAGTTAGGCCCTTCCACCCCAGGAGTAGAGCTTGGAAGACATAATAGGTGAATAATGGAGTATTGTTTAACATCAGAGTTTACCTATAAGCAATAATGAAGGCATAGGAGCTCTTAGTAAATCTGGAATCCCAGGGCAACATTTCAAATTCTCATCTATGTGAGGTTTAAAAGTAGGTCTTGGTCAATTTAGACAGATAATTTTTCCTTAGTTTAGAATAAAGATTCTTGTTATACAAATGCTGCTGTCCAAACAGGCTGAAGGCAACCATAATCCTTAGATAAGCTTGTTTTGTATTCGTCTAACACCCTTAAATAAAAGGATCCGCTAAATCATGAATCCATCTCAATGATAGCAAAGCACAAGTATAACAGTTTCATTAAAAGCAAAAAAGACAGGAGGAGGAAAATATGAAATTTAATGAGATTGTTACTATGGATAAACTCAAGAGACTGTTGAATTTTGTGTAAAATGTTTGCAGTGGGAGGTAGCCATCTTCCACACATTGTAGATCATATTCCTCCAGAAGCATAGCTGACTAATTATATTTCTCTTTATTCCACAAGTCAGTTAGTGGTGGCAAGGGACTGGCTCCTGGCCCAAATACGTTACTGGTTGAAGAGCTTTAAGAGAATTTAAATGAGGCCATCTAAGTTCCACCCTCAAGATAAATTCTGACTCTATATGAGGGCAATTCCTGCAAATTGGCAAATTAGAGTATACAAGTTAAGTAGGTGTGAGAGCCCAGAGATCTACTGCTCATTTCACTATTACATGCTCAAGTAAAACCTTTTGGGAAATTGCAACTAAAGAGGGTTGTGAAGTGATTAGAAGTTGTGGATGTCCTGGACAAGGATGTTTTATATATTGGGCAGACACCATTGATCAGTGTGAGATCCTTCTCTGCATTTTTAATAACTCAGTAATCACAAAAAGGCAATCTTTGCCACCTCCAGTGATCTACAACAAACTTTTAGGGAGACTATGGGGGTTATTCCAACTTTGGAGGAGTGTTAATCCGTCCCAAAAGTGACAGTAAAGTGACGGATATACCACCAGCCGTATTACGAGTTCCATAGGATATAATGGAGTCGTAATACGGCTGGTGGTAAATCCGTCACTTTTGGGACGGAATAACACCTCCTCCAAAGTTGGAATAACCCCCTATATCAATCTGGATTAGAGTTTTGAAAAAACCTTATTTTGTGACCCATGCTATACTTTGCTATGACCTAAATAGGGAAATTATAGATTCACCTATTACCTATGTTGTTTAATTTCTTCTTCAATGAGTAGAATGAAGATCTGCAAGGCCCTGGGTGGGGCAGGGGTCTTTCTACTGATGAGAGATGCGTCAGTCACTGACTTGCTCTTCAATTATGCTTTGCTGTTAGGCTCAACTAAAATCTAATTACCCAGTATTACTTTAGAGGTTTTGTGAATATTATATGGTGCAAATGCTAATTTTTATTACCTCCATATTGAAGTTAAATAGCCAACTTACCAATGTTCTTTTCTTTTTTAGTTAAGGGAGAGACAATTCCGACATCTTGACTATCTTTAAAATTCTATGCTCAAGTCACCTTCGTTAGTCTCTGTGGATTTCCAAAAATATTTCAAATTGATTTGGTCCCTACTATTTATGGTATGGAGTTTAATTTTGAGGGCACTCATTGGTGCATATTTACTTATAATTTGCGTAGGTGAAATGTGATACCTAACATAGGCCCTCATTACAACATTGGTGGTATTGACCACCTACCGCCACGGCGACGTCAGCCAACATACCGTCGCAGTGGCTACCAGCTGCCCACCAACATTATGACCGTAGACGGAATTCCACCAGAAGGCTGGCAGAATACCGTTGACGGTCATGGTGGCAGAAGGAGGTAAGGTGGCGCTGCTGGCAGCAGCAACGCCACGCCAGAAAACACAGCCGACCGTATCATGAGCATTGATACGGCCTAGCAGTGTTTTGCTGGTGGACGCTGCTGCTGACAGCATCGCCGCATCCCGTCTCCTGCCGGAGGACACCCTGCAAGCAGGTAAGTCACATTCTCTGACAGAAGAGGGGTGTGGGGAGTCGTGTGTGCATGTGTGGGGGTGTTGTGTGTGTGTGTGTTTGGGGTGTGTGTGTCTGTTTTTGTATGCGTGCATGCAGGTGTTATTCACATTGAATGAGTGCATGAATGACCGAGTGTGAGTGTATGTGTATGTTGTGTGTTGTGAATGCATGTGTGTGACAATGTATGTTGAGGTGTGTGTGTATGTATGTGTTCATGCGTGTGTGTATGTGGGTATGCGTGTGTGTATATGTGTGTGTGGGTGGGTGTGTAAATGTGTGGGGGCAGGAGAGGGAAAGGGGTGGGGTAGGGGTCTGGGGAGGGAGGGGGGGGAGACCCCTATCAGTGCTAAGGAAGGAATTCCCTGGCACTTATAGAGCCTACCGCCATGGTTTTTGTGGCAGTACGCTTGCCACGAAAACCGTGGTGGTAGGCGGGGTCATAATCCCGAGGGCGGGATTGTGATGGCCGCCTGGCTGGATACCAAAGTCTCCAGCCCAGCGGCCATTACCACCCTGGCGGACAGAGTTCTACATTGGCGGTTTGGCTTGAGCCAAACTGCCAATGTCATAATTTGGGAAAAGGTTCCGCCAGCCTGTTGGCAATAACTTTCTCCAAATCACCGCCAACCGCCAGTGTCGTAATGAGGGCGATAGTGTTTATTTTCTATACATTTAAAAAAATGTGTTCAAATTCTACACCAAATTGGACTAATTTATGCGAGGCCCCACATAAATTGTACTAAACATAAGCCAATATGTCTAAAGTTGTTAAACGGAGAACATCTTCTTTAATACCCTGAGTGGATGTTTGTTAGGCACGCCTATATTCTGTCTGAGACTTGTGCCACATTGTGAATTGCAGTCAAGATGAGCCTGATCTGTTTAGGCAAAGTGTGTGTTCATATGACTATTTGAATGATATATTGTTTTTTTTTTATCTCCTTGAATGTAAGCACCTATATGCTAATTGACATTCAAGCAGTGTGAAGATGTCCTGAAGCCATTTGACAGTCGATAGCCACATCGGTGAAGGTCAGATATTGGTCTAATGCAGGGGATTGCTGATATTTCCCAGTAATATTTAGCCTATATTACTAATGGTAGCCAACCACTCCTGGGAAGAAATGCAATAATTTGGAGGTCACACAAATCAGCTAGATTTCTTGAGTGGTCAGAGGATACTGAAACATTGCAGTGAAAAGTAAAACAGACCTGTGGTTCTGCCCGCTGTTCGAGTTACGTTCATAAGAGTTAGAGATGTCTATCTAGAATGTGGTCAACGTGTTAGGGAATCTCCTACTGTTGAAGGTGAGGGATACAATCAGTGCTCACTCAAAGGTAGATTTTGAGTGAGAGATAATTCATTATGTGCTATTCTTCTGCAAATCACATGAGCAAGAATTACACCTCCACGATTAAAACTAAAATGAGTGATTAGGAAATACATGGCATTATCACACATTAAAACATATTGATCTAAAAACCCGTATCAGTATCTGTACTATTCGTTGAGCCATGTAAGCCTGAGGGACTGAAATCAGTTTTCCATTTAACAGCATGTCTCTGCCATGCCCCAGTTGCTTTTATTTGTTTTTTAGTAAGTCAATAAAGCAGTAGTGGGCTATTGTGCTCGGATTCTGCATTTCTGAAGCGGGATTGAATACTGTAAGAAGTACTAGAAAGTGCAGCAGCAACAGCCCTTACTTTCCCAATTTGCCAGCAAAGGTGAACCCACAGAATCCTCTTGCAGCCACAGTTAAACATTGAGTAGTAAAAGGAAAAATCCTTTGTCATCTGGGGCAGTGTGAAATATCTGAAAACGTTATTAAAGCAAAACACTCATTTATCTTGCACAAAATGAAGCAGACAAACCTGACTTTAAGGCCTCAGACCTATGCTTAGCACACTTACGTTAAGTGAACTAACCACATATTACCATCCAGTATTCATGCATCAAGACCTACAATGTATACAAAATTGACAAACATGTAGAAAAGAGTGCATATACAGGGCACATTTTTTAAAAAAATGTGGGGGGCAAAAATGCTATCTTTCTATTTATGCATTCACAAGTGTTGGGACAAAAAGTCCCTGCATGATAATGGATGTGCACCCAGGTCTGGAGTACCCCAGCTGCAACAGTACCTGGATGATTGGTAAGAAATGTTTTGGATTTGGGTGAACATGGATTGCAACATAACTTTGATAAATTTGTTATACCAGAAGGGGAGTACAAAGCTTACTCTGGTAGTAGTAAAGCTCTTGAGCCTTTAACCAGAATAATGTAGCACCAGGGCAGTGGTGGCAGCATACCGTATTTTGTGACTGTGATCAATAAAATTAACAGGCCTTTTTACCTATGTCACTGGAGTGAATCATACTGACCCATGCATGTAAAGTTCCGCTGCTGTGTACTTTACTCACCTTGGCGTACATCATGTTAGTATGTAGTGTTATGAAGCACATGTGTCCCTGCATGTGCAGGATGAAATGTATGTCTGTCTATTTGTGTTGGAGTACATGGAGGGCTGTGGGTTCCACACTGGAAGCCCAGGACTGCAGTGTAGTATGTGAAGGTAAAGGAACTATTCCAGGCAGATTTGTGGGTTGCCTGCATTCCTGAGAGCCTGGTGGGACACACACACACTGATGGACGGGAGAGCCAGGCTCTCTTGTGCACTTCAAAAGTGTTCTTTTTCTGTAAGAGTCATTGGTCAGTGGGCCCTGGGTATTTCTCAGCTCAGGAAAGAGGCGAGGGCTGATGGAGGAGTCACAAAGAATAGAGCTGTGGGTCTTGACAACATTTTTTATATATCAGTGAGGTTGAAATCCAGTGTGAACCACTAGTCACTCACATGGCCTGAGTATGGGGCTATCCATTTTTGAAGTTGATCCTGTGTGATTGCTTCCTGGACAAAAAGGCATGGCAGAGGAGTGGTCACTTTAAAGAGGTCAACTCACACACCATGAACTTCAAAGACACAGACACAAATCCACATCGGTATCTGGAAATGGATTATAGAAAGGGAAGCTTGAGTTTTAAAAAGTGTCACATTTGAACTGTATATTAGTGTGGAGAAGATCAGCACAATCTCTGCTTGTGACCAGGATTGGGGACTGAGGTCTGCCTGTCTCTCACCAGGGTGTTTGGACATAGCCCTGGATTATCAAGACAATTCATCCTGGAACCTAGAGCACCAGCATTTGCCTGCCTGGCAAGACCAGTGGACCCTGTGATGAGAGCTCCTGGAGGCATGAGGTCCAGTGGGAATCCTATTGAGTGGATCCCTGAAGCGAATGCGAATTTCTGGGTCTACGCTGAGTACCAATCCACTGATCAGGTCATCTGCCGAAGTGCTGGCATTTGCAACCCGTTTTGCCAGAAGCCACAGCATCCAGACTTCTACTTACCACCGTGATGCTGATATCTACCTGGGCCTGCCAAATCACAGCTCCAAGCGAGAGCGAGTGAGACTGATTGCCGGGCCATAAAACCTCTGGGGGATATTGCTCTGATTAAAAGATCTACCACACTTGGACACTTTGACTTTTAAGTGCCGGCTTAATAAAGACTGTGTGTATTGTTTGTTGTGTGACATATTTCACTTTGTGTTGGTATATAGATAGTACTATTGAATAAAAGCAAGAATATGGCTGGACATTTATTTATTTGGGTTGCTGAGAGTGTTTTGAATTGTTCGTCTCTGTTACCTTGTATCTACCAACCCAACAAGTCTTGGACTGCTCAACACACTCTTCCACTGAGAGGTAAGTGTTGAAGGGGTAGTATTTGGCCCAGTTACACAGGACCAATAGTAGGTGAGGCCCTAGGACATCAAGAGTAAAAGGCCACACATCTCATGGTTTAGCTCAGTAACACCTGCTCGCCTTCTGGCCCCCTAAAAGGGATTCTGCCAAGAGGAAAAAAGGAAAATCAGTGAAACTCTAAGTCCATTGAATAAAAACAAAAATCTTTACTTCAAGATGAGACTGTGAATCTCTTGATTAATCTATCTTTGAAACTTTATTAAATCATTGAAATAATAAAAACTACAGGATAAACATATACAAATATATAAAATGTTGTGAGTGCTAAGAATGTACACTAAAGTACCACTATTGAGTAATCAAGGAATTGGACTGTAGTCCTTTTTGAGCAGATCTACTGTCCAAACCAAAACAGTGCTACTTAGGAGTTTCTCCTATACCTTTTTCATGTAATGACTATAATGTCATTGTTCACCCGCTGAATCTATAAGGGCTCAATCAGGGAAAGAGTTTATAACACAATCAATTTAAAATTCATAGAGGGTCAGTAACTGGAGGCCTTAAAGAAAGAGCAGATAATGCTATTGTTGAAAAAAGACATTGAACCCCAATCATCTGTCACATTACCAAACACCTGATGATAGCCAAAATCCTGAGAAATGTGGTTGCTATGAATATGCAGGAATACCTGTATGAAGCATGTGTCTTACTATCATTTGGGCTTCATAACTAAGAAAAGAACAGAAACTGCATTAACAGCATTCTGGATCAATGCCCTTTCAGTGGTGCATGAGGGTGTACCTGTCTGCTTATGATGTGGGATCTCTCTGCAGCCTTTGACGTGGTGGACTGTTGCATGCTCCTTTTGAGACAGTTCACCATGGTCTTATGCTGACTATAAAGCTTTTAACTTGTTCTGTTACTTCTCATTATACCACACTCAGCAGATTCAGCTAGACTTTCATTTGTCAAGTAAAGGAATTCCGCTTGTGGAGTCCCTGAGGAGTAAACTTTGTCATCTACATTCCTCAATATCCATCTGGCTCCTATGTTTATTATTTCACCCCCAGAATTTGTTGTACAATTTGATCTACAGGTGCAAATGACTGTATCTTCCCATTGTGTAAACCTTGAAGAGCACCTAGAAGAACATCGAAAGATAAATTGTTTCAAGCAGTTTTGAATCTTTTATCATTCGTGACCTGTCTGGTCTGTCTTTTTAGACAGCTCCCAAAGTTACTAATTTGGGTTTTCTCTTTCACAAAGGCACTTCAGTGCTCAGGCTGGAGCAGTGGCGAACAGCTGCAAAAATTGTTGCTATTCTATTATTTGAATAATACATTTTGATTGTCACTAGCCAACACACGTTTTAGAGCTACATATGGAATGTACACTACAATCACAGCACGGTCGGGGGGCTATGTGTCCAGTGATATTAAATTGACTTGATTTTTATCCTGTGAAGTTCCTCAGGGTTTGCCCTTGCCACATGTACTCTGAAATGGCTACCTGGTCCCTGAATGTAACTGTTTTTCAGACTTAGAAGTTGCCATACAGTTTTATGAGGATAACAAACAGAGTTGCCCAATGCATACAATATTTGGAAACACACTAGGTCTAGGTTAATGGCTTGTCCAATATTTTTAACATTACACAGATAACAGCATCTCATCATATTCCTTTCGATGATGATTAGAACACTGGTAGTGAGTACTTCCATCAGTTACTGTTTGGACTAATGTAATATGGTAGACATGTAGCCTACCACAGCTGTAGGCTCTAATGAGCACAATATGTGACTATATCTCATTAAGGTTTTAGGGAAAGAGGGTCATAATACCACATCCAGTAAAATCTTTGTAAGAAATCAGGTTATTAGTTGAGGGGGGTGGAACCCCCACCTAGGTAATAGCCACAATCCTTGTTAGGGTGACCCTGCTTAACCCTCTAGTAGCTGGGCCCAAAGCGGTCAGGCTCAACTTAGATGCAGTGAGTAAAGTATTTATGTAGCACACCTACAGTTATAAAGTGCAAAAGCAACACAAGAACATTCCAAATCAATTTAGAAAAATAGAATACATTTTAATAAACAGAATGACAAAAATCCAATCAGCTGAACCTGATGGAGCACGATTTTGGAAAAGGATACTTACACACTCAAAAGATAATGAAAATTAAGATACATGACAATATATGTCGGAATGTGTTGAGGATTCACTTTTGAAGTAAATAAAGGACCAGACCATTTCTCATGTCGTTAGACTGAAGACGAGCAGTGGTCTCATGTTAAGATATATCTGTTTTCAAGAATGATAGTGAGATAATGATGGTATTTGTTAGTGTTGGCCACTTTGTATTGCATTCCCTTAAATGGCCTGCGTGACTTACTTCATGACTGAATATGGCAAACGTTCAGCAGTTTGGGACTAGCTTGCTGTATTGTAGCCACCGGTGTTTCTAATAATGACTATTCATTCTTCTTGATTGACCACCTTGCTTGTGGATCCTTGAATTACTCCTTGATTTTTACTTTGCCACTTCGTTTAGATTACCAGTTTTCAATTTTTGGTTTCTACTCTTGGACGCTTTAAAATGTATTCCCACTTTTTTTCAGATGTGCTAATATCCATATGGGGCATAATATTAGACACAGTAAAGAAGTGCTGCAGATGTGCCAGCACACATCTATTATGAAGAATGATGCCAATCTGTATATTCTGATTTAAGAATTGCACCAGTGATTCCTTCTTCCGTGGCTTGAAAAAAACATATCCTCACTGTGAGATATTTCCGTTGATGAGATTGGCTGGGGATTTTTAATCGCAAATTGAAAAATCCTATGCATGGACAAAGTTGCCACAAGGAGGAGGGCTCCTGGATTAGTTGCAAAGGTCTTGTTTATTCAAGGGCACAGAAATGCAAATCCACGTTGCATACTGCTGTTGATGAAGTGGGGAAATGGAACATGAACTGTATGTTTGTCCTTATATTGCTGCAGTCCAGGCTGTGCCTGTTGTTTTTATAGGTATGAGAGCTATCAGACTGTCTGACCCAGAGCTCATACATGTCTTAATAGCCGTCAGAGACAAATGATAATTTAACCACCCACAGAGGAGAGTGAGCATTGTGCCACCCACAGTAACTGAAGATGTATGATTCCCTATAGAGACAGAACACCTAACCTACAGGTGTGTAGAATACAGACCAGGTAAGAGTTTCAGATTTGCTCAGCATCCTTTTAACAAGTAGTTGATTTGGATTCTTACCAAAACATTCTGGAGCATATGGTACGTGTCAATAACAATTAATTCACCCATCAGTCTGTTGGGATGGGAAGACACATCACAGCTGTTGTTGTACTGTATCTGATCTGTGTGTGTATGTCATTCACTTATGTTTTCGTACCTGCTCTGTGCACATCAGAGAATGTGATTTTACTTGTTCTCTGCAAGGGTGAATCTTGCGCTCATTTTATCCAGACTACATCAGCTCTGAATTTACAGAAGCGTACCCTGCTATTGCCTATATTGTTATTGAATGACATTTACCATGCTGAACCTGTGTAGTACCTTGTCTGTCAGTCTGACTGAAGATTGAAGTTCTAGTAGCGAGTTTGGACAAATGTTCACCAGCATCTGCTGCTGTATGTGTCTGTTTCAGTGATGTTACTGCACATGCTGTATCTCTGCTAAGCGTTAGTAGAACAGACAAGGTTGCTGTTCATGCTACACCTGATGTCTGTGAGTGTTTGTGTGTGTGTGAGTTAGGGAAGATTGTCTGGCTGCTGTTGTGCTTTATCCCTGAATCTCACATTGAGGCTGCGATGGACTTGTTCTGCAAGTATTAATGCAGCTTGCATAGCTGATGCCATTACATTGTTATTTTTTGTGTGGGCGATGCTTTCACTGCCACCAACCATGTTATACGATTGGACGGGCACTTTTCCTGCTAATTGGCACACTCTAAAGAAGGGAGAGTGTGCTTGTGCTTTATTATTTTTTTATCTAAAATAAATCTATTCTGTTGGGGGCAAAGCTTGCATTGCTTCTAACCATACTTTGTCTTCTCACTCTTTCAGGGACGTTTTCACTGCCCCTGCCAGAGAGGTATTAATCTCTCGTACACTGCCCCTGTTGTACCTGTTGTGCTGCACGTGTTCATGTATACACATGCACGCATGTGGATGTATGAAGTATGTTATGCTTATGTTTATGGCCCACACGTGAGCTATGTTTGTGGGGAAGGCTTCAATCCAGCCTTCTGCTCTATACCTTCTCTGAGTTACATAAAAGCCTGTACTGTTGTGACTTATGCTCTGTGCAGTATGCATTAATTCTGGCTTTTTAATTCCTGTTGTGTCAGAGTGTGGAAGGATCACTGCTCCTGTATTTCTTTAGATTTTTTTATTTGAACTCAGCTTTGCTGAAGTTCTGCATGCTGTACCGTTTCTGTGGCTTGAAGTACACATGAGTACATTGTTCTTAATGCAACAGGCGGCGCCATAGAGGACTCAAGAGTTGAGACCCCTCCATTTATCCTTTGTAAGCACCAGGTGTGTCTGGGAGTAAATGTCCATCCAATGAATGAGCAGGTAGTTCCTGAGACACAGACGGATTTGACTGGACTATCAGTATTTTCCAATAATTCAAAAACAGAGAGAAGTGCATCACTTATTACATCATTAACCCCAGTTCAGATTGTAGATCTATATCAAATGACAAGCCAGGCAGGATTTACTCCTGATGTGAGGTTTTCTCTCGTAAATCATCTTCCTTATATGCTCAGATGTGACGAGATTCAAAATGTATATTGCAGCACCCCGGAGAGAGGAGTACATTTTGGCATACCCAAGAACATGTCACAACCGTATACCCCAAAGCAGCAGTATGTGAGGCAAGTGAGAGCAGAAGCACCACAGAGAGAGAATAGCTTACAAGGTTTTACTGCCCAGCTATTGGCAATTGGTTAAGCAATCGGAGTCCACAATGGGCAACTAGTGTGACAAAAAGTAACAAGAGAACAGAAGAGACCCCTTAGAGAGACAGGTCAGAGTATGCATCCTGACGGAAAATAGAATTGAATAAAATCATTGTAGGTACATTGGACACAGCCCAATTGGAAGCTTACACAGAAGATGAACTGTGGTTCCTGTGCAAAGCTTTTATACATTGTGCAGGACAGACATATGAAATGTTAGCAAAGAAATATGTGGATTTAGAAAATTCTGAACCGCTGAATTTTTTTTTTACAGATTAGAGTTCAGCACAAAAGACATAGGCAATATGAGGATTTCTAGGATGACATTGCAGGCTAGGAAATTAATTACATACATTCAGAAATGGAGAGCAGTAGATAAAGGGGAAGGAAGATGGGCTAAGAATCAAGATCAGAAGAAAGCAAAACTAAATGTGCCTTCTGCAGAAGCAAATTAAGCCTAGTACAATGTGAGAATGATGCCCATGAGAGAGATACCAGGTGAACGTTAAGTACATGTACCCACGAGCAGGAGTGATATTTTGTGATTCCCAAATGATTACCCTAGCTTGAGAAGAGAAACCAGTGGAGTGGTACAAGTAGAGAGAGAGCAACAGATCTGTGAAACTTTCCAAATGCTTGTGGGAAATTTAAAGACATTGTTGACATTATGGTTCGAGCTGATTTGTGGACTGAATGCAAAAGGAGTGTTGATTGGCCTGGTTGTGAACCTCAGAGAGATCCAGTTACCGGTGCGCCCTCTTAAGATGTGATGAAACATTTCTACAGGGTAATTGAGTTTTTGAAAAAGAAAGTGTCCCGAAAGACATAGATTGGTAGAAAATTGACAAAACAACCCAGAAATAAATGGATTCATGCATAAAATGAAAGACTGCTGCAAGCTTTCAAAAGGTATACTGGTACACAGCCTATAGAACCAAACACTATGGGCCATTTTGTGTTTAGATTTGTAAAAGGATTAAAGCCAGACATTAGTGAAATGATTCAGCAGCACCTGATTTGTTGGCAGAGCAAACTGATACTGCATATGCAAAATACTGCAGTGATAAAATTGAGTTGAAGCAGAAGAAGTTGAAAGACAGGGTGATCGCGATGCAGTTGAAGGCTGCATAGAAAGTGAATCACACCCCTCAGATGATGGTGAACACAGGTGGGTTGCAAGGTGTGTCATAGCTTGTTCAGCCTAGAGGTAAAGGATGTGGTACGCAGGTAGATGACAGTGGAAATGTTATTGAAATTCAGACTTATGAGAAAATAAGTCATTTTCATGCTTACAGAGGAAATGCACTTTCTGGTTAACTGGGGTGAGGTCCTAGCCTGGCAAAACCTACCACTCCCATCAAGGGTGGGTGATTACGCTCACTATATAATCTGCGCTCACCTTTGGGTAGCTTAGCAAAGAGCAGTCAGGCTTATTACAGGTGCAATGTGTAAGCAGTGCACAGCACTACCACACAACAAATGCACTGAGCATCACAAGAGACTTCACACAAGATGAATGTAAACAAAGTATTCAACACACACATTGGTTTACACAAGATGAACATGATGTAAATATGGGCATAAATCACATTTAGAAACATCAGTAGCAGTACTAGGTCCAACTGTAGCAGTCTGTACACATGAGACAAAAAATATTTGTCCTCCTAACACCCTCATGTGGTGCAAAAACGTTGGCAGCACGTGACCCACCCTGGCGTTTACCCTAATTCAATAACACTCAGTTATGGGATGCACCCTGGTTCCTAACAATAGCAGCAATGTCTTCATACAGAGAATTGCAGCACGTTTAGTTAGCTCCGCGCCCTAGGACACACAGGTAAAACTCAATGTCAGCTGTAATAGTCTTTGGGAGAGCAAATAACAGATACAGCAACATCGCCAGTGTCACTGTGTTCGCAGGTCCCCTGGGTCACAAACCTTCTTCCACCCTTCAACTAGTTCCTACTACTCCACCCCCACAAGCAGGAGATGAAAGCAACCTTCCCCCTAATACTAGGCTGGAGTTACACTTTTCAGGATCCCTGGGCCAAGTTGGGGGGAAGAAAGAGATAACAGCTGATCAGGCAACATTTAACACATGGAGGTTTGGCCATCACTCAGAAAGTTCACTGAAAAGTCTACAAAGCACGGGGAAAGTTGCTGGAGGCCACATGCTAGTCACAGTGGCACACAGCCACTCCAGGCACTCCAATACCCAAATAGTTGCCAATTCCACACCTCTCTGGAAGGGGGCACAACATCTGGGGAGTAATTACTTGAGCCCCCCAACAATTCTGGTTGAACAGGAAGAGTCACTAGGTCCACACCTCTCAGGAAGGAAGATCAGCATCTGGTGTGTGATGACTGGAGTCACACCGTAAAATTCCAATCCCACATGCAAAGTGCTCAATGCCGTACCTGGCTAGCATGAGGCATTAATCTGGTGTATGATGACTTGAGCTACACCAGACAATTGTTATCACACATGCAAGGTGCTCAATGCTGTACCTCCCTGGAATGAGACACAATGTCAGGTGCACAATGACTTAAGTCACACCAAACTATTCTGATCACACATGAAAACATTTCAAATGCAGTACCTCACTGGAATGAGGCACTAGATTAGTGCACAATTACTGGAGTTGCAGCAGGCAATTCCAAACAATCACATGGAGAGTTGCAATCCCATCCATACCCGCCTGCAGGCGCAACATCTGGTATGCGATGATGAGTCACACCAGACAATCTGGTCACATAACACAATTTCAGTGGTGTCACATGGGGTAGAATGCAGCACTGCTTTGGGTACACCCCCACCTCTGGGGTCGCAACCATTGTAACAGACACTGCACACAGTGAGCATGCTGCTAGGTTTTGCACAAGAGACATGTGGCACTCTGGACAAAAGCGGACCACGCAGGATCCCACAACCGGTGAACCAGCTCACTACCAACCAGACGCTTATGAATGTTGTGGGCCCATGATGAAGGGCCACACTCCATGAATGTGGGCAGTACTTTGAAGGCTACACACCAGACAAATCTATTCTTTAGATGCAATACTTACTTCTCCGCTCACACTGCTGCTACTAGGTGGAATTCAGATGATGATATAGGCATGTAGGAGGTAGAAGGTTTAGGTCCCTCGCATGAAGTCTTTGATGTCTCTGAGAACTCCAAAGAGAACAGGGGCAAGCCAACAAGCCCTCAGAGAGCACATTTTAGAGTGCCACCCAGCAGCAAAGAGTTTTCCCAGGTCAGCCACGATGGGGGAAGGGTGCATGGTCTCTTCCAAGGGCAGTAAATACTTCTGTACACAATTGCACCACATGGTCCAGTGTATCCAGGCCCAAGTCCCTGCAGTGTATCTCTGAGTTGCTGAAGTGTGATTCTAGTAGTTATACTGAAGTATTGTGCTTTTGAAGTTGGGGGTGGTTCACAGGGTTCCTCTTTGAACCACAGATGTCTCCCCTAAATTGTTGTCCTGTCTGCCATAAGGCTGTGAATGCAGAAATTCATCTTTAGTGGGGCCATGATCTGGTTCAGAGAGGCCAAGTGTCAAAACCTCTTCCTCCAATCCATCAGCCAGGCCCTCAAATGGTAGAGGTCTGTTGTTCTGTTTGCCCTAGTTTTATAGCCGTCACTGGGGAATGCAGAGATGTGCTTTTCCCAGCCTTCAGCAGAATTAAACTGAATTAAAGACACCCAAAGAGAGTTTTAGAACATAGAAATGCTGACTCTCTTGAAGGGGCATTTCTAGGGTCTTATTGACAAAAACCACCTTTACCATGAGAATGGGTTTGTCGTGAATCCAATGATAGTAAGCAGTTTGAGGCTACTCTACTGCAAATCACTACTGCAGCTTGGATTTATTGTCAACTCTCTTCCATGTTAATCTATAGGCAGAGCAACTATCATGGACAGTGAAAACACACATGGGTATTCTTCACTCCCTGGGCACATGCGCTGTGGCACACACACAAGCCTGGAGGGGCAGTCTGGGCACAAGTTTAAGAACATCAAAAAGATTCAAGTTCACCTCCACACGCCTGTTGTGACAGGCTCGTTATTTATGAAACCACCATTGTGTATACTTGCACATACTGGTAAGCTGTGCCAGCCTCTGTATATATGAAACAAATTGTGTGCACATACTAGTAAACAATTGTATACTATTGTGCAAGTTCATACACACTGGCCTGCAATGACAGGCTCAGCACATAGTAAAACACTATTGTGCAACTGCACCCACACTGGCCTGCTGTGACATGATCAGTATGTATTAGGCCACAATTATGTAAGTGTGCACACATTGGCCTGAGGAGACAGGTCCAGTACAGGCTGGTAAGTGCCATTTTCTAACATGTGTAGGAAGGGTGCATACACTTCCACACTGTGCACACAGTGGGACAGTGCCAAGGGCACTAAGGCCAATAATAAGGCCAATACAAGAGAATCAGCTAAATCTATGGGAAGGGCTGACCCACTAAGAGGGAAAACCCACATGGGGGTTCTTTCCTACCAGGGCAGGAAACACCATGGTGTACCTGCCCTGCCTCATGCTTACCACCTGTTCCTCCCTTCGGGGTGCTCTTGGGGTAGTGTAAGACCTGCTCAGGGCTCATCCTGCACTGTCAGGCCTAAGACACTGTGGACAGGCTATTCTAGTGAGTGACACACTTTGTGCTGTGTCCCATGAGTAGCCAGAGCTTTACCCACCCTAGGTTTTTACAGGGCCCTCCTGGGTACAGCACCTCTACCAAGCACATAGGCTTTTCTTCTTGGCATGTGTAGGAAGGGCATGTACACTTTCCCACTGCAGTACAGTGGGACACTGCCCAGAGTCCTAAAGCCACTTAAAGAGAATCAATAAAAACCAGAAAAAAGCAAACAGTTTCAGGAAAATCCTCTAAGAACGGCCAGGCCCAATCATTTCCCTATAAAAATATGAATAATTTAGTCCAGAACGTAGGAGTTGCACGGACACAAGGCAAGTTCAAATCCAAAGAGTTTAAAGACCCCGTGTAAAAATTTTGAATGTGTCCTCAGGACAGCAGATGCAGGTGCCTCGAGACTCAAAAGTACACTGAGTCGCCACCTATTTTCAATCAGATTTTGAAGAAGAACCTGGAGTCATTTAAGATGCCCTATCACTCAGTCTTGGTCCAGTACATTGACGACCTTTCAGTTGCCTGAGACGACCATGAAGTGTGCAGGAGAGACACAATAGCTCTTTTGAATCATTTAGGAGAAAATGGACATAAGGTTTCCCCAGCAAAGTTACAGTATTGCAAGAAAGACGTTCTATACATAGGTCACCACATTGATAAAGGTTTGAGGAAGGTGTCCCAAGAGAGAATTTTAGTAATTATGCAAATGAATCCCCTGTCACACAGAAAGAAGTTCAAATGTTTCTGGGAATGGTTTGGTACTGTTGTCAGTGGATCACAAAATTTCCATTTTGTCCAAGCTGTTACGTTGTTGTGAGAGGGATGATGTGCTCTCTCAGTTTTGTCATAGTTGCATGGCTTTTTTTCTGCTACACTTGACCCTTTAGCATCAGAGCTGCCTGATTGTTTAAAGACTGTCACTGTTCTTAGCATCAGCATTGAACAGTGTGAAGACACTGTTATGGGCCACCCCTCTAACTTTTTTATTCCCCATACAGTGAAATGTTTGTTGACCTGTACAAAGACCCAATATCTCACAAAACACTCATTTGACCCATTATGAACAAGTTATTCTTGGTTCACCCAACATTAGTATAAAACATTCTAATGTACTGAATCTGGCAACCCTTTTGAAGTGGCAAGATACTGTGCTATGAGTTGCACTTTCTTTAATGGAGAGTGGAACATTGAAACAGTGATGAGATAAGTTAACAATTTAAAAAAAAATGCTATTGATACCTGGGAAGAAGTTAAGAGATTGAAGGAAGTGACAGAGGAAGAACAGCAGAGATGGATTAGAGCAGGATGTACTAAAAGAACCACAGATGATGATTGGGTTTCAAATGATTGAACAGAAGTGTTGCCAAAGAGTTAGTTGCTCCCGATGGCAAGACATTAGCCTGAACAGACACACATAGATAGGGATGCAATGATGAGGACATTTAGATAAACATGATTTAGCCACAGTTCAGATTGATTGCTGAAACTGTGTGTCACAGATGTCGCTTTCCAGACGATGAATATAGAGAAACACACAGTTGTCCACTGAGTCAGATAGGTAAATCAGGAGGACCATTCAACAGAATGCAACTTGACTTTATAGAAGTACCAGTATGTAATGTTCAAAGATATACCATGGTTCCAGTTTGCATCTTTTCTCACTGGGTCAAAGCATACCCAACTCTGGGAAATTAAAGCCTTCTGTAGCAAAGCTGTTATGAGGGAGTTGATATCTCAATTTGACTTCCCAACTTCTCTGAAATCAGAACAAGGAACTGATTTCAATAGTGAGAGCCTTACATTGTTTTGTGTGGCACAACAAGTTGAACATTGATTGCATTGTAGTTACAGACCTGAGGCTTCAGGACTTGTAGAATAGATTAATGGAAAATTGAAGTACAGGCTGGCGAAGGTATGTGCATCAACCACTTTGAAATGACTAGACACATTGCTTCGTGTCTTAATGAGTATGCGCAGGACACCTAACTGGGAGACAGAGCTGTTCCCTCATAAGACAATAATGGGAAGAGACATGAGATTGTCAGCAGTGCCTGCAAATGCACTTGTGAGTATTGCAGATGACTTGGTACTGGACTATTGCAAAGGCCTGGCTGCCATGGTGCCTTCTTTGCCTCATCAGGTTGGAGAAGTCACTGCACAGCCACAGCAGGAGCTTTAGCAAGACCTATGTCCTGGTGACTGGGTAACGCTTAAAAACAAGTGAGGAAAACGTGCTTGGAACTGCATTGGAGTGGTCCTTACCAAGTGGTTTTGGTAACAACTACAGCTGTAAGATGTGCCCATCTCCACCTGTGAAGTTCCATGTCCCCTTGATGATACAGTACCTGATCCAGATGGGCTGGTAACACTGAGAGAGAGAGAGAGCGAGGGATTAGGTTAGCCAAGCTGTGGGGACTGGACATGTGGCTGCTACAGCGCAAACATGGTCTGATGATATTCTGAGCAGGTCAACAGTAGTGGAAGGTACAAAAGGGTCGAGACAGAATCAGTTTGCTCATGCAAGCTCAAATGCTGTTGAAGGATCAGTTGTGCCAGAGAAAAGAGTTGTACCCAGAAACCATTGGCCCAAGTAGCTTTCAGTGCCAGCAGTAAAAGTGCCTCCGACTATTGCTGAGGAGACTGAACAATTGAGTCAGAGCAACAGTGATACTGAAAGGTGAGCAAATAGGTGGTCAAACAGAAAGAGAGTGTCAGGTTGAAGATCTCAGCTTCTGAATGGACATGCTTTGCTGCCAATGACTGGGAATAGGTGCTTGTATCCTTTTTTTTTTACAATTGGATTTCAGCTCAACATTCTTGAAATTAAAATTGCAGTAGAACTAAACTTTGAAATGTCATTGCCGCTTGATGAACAAAGACATCACACTTTGGAAGCGATTATTAGTGATTATCAGTTGTGCTTATATTAGAGATATTTTAACTTTTAGTAGGAGCTCTTGAAAATTTAAAATAGAAAGAACCTCCTGAAGTTTCTAGAAGATCAAGGAACTTTGTCATTAGTATTTTGAGATTCTTTTTGATGTTTTCGATTCTTGTTTTTGAATTTGAATGTAGTCTGAAATTAGAGAAGCCTTGGTGTCAAATCAAAACAAAATGAGTAAGTATAAATATATAGGTATTGGTTTAATAGTAGTGACAGTAATCATGATTATATTTGTGTTCATTGGATTGAGTTTGCCCCAAACTTAGAAGATTCTATGACAAATAAAGATCCCTTCATAGAGATGATAAATTCTGGCATTCTGACAGTTCTAAAGATGATTTAGTATCAAATGTGTATTATAGATTTGTCTATGACTACGCAGACACCATGGAAGCAAGAGATTGCTACATGCGCACACAAATTCATTTATCAATGCAGGAGGGAATCATTTATCACAGATTTCCCATAACATATGGAATTTCCTGTAGTTTGTTATTAACGTTGTATCAGCAGGAGTATTATCAATATTTCTATTCCTATTATGATTTAGTATTCTCAAATGTGTCCATCATGAAAGCACCTGACTAGTTTTGCCAAAGAGAAAAACAGTGGCACAGTGGGAGATTTCTTTGACCCTACATTGACATTTGGAACAGTTTATGCCCATAAGATTATTTTGATCTGCATTCTTAGTCCTGTAAAAAAGGAGTTTATTAGACAAGTAGCGGAAAGAACAAGGGTGATGAAATCTAAAATTGAAAAGTGAGTGGTTTTTCAAAATTAAGAGAAAGACGCCACACATTCAGTATCCAGACATGAAGGAATCCTTGCCTTAGATTGGCAACATGTAGGGGAATTATGTGTATATAGACCCAGATCAAAGACTGATACTCATTTTGTAGGTACCAGTGAATGTAGAAGTGTACTCTTGTTTAAAAGTGCTTGGACTTTCACGTTGAATGGACGGGATCATGTCATACCGGGTGTGAATTTCATATCTGGGAAAAATGCCTATTACAAAGTGCTGGTATGGTACATGTAACCTGTGAGTAGTGTTTCAAAAGATTTATCATGTGGACCATTTTAATGATCCAATCTGTAGAGGAAAATCAAACCCCAGAGTTAAATGAGAAGCAAGTGCTTCAGAGATTGTAGGAGGTATTTGTGGTGGTATTATTCCATGAGTAGGTGTGATTTTGAAATATCAAGATTAGGAAGTTGTCAACCATAGTAGATAAGTTATCTGCAAACACTGCAGGTGCCATGTTGCTAATGGACATGGCAATGACTGATGTTAGATAAATGGTTTTGCAAAATCGCCTTTTGCTAGACATGCTTCTGGCAAAAGAAGGCAGAGTCTGAAAAATGTTAGATGCAAAACAGTGCTGTACATTTATACCTGACAATTGTAAAGAGATAAGAAAGTACATCACAAACATAACTGACCTAAAAAAGGCCTAAAGGTTTTACAGCAACAAGTGAATGGGAAGCTATAGGTGATGGCTTTTCAGCCACCTGTAGGTAGTTTGGAAACACAGTTTTGGCATTTTACTGGGACATACCCCATTTTTCCTATTTTTTTGTGTTTTCAGCCTCCTTCCACTTAGTGAGAAAAATAGGTTTAAAACCAATGGTGGATCCTAGACAGATAAATATTTCTGAAAAGAGAACAAAATACCTGAATTCAGCAAGGGATCATTTGTGTAGAACCTTCAAGGTTTTCCTACAGAAAGTAACACATGAAATAAAACAAATATTGAAATTCAGTTGAAAAAAACAGCCCTTTCTCTCTACGTTTTCTTCTGTAACTTTTTCCAGCAATGGCAGATGTTTTAAAGCAATGTACTGTTACTTGTGCTGGACTGTTTGCAGGGTTATATAGGACTAATAGGTTCATCAAGAACCCTAGGTACCCAGAGCCAATAAATGAGCTGCACCTTGCAATGGGTTTTCATTGTATACAGGGTATACAGCAATTCATTTGTTAAAATCTAAAGAATGAAAAACAGGTACAAAGGAAACCTCAGTATTTCCAAAAGAGGCTCAAGATAAGGTGTTGGACCTGGCTTTTTGACAGGGACATCCCCAAACTTTTTGCCTTCTTCCTCCTATTTTTTCTGACCTGTTGATGTTGGCTTTTGACCTCTGGGCACTTTACCACTGCTAACCAGTGCTAAAGTGCATATGCTCTCTGTGTAAATTGTACTACTGATTGGTTTATCCATGATTGACTATTTAATTTACTTGTAAGTCCCTGGCAGAGTGCACTACATGTGCCTAGGGCAGGTAGATTAAATGCTACTAGTGGGCCTGCAGCACTGGTTGTGCCACCCACCTCAGTAGCCCCTTAACCCTGTCTCAGGCCTGCCATTGCAAGGCCTGTGTGTGCAGTTTCACTGCCACTTCGACTTGGCATTTAAAAGTACTTGCCAAGCCTAGGACTCCCCTTTTACTACATATAAGTCATCCCTAATGTGTGCCCTAGGTAACCCCTAGAGCAGGGTGCTGTGTAGGTAAAAGGCAGGACATGTACCTGTGTAGTTATATGTCCTGGTAGTGTAAAACTCCTAAGTTTGTTTTTACACTTCTGTGAGGCCTGCTCCTTTCATAGGCTAACATTGGGGCTGCCCTCATACACTGTTGAAGTGGCAGCTGCTGATCTGAAAGGAGCAGGAAGGTCATATTTAGTATGGCCAGAATGGTAATACAAAATCCTGCTGACTGGTGAAGTCGGATTTAATATTACTATTCTAGAAATGCCACTTTTAGAAAGTGAGCATTTCTTTGCACTAAAATCTTGTTGTGCCCTTCAATCCACGTCTGGCTAGGTTTAGTTGACAGCTCCTTGTGCATTCACTCAGACACACCCCAAACACAGGGTACTCAGCCTCACTTGCATACATCTGCATTTTGAATGGGTCTTCCTGGGCTGGGAGGGTGGAGGGCCTGCCCTCACACAAAGGACTGCCACACCCCCTACTGGGACTCTGGCAGACAGGATTGAACTGAAAGGGGGCTTGGTGCATTTCTTAGAGACTCTTTGAAGTCACCCCCACTTCAAAGGCACAACTTAGTATAAAACAGGGCCTCTGCCCTACCTCATCAGACACTTGCTGGAGAAGAAACCTGAACCAGAAACTACATCCTGCCAAGAAGAACTGCCTGGCTGCTCAAAGGACTCACCTGTCTGCTTTCTACAAAGGACTGCTGCCTTGCTGTTGCCCTGCTGCCTTGCTGAATTCTTGTCTGGCTGTGAAAGTGCTCTCCAAGGGCTTGGATAGAGCTTGCCTCCTGTTCCTTGAAGTCTCAGGGCCAAAAAGACTTCTCTCTTTTACTTGGATGCTCCGTGCGCCGAAAATTTCGACGCACAGCTTGTTTCGCGGCGAGAAAAACGCCGCACTCCGACGCTGATCAACGCGACGCTCTGGGGACGATCGAAGATCCGACGCACGGCCTCGCAAGGACAACGCCGCCCGACCTCTAGAGGAGAAATCGACACAACGCCTGCCGTGAGATCGTAATTTCAACGCGCAGCCCCGCAGATCGAAGTCTAGAGGAGAAATCGACGCGACGCCTGCCGTGAGATAGTAATTTCGACGCGCAGCCCCGCAGACCGACGCGCAGCCGGAGAACAAGCAGGAAAGTCCACGCACAGACCCGGGACATCTGGTAATCCCCGCGATCCACAGAAAGAGACTGTCCACGCACCGGAAAACGACGCCGACTTCCCCGCGTGGAAAATAACGACGCAAGTCCGTGTGTGCTGGGGAGAAATCGACGCACACACCCTTTTTCCACGCACCTCTTCCTCTGTGGCCCTCTGAGGAGATTTTCCACCAGAAACCAGGTACTTTGTGTTTGAAAGAGACTTTGTTTACTTTCTAAAGACTTAAGACACTCTCTATCACTTTTCAGTGATATCTTTACAAATTCGTATTGCAACTTTGATCGTTTTGACCTGAAGATACCCAGATAAATATTATATATTTTTCTAAACACTGTGTGGTGTATTTTTGTGGTGTTATGCTATGGTGTTGTATGATTTATTGCACAAATGCTTTACACATTGCCTTCTAAGTTAAGCCTGACTGCTCGTGCCAAGCTACCGGAGGGTGAGCACAGGCTGGTTTTGGATTGTGTGTGACTTACCCTGACTAGAGTGAGGGTTATTGCTTGGACAGAGGGCAACCTGACTGCCAACCAAAAACCCCATTTCTAACATAAGGTTTTGAGAAGCAGTGGTTATTTGCACATCTCTGAATTCCGGGGTCTCCATACTAGCATGTGACTTACAGGGCATTTCTCAAATAGTCTTCTTTCTTGCACACTGTCTTACATTTGGAAGGAGCAATATAGAGAAAGACAATGGGCACTAACATTTGACCTTCTTATTCTTCTATTCTGTGTTCCCCTAAGTCTCCTGATAAAAATGGTATCTCACTTGTGTGGGTAAGCCTAGTGCCCGCAACAGGAAATGCCACCAAAAGGCAACATGGACACATTACATTTCTACATTGAAATCTGATGTGTTTTTTGGAAAGTGCCTACGTGTGGATTTTAGCATTTAGCTCAACCAGCACCTAGGGAAACCTAGCTTTTTTTAAATAAAACTAGACACCTAGGGGAATCCAGGATGGGATGCCTTGTGCGGTTCGCATCAGGTTCTCTTACCCAGAATCCTTTGCAAAGCTTGAAAAAAACACTTTTTCCTCGCATTTCGGTGATGAAAAATTGTGGAATCTGAAGGGATCCACAAACTTCCTTCAACCCAGCATTCCCCCAAGTCTCCCAATAAAAGTGTTACCTCACTTGTGTGGGTAGGCCTAGTGCCCGCGACAAGAAACACCCCAAAACACAACCTGAACACATCATATTTTTCTAATGAAAGCTGACCTTTTTGTAAAGTGCTTAGCTGTGAATTTTGGGCTGTAGCTCAGCCGGTACTTAGGGAACTGTTAGAAATGGGGGCTTTGGTTGGCAGTCAGGTTACCCCCTGTCCAAGCATGGACCCTCACTCTAGTCAGGGTAAGTCACACACAATCCAAACTATCCTGTGCCCACCGTCTGGTAGCTTGGCACTGAGCAGTCAGGCTTAACTTAGAAGGCAATGTGTAAAGGATTTGTGCAAAAAATCATACAATAACACAATATAGCACCACAGAAATACACCACACAGTCTTTTAGAAAAATATATAATATGTTATCTGATAAATGCAGGTCAAAATGATTAAAATACAATAAGTAAATGTTGAGATATCACTGAAAAGTGATATAAAGTGTCTTAAGTCTTTTAAAAGCAAACAAAGTCTCTTTCAAGCACAAAGTACCTGGTTGGCGCGACAAATCTCTGCAAAGAACCGCAGAGGAGGAGATCCGTGGAAACAAAGGGGTGTGCGTTGATTTCTCGGGCTGCACACGGCGTTGCGTTATTTAGTTTTGAAGCAGGGACGGCTGTGCGTCGATTTCCAGTGCTCAGTCGTGGATCCTCTTTCGGTTGCGGGGTTTTCAGATGCCCCATGGATGATGCGTGGATTGTCACAGGATCTGGGTCGATCCGGTGGTTGTTGCATCGAATTTTCTACTGCACGTCAGGCGCTGCATCAGTTCCTCTCTGGAAGTCGGACTGCGTTGTTCCGGCTCGGCTGTGCGTTTATCCAGTGGCCCGTGCGTAGAATTTCCAGTCGCTACGCTGGTGCTGCATTGATCTTCTCGTTGTGAAGTCGGGCTGTGTCGTTCTGGTTCAGCATGCAGTGAAATTTTCTACGCGGTGGAGGGTGTGCATCGTTTCTGGCAGGCTGTGCATCGAATTTCACCGCACAAGGTGTCCTTCTTGTAGAGATGAAGTTTTTTTGGTCCTGAGGCATCAGGGAACAGGAGGCAAGCTCTCTCTAAGCCCTTGGAGAGCACTTCTTCACCTCAGCCAGAGAGCCGCAAGGCAGCAGGGCAACAGCTAGGCAGCAGTCCTTCACAGAAAGCAGACAGTTCAGTCCTTTGGTCAGCCAGGGAGTTGTTCTTGGCAGGATGCAGGTTCTGGTTTAAGTTTCTTCTCCAGGAAGTGTCTGAGTTGATAGGGGCAAAGGCCTTGTTTATATACCCAAATGTGCCTTTGAAGTGGGGGGTCTTCAAAGAGTGGCTTAGAAGTGCACCAGGTCCCCTTTCAGTTCAATCCTGTCTGCCAGGGTCCCAGTAGGGGGTGAGGCAGTCCTTTGTGTGAAGGAAGGCCCTCCACCCTCCCAGCCCAGGAAGATCTATTCAAAATGCAGATGTATGCAAGTGAGGCTGAGTATCCTGTGTTTGGGGTCTGCCTGAGTGAATGCACAAGGAGCTGTCAACTAACCCCAGCCAGACATGGGTTGTAAGGCACAGAAAGATTTAAGTGCAAAGAAATGCTCACTTTCTAAAAGTGGCATTTCTAAAATAGAAATATTAAATGCAACTTCACCAGTGAGCAGGATTTTATATCACCATTCTGGACATACTAAATATGACCTTCCTACTCCTTTCAGATCAGCAGCTACCACTCAAGCAATGTATGAGGGCAGCCCCAATGCTAGCCTATGAAGGGAGCAGGCCTCAGAGTAGTGTAAAAACGAATTAAGGAGTTTTACACTACAAGGACATGTAAACTATATAAGTACATGGCCTGCCTTTGGCCTACACAGCACCCTGCCCTATGGGTTACCTAGAGCATACCTTAGGGGTGACATATGTAGAAAAAGGGGAGTTTTAGTCTTGGCAAGTACTTTTAAATGCCAAGTAGAATTTGGCAGTGAAACTGCACACACAGGACTTGCCATGGCAGGCCTGAGACAAGGTTAAGGGGCTACTTAAGTGGGTGGCACAATCAGGGCTGCAGGCCCACTAGTAGCATTTAATCTACAGACCCTGAGCACATATAGGCCCTCATTACAACCCTGGCTGTAAATGCCCCCTGCTGCCGTGCTGGCGGCCGCCAACATACTGTGACGCTGCGGTAATCCGCCACGGGTATTATGACCCACACATAGTATACCACCACAATACAGAAACCCACAAAAGTCTGCCAGACCAACGGTCAGTGATAAACTGGTGATAGCAAAACCCACACCGTTACGCCAACAGGAATACGCCCACAGTATCACGACCCACGAATCAGCGCAGCGGTCTTTCAACCGTGGTAAACCATTGGCGGTACACACCGCCACGCTCAACATACACACACACACACTTAAAAAACACCACCACATTGGACAATTCAAAATACACACACCTGACACACATACACACATCATACCCACACACCCAATCCAATATAAAACACACACCCACACTACCCACAACCCCTTACAATGAAAAAAATATAGCTAACTGAGAGAGACAAGCCAGGAGCACCCACTCAATCAGAGCCTCAAAACACCATCCCCGCACATCACAGCATACCCAACAACATATCACCCCACACATCCTCACACATATCACTCACACCACATCCATGGCACCCCAAAGACACCCCAGGTTTTCTGAGGAGGAGCTAAGAGTCATGGTGGAGGAAATCACCCGGGTAGAGCTACAGCTATTCGGATCACAGGTGCACCAGACGTCCATTGCAAGGAAGATGGAGCTATGGCTGAGGATCGTGGACAGGGTCAATGCCGTGGGGCAGCACCCAAGAACCAGGGATGACATCAGGAAGAGGTGGAACGACCTACGGGGAAAGGTGCGTTCCGTGGTGTCAAGACACCAGATTGTTGTAAAGAGGACTGGTGGTGGACCCCCACCTCCTCCCCCACAACTAACAATATGGGAGGAGCAAGCCTTGGTGATCATGCATCCTGAGGGCCTCGCAGGAGTAGCAGGAGGACTGGGTTCTGGTAAGTCAAATCTTAACTACTTCATCCCCACCACCCTACCTGCATGCCATCACAAACTCCTACCCCTACTCTCACCCCCATCACTCCACCAACTCACATATACCCCACTAGCACAACCCACCACAAGATGGCACACGCAAATACATTAACAATACATTTGCATCCCAACAGGACCCCTACCCAACATCACCGGAGAGGAGGTGTCACCTACATCCAGTCTCCCCCCCCAGAAGAGGCCCACAGTGATGACAGCAGCCCTGCACGCCTGGATCTTGATGACCAACCTGGCCCATCTGGAACTTCTGGACAGTCGGTTCCCCTGCCACAGTCCCAACCCACCACAGAGCCTCCACCCTCAGGAAACACCAGCACAGCACCCACTCAGCAGGCCCATGCCCCTGTCCCCAGGACACGTCAATCAGCAGTGTGGCCACCACTACAGGGACCCCAGGCAACCCCCAAATCCGGGACGATCAGGGACCTGGGGTCAGTGGAAGTGGGCACACGGTTCAGGGGACAGAGGCACAGGACAACAGGGAAGCTGGGAGGACTGCTGTGCGACAGGGGGAGGACAGGCCCAGAGAACCCACTCTCCACGAGGCACTTGCAGGGATCCTGGGAGCATACCATCATTCCCAGGAGACCATAGGCCAGGTACTTGCCAAGTTGCAGAAGACCCAGTGGCTGCAGGAGGAACAGAACCTGGGGATCAGGGAGGACCTAACAAAAATCTACAGCATTCTGGTGACCATTGCAGGGGTGCTGGCTGACATTGGCAAGACCATGAGGGAGTCAGTGACACAACAAAGGGCACCTAACACTACCCAAACCGAGGAACAGCCTTCCACCTCCACCAGAGCTAATGGACAGGAGGCCCAACCACAGGACCAACAGGCCACCAGCACCCCACCCCCTGCAGAAGGAAAACCACCCCGCAAACGGTCCCTGCAATCCAGGCAGAAGACAGAGAACATTGCCAAGACCCCCGCCAGGTAATAGGACTCTCCTGATTGTCACCCTTCTGTCCCACTCTGTTACCCAGTCCACCTTGAACTGCCATTGCTCCCTTTCCTATGCCCCATTGGACAATGCACCTATGATACCATGAGACTGGACTCTAACTGGACATTCCTCCACCATCACCCCAGCCCCTTGCACATACCCTATATTTTTTGGCACAAAAATAAACACCCTTGAAACAAATACCATACTGAAGTCAGTGCAATGAATCTCAAACGTATTAGTACAACATTATCAAAGCATTGCAACTTATATGTTTAGTGAAATATACTACAGAATGACCTTTGGTGGGCAGCAGTACATATAGCAGGAGCCAGAATGGGGCACGCAGATCTGAAAATAGAGAATCCAAAGGGAACAGTCAATGTCCATAGACATAGGGTGAGAGGCTGGCATGTACAATGTCCAAAAGATTACTTAAATGTCAATTGAAGTTACAGTCTCTTACCTGTGTGTCACTGGAAGTACTTCTGTATTATGTTTGTTCTGTTGTCAACATCTTCTTCCTCTTCCTCACTGTCCACAGGCTCCACCGCTGCCACAAGACCATCTCCAGGCTCATCCTCCTGCAGAAAAATAACCTGGTGTCTCAAGGCCAGGTTGTGCAACATACAGCATGTCACGATGATCTGGCACACCTTCTTGGGTGAGAAGTACAGGGATCTACCAGTCAGATGGAGGCACCTGAACCTGTCCTTCAGGAGGCCGAAGGTTCTCTCAATTATCCTCCTTGTACACCCATGTGCCTCATTGTAACGTTCTTCTGCCCTTGTCCTGGCATTCCTCCCTGGGGTCAGTAGCCATGAGAGGTTGGGGTAACCAGAGTCACCTGTAAATATCGAGGGACAACTGTTAAACACACACTAACCCTTAGGGACAACCCCAAACCCAGACACTTACTTACACTGTGTGGGGACCTTGGGCTCACCTATTAGCCACACTTGGTGCCTCTGGAGTTGGCCGATCACATATGGGATGCTGCTATTCCTCAAGATATATGCGTCATGCACAGAGCCAGGATATTTGGCATTCACATGGGAGATGTACTAGTCTGCCAAACTCACCATCTGCACATTCATTGAGCTTTTTCTATTTTTCTATTCCTGAAAACCTGTTCATTTCTCTGGGGAGGGGACAAATGCCATATGTGTACCACCAATGGCACCAATGATGTTGGGGATAGGTCCCAGGGCATAAAAGTCAGCTTTCACTGTGGCCAATTCATCCACCTGGGGGAACACGATGTAGCTGCGCATGTGTTTCAGCGGGGCAGACAACACTCTGGTCAACACGTTAGAGAACATTGGCTGAGACATCCCTGATGCCATGGCCACTGTAGTTTGAAAGGAACCACTTGCCAGGAAATGGAGCACTGACAGGGCCTGCACTAGAGGGGGGATTCCTGTGGGCTGGCGGATAGCTGACATCAGGTCTGGCTCCAAATGGGCACACAGTTCTTGGATTGTGGCACAATCAAGTCTGTATGTGATGATAATGTGTCTGTCCTCCATTATCGACAGGTCCACCAGGGGTCTGTACACCGGAGGATGCCGCCATCTCATAATCTGCCTCAGCGGTTGTAGCCTATGGAGGAGAACTGTGAGCAGAGGGTCATATTTCCACATAGATTGCACTACTGTTGAATTTACATCACAGAAGCAGTATGTGAAGTCGAGAGTCAGTTGATGTGCCAATGTCTGCTGTGACGCAGTTAGGTGCCCCCTTAAATGGCAGCTGCCTGACCTGTGAAGAGGGACAAGTCGAAATGAGGTAAGTTCGCTGGCGTTGTGCGCTGTCGCGGTAGGCGGTTGATGACCGCTGCGCAACTTTGCATTGGTTAACATTGGGCCTTATGGGTTCTAGGAGCCAATGGCAATGTACGCCGGCGGTGACGGTATGCACTGCCACGGACGTCACCGCCATTTTCTAACTTTCTGACGGTCAACAGGAGAGGACCTACACTGCAAGTGCTGCTGTTACCTGAGTTTGGAAGCGACAATGGCTAGAGTATCTGGGGAAAGGGCCTCTGCCTTCACTGTGGAGGAGTTGGAGAACTTTTTGGATGGGGTCCTACCCCAGTACACATTACTCTATGGTCCTCAAGACAAACAGGTGAGCACACTGTGAGTATGATATGTGGGCAATGCATGTTTGGAGTGGTGTGGATGTAAGCCACATGTTGAGGGGTGTTGAGACGTCCTGGCCTGAGTGCTGCATGAGCGGTGGTCAGTGTACGTGCGTCATTACATGAGTGGGAACTGGTGGGCAATGGGTATGCCAGTCCGGACGTGTGAGTGATTTCCTTTTCTGCTGTCTTTTCCCTCCAGGTGAGCGCTCACCAGAAAAGGGGTTTTAGCGTGCCGTCGCCAAGGAGGTTCAGACTGTGGGGGTCTATCACAGGGGAGCACCCACTGCCGCAAGAGATGGGAGGACCTGCGCTGCTGGACCAAGGAAATGGCAGAGGCCCAGCTGGAACTGGCCCCCCAACGTGGAAGGGGTTCCCATCACACCATGACCCCCCTGATGTTCCACATCCTGGCGGTGGCCTATCCGGAGTTGGATGGGTGCTTGAGGGCATCACAGCATCCACAAGGGGGTGAGTAAAGGGTCAGAAAGATGACTTTGCACGCTTTAGGAGGTAGCTGGGTGGTGGATGTGGGCTGTAGGTGCCCCTAGGCCAGGGCGATCATGGCAGGGTAGGTCCCTTATGTGCAGGCTTTGGCACACTCCTACCCCAATGGTGCAAGTGGCCATCTACTACTTGGCAGGGTCCTGTGGGAGTCAGGTGTGCAGATGCTGGTGTTAGGCATTGTACCCCATAGGCTGGTAACTATCTTAGTGACTAGTTGGGCATGGCCTTGTCGCGTGGGCTCTCATTATCCTAAATGAGACTACTGGATTTCTAGGCAGCAGGATCGATCACGGTGTGGGGGACTGAGTCTGACCCACGTGGAAGGAACTCTGTCACCCTAAATCTGGTTTTTGCTCCGGCTAACTAGCAGTGCCTCATTTCTCCCACGGGGAAGAGATGATTGGACAGCCGAGCGCATGACATCTTTGGAACTTCTCAGGGAAGTCGTGGTCACTCAGATCCAAACCAACTCTCTCATTTACAGTATGATCTCATATACAAATGACAAAGGCAGTATAAGTTTTATATAATGTTTTAATAAAACGACTGCATTTTAGATAATAAGGCGTGAGCCGCAATAACCAGAACCATACAACATAGTAGGATTGAAATAGTCACCACGAGAGTAAAACATAAGAACAAAGCTATCATCGTGTCTAATAGTTTCTACTCTCCCTCTGCTTGTTCTATTTCGAGCACAGCATGTTAAGCTTCTAACTTGCCTTTCTGAATCACTGGGGAGACATCAGCCCTCATACCTGAGCAAAGGCCTGTGATCTTGGTTCAGCATCTGCAACGAGGCAGTCAGCGTCTAGTTGTGGTTCCCTGGTCGGAATCTTCCTCTTGCGTGTGTTGGGACAAGGAAGTGTTTTTATACGTGATCACAAAATGTCCCTACGCAGGAATGCCAAAGACTAAACTCCTACCACGTCTATCGGCAATGTACCAGACTGTATCCTTGACTGAAGCACAGAGTGAACCTGAATGTGTTATGGAGAACTCCAGTGCTGAAGTAGGCTAAACAGTGTGATATGAATATAAAACAAGACCGTAGAACTGGCTATTTGAAAATTAACAGTACGAAGCCTAATAAAAAACATTTAGAGCAAAGTGCACAGAGGCTCTAAGCTGCAAGCAAATGAATAAAATACATCCAGGGCAAAGTGCACAAAGGCCTAAAGCCTGAAGCTAATGCGCAAAGGATACGTAAAACTAACCACACTACACCCTCCCCTTGTTGGTAGCAAGTGGTTCCAATAATATAAAAGTACACCCCAGATATAAACAATACATAAAAATATATATTTCGACAAGGTCAGAGGACAACAAAGTCATAAATTTGGGAAGCATGTGACGATAAAGCCAAATACAATATAATGTCAATTTTTGAGGAGAAAAAATCCAATTGTCAGACAGAAGCAATAGAAAGCAGGAGCTCCTCCACTTCGATATATGTCAATATCGGAAGATCCACGCCACAAAGTACCATGGAGCAGGTGTGTTCCAAAGCCCCAAAACCATTCAGGGCGGCACCCCGTGTAGGGCCTATGAATGAGACAATACCATCTTCCTCCAGGAAGGGAATCTCATAAACTGCCTCACGAAGCAAACGCAACCGTAGTGCACAAGTCTGGGAATAAGCCCTAATCAGAAACATCAACAGATCAGTATCGACCACTGGAGGGTGCTGCAGTGAGAGACAGAGACACAGTGCATGTTCAAACGAGCACCAAAGGCACCGAAACACGGGTTGCACACAATCCAAAACTGCTCGGAATGACAGAGACCAGTCACACTCCAAATGCCCCAGGAGTGTTGCTCCAAAATGCTGCATCATGCGATCATGACACAGCTGCGCTGACGGGAGCATCAATATAGGATCTCGTTGTGGCGGGACAGCCATTGCGGAAGAACAGCAGCAATAGCAAGACTCCAGCCAATAAAGCCAAAGTAATCGGGAAACCCCCAAAAATGCTTCCGAAAATAGAGTGTATAGCCGAAGGTATTAAACCGAATATGGAAGAGAAGGTGTGAGCAAAACCAACACCAACGGCTTTGAAAAAATTTGCAATTCCAGCAGTGCTGGACGCATTAAATATACATCCCACAAGTTCACCAAAGTGACTCGGAAAGTTAGTATTCAAAGGGACTGTATTTCCACTGATAACCTTGCCACCTGAAGTGCGTAGGTCTCGCTAGCAGATATAAGGGCCACATGCTTTTGAAACAATAAAGCCTTTAGTCGACTCAACTTGTTGAAATTCACATCGGAAGTAGCAATATGAGGCCAGATGTCTGCCACCTCCCTAATTTGAGTGGGGGAAAACAACACATTCCCGCAGCATGTAACGGCCTTGGTGACAACGACCACGTAAACTATTCCGGCACGCATGCCACAGCAGCGTTCGCTGTTAAGAACAATGTAACTGCCGTTAGAAACCACCTGGAAAGTGTTTTTAATAACCGGGACTGGAACTCCCTTCAGATAACAAGCTAAGTTAGCAATCAAAGCGTTACACGCCCCGTGCAAGGACAGCTGTTTACAAACCATGGAATGGCTGACAGAAGTTTCGCATTCACTACCGCTAAGAAAAACCTCCCTCAAACCATTAATACATCTGTATAGAAAGGGAAGCTCCCACACCTCGTGTATGTAATTGTCTCCCAACCGTTCGTATCTACCCACCGGAATATGCTTCAAACAAGAAGTAAATTGCAGAGTGGAGATAGGCAAATAAATAACCCCATGAATCAACCACTTAGCTGACGGAATCTCAGCAACCGTGAAAGGCAGTTTCTCCAATTTTTCAATATTTAACATGACATACGTCGCTTCCTTTTTTGCCATCAGCTGTTGTTGACGAGTTAAATTAAAGGAGACAAAGATCTCTCTGGCACGAATGTGCTGCCACGGAACGCGACCTGACTTCAAGGTCTGTAGAGTCCAACCCAGCTGCATGATGGACCGCGTCTGACTCTGCCCATGATATAAAGAAGACATATCCGATTTAATAATGTCTATAGCAGAGGAAACAATGCTGTCAATTGTGTAAACACGGTCAGAAAGGGTATGCATGCCATTATCCACAACAGATAAAGCCTGTATCAGGTTTTCCTGATCAATTTGCCTCAGCCGGGCCGCTGCTTCCTGTTGTGAAAGCTTCAAAATCTCATTATATACTTCGTATAAAAATAGTTTCTTCCGAGGTACCTTAGGTCCTGACAAAAAATCTTGTAAGTCAGTATCATTAGACAGTAACGTGAGATGTGATTTAACTGCATCCAGCGATGATGATTTCAACCATTGCTGACAAAACTTTCCCACGCTGTATGTAGTTATGATATCAGCATGTTCTGGTGAAATGTAGCAAGGGTCAGCCCTACTAGTCCTGAACCCCCCTGAAGAGGTGACAAAACGTTGATGACACTTATTAGTGTCTACAGGCCATAATAACCACCCGCCCGGACGTACCAATGAAGTGTTAAGCGTACCATTCTGGACCCAGCGTGTAAACTCACTAAACGTAGCATTAACATATCGCTGCCAATCGTTCAATTTGGAAGGGACAGGTATACTAGGCAAATTTAACTCCCTAATCGTTGCCAAGCCCAAACAGCTAGTCTGTTGTACTGTGTCATTTAGGAAAATCAACTGCACAGGGATAATACATGCTCTAAATAATGTGTCCCTGCCTTGCATCTGCCAATTCTTCGTTCCCCAGACACTTTTTAAGTCAACAGTCTTAAACCAATATTCATACCCCTCAACCGAAAGTCTAGATACAAACAAATTTGAATACAGTAATTTAGTATCGGTCAATAACATTTGCTTATTAGCATACGGAGTAACTTTAAAATAGTAAGACCTAGCATTTTGTTGATTATGCCCAGAAAAATATGCACATTTATCATAATATGTTTTTGAACTCCCCTGTGGAGGAGTCGGGCAATGTTCCCATTGCACATAATCAAATATGGACTTAGGGCTACTTGCTTTATGAATAAAGTGGTGTCCATAATAGTTGTAGCAAAACATGTCACCATGATTATCTCTAAATAGGTAAGCATCTTCATCGTCATAGACAGTATAATATTGCAATTCTGTCAGCATAGAATCTACTGTCTTCATATCCCAATCATCAGAAACAGTGCCTGGTATAACAATATCATTCATTGATAACTTGAGAACATACGGTATTTGAATCAATTCAGTGGGACCATATATATCAAACATTACTTTATCCCACACAATCCCATCCGGAATCGGTATCGCAAAAATGTTTACATTGGACAAGTCTCTTCGAACCATATGAGACGAAAAATGTGGTTTTAACACTGTTTCCACATGCTCAATGTCAGATCGTTCAGGAAGAAAATGACCATGTATTACGAGAAAAAAAGTAACCACAAATCCCAACCACAAAAAAAAGAGTCATTACAGCCATAAAAAGCTACAAATAGTTCCAAGGAAAAACAAAATATGTGCGTTTAAGCCAACACAGCAGCTTACCTGGACCTCGGATTGAAGATAGTGAGGACGAGGAGCCTGACACAGCATCATCAGTGTCGTTGAAGCAGCCAGAGGCAGTTCTTGCAAAAGGTGCAACTGTGAACAAAGAAGCAGATGGAGGCTCTCACCTTGGCACACTGTAAACCACATGTTCAGAAACATCAGTAAAACGTACAGCAATTTGATCAAAAGATTCCAAATTAATCAACGTCCGTGGAACAATCGCAAGATCGGAGAGGAAACAGCGTCGGTGCAAATCACCTGCAGCGGGACTTCTTCCCCAGTAGTGAGAGGGATTCCGGAACTACTGGGTGTCCCTCTTGGTCTGCTGTTCAGAATCGGCCACATGTTGTAACTTGACATTGTCAATGGAAACAAAGCCATTTCCTTTGGCCTTGTGCAGTGGCGGTAAAATTACAGTTCTCGTGCCGCTAACCCCTAATACAGGGACTGGTGCTCGATAAGAAGGACCAAATTCTTTCTTTACTGCGACCTTTTCACGCACTAGATCCCCAATCCTGGGTATCCAACCAGTAGGCGTTACTGGCTCATCCTTAATTCCTGAGGAGGCTGCACTTGCAGAAGAGTTATCTTCACGGAATTGTTGTAAATCCTGCAAAACAGTGACACAATCATTTATGTCAAAAGGCGTATCTGCCACCTCCACACCAGGACCATCTAGATCAGGAACATACATTTGTGTTCCGAACAGGCACTCATATGAAGTGCGACCCCCCAGGGACCTTCTAGGCAAGGTATTAAGTGCTCTCTGTACTCCATACAGGTGGGCTAGCCAACTAAGACCTGTACCTATAACTCTGGCAGTCAAGGATTGCTTTAAATCACGATTTAAACGCTCCACGACAGAATTTCCCTCGGGATGAAATGGAGACGAGAATTGGAGTTGGACCCCCAACGAAGCCATGGTGTCCCTGAATGCCTTAGAGGCAAAAGAAGGGCCTGGTCCGAATGAAAAGCCGCAACTGCAAATGTATCGACAAAGATGCGCAAATCTTTAATAACAGTCCGAGCGTCAGCCGAGCGCTGTGGCAAGACCCACACAAATCTGGAGCACGAATCTACAGCAACCAAAATATATTTGTATGCACTATCTGGTGTCAGCGGACCACAATGATCCAAGTACACACACTGTAAAGGTTTATTTGAAATCAGAAGGGACGTCTGCTGCGGGCGTCTAGCCGACGAAGCTTTAATTTGTTGACAAACGTCACAACAAAGGACATACTGCTTTGTCTCTTTATAGAGACCAGGCCACCAGTAACGAGCCTGTAAAAGTGAAATCGTGGCAGCCACACCAGCATGTGCAGATGCTGCCCCCTCATGTGCTGCAGAAATTAATCGAGGTCTCTCAATTTTATTGGGCATTTCACGTTCACCAATGCCTGGAATGTTAACAACAGCATTTAGCGCACTACTCAAGCAGTAACTATGTTTAGAAGGAAATCCTTTAGGAAAGGGTGTGCCATCAGCCATAGCCCTTATGGCAGCCGAAATCTCTGTGTCTGGTTTGGAACTCGAACGAGTCACTGCGGCCACAGTGGCGACAGCCACTGCTGACTTCGCGGCTTCATCAGTCAAAGTATTCCCAGCAACGTGTATTCCAACGCGCTGGTGTCCAAGTGTATGTAAAACATGGACCTTAGGAAGCGTTTCTTTCAGATCCGCAACCTTACCCCACAGCAATTTGTGTTTAATGGTGTTGCCTTTAGAATCTCTGAACCCATTCAACTTCCAATAGTGTAAATATTTATTGAAAGACTGAACACAGTAGTAGGAGTCACAGACCAGGAAGGCCAAAGTCGCCGGATCCGCGTGTTCCAATGCTAACAATAAAGCTTTGAGCTCAGCCAGCTGTGCCATACAATCTCCCAAAGTTTGTGTATAGGTATGTCGGGGGCAGAACACTTCCCCCTCCATAGTGCCGCTCACCACCGCACATTCAGCAGAATATTGTTGTTTAGTCCCAACCGCTGGTTGCGCAGAGCCATCGGTATACATGACCACCTGATATTGGTCAATAGGCAATGTGTCAGCAGAAATTAGGTATTCCATTTCATAATGAAGAAATTCTTGAGTCTGCAGTTTAGGGTCAAATATGTAATCTACATCAGTGGCTGTCAAGGACGTAGCCCATTGTATCCATCGCGGGTGTAGAGCTTTCGAATTAGGAGCACTCGCTTTTGTAACAGCCTCTAAGGCTGGAATCGGGGAAACGACAATGATGCGTTGGCCCTGGGCAAGAGGTCTTTCTTTCATCACAGCCATCTGTACTGCAGTGAGTATTTTCTCAATCTGTGCAAATCGTTGTTCTGCAGCAGAATACAAGTGGGACTTGTATGCAATCGGGACTGTCTCACCCTCATTAAAGGTGACATATGTAAACCCAACAGCCCCAGGCATCACCCTGATGACTAAATCGGTTTTATTGTCCCGTGTGTGTAAATGCTGAACTGCTAAGAGATCAGTTTGCAAATCTCGTAGTATATGCTCAATCGTCCAAAATTTATTCGAAAAATTCGGGCGAATCAACTCGTATAAGGGTTTTATACGCGTAGCATAATCAGGAATGTAAGTTCTTCCAAAATTCAGAAACCCCTACAATGACTGTAGCTTCCGAACCATATTAGGAGGCTGCAATTGAGCACATTTCTCCCAAAAATGTGGCGCCAAGCTCTTGCCCTCATTCAACAACTCGTATCCCAGGAAAATGACGCTGAGGAAGGCAATCTTTGATTTCGTAAAATTAAACTTATAGCCAATTTCAGCAAACCCCACAACAATGCGTGCTACACGCCTGTTAGACCTGACAGCCTTAGGGTAGTCACCCCTAACTTTTTGCCTGCCTCCCTCCATTTTTTTGGACACTGTTTTTGCTGGTTTATAGACTCTGCGCAATTTACCACTGCTAACCAGTGCTAAAGTGCATATGCTCTCTCCCTTAAAACATGGTAACCTGGAATCCTACCTGATTGGACTATTAATTTACTTATAAGTCCCTAGTAAGGTGCACTTTATGTGCACAGGGCTGGTAAATTAAATGCTACTAGTGGGCCTGCAGCACTGGTTGTGCCACCCACCTAAGTAGCCCCTTTTTCCTTGTCTCAGGCCTGCCATTGCAAGGCCTGTGTGTGCAGTTTCACTGCCACCTCGACTTGGCATTTAAAAGTACTTGCCAAGCCTAGAACTCCCCTTTTTCTACATATAAGTCACCCTTAAGGTGTGCCCTAGGTAACCCCTAGGGCAGGGTGCTGTGTAGGTAAAAGGCAGGACATGTACCTGTGTAGTTATATGTCCTGGTAGTGTAAAACTCCTAAATTCGTTTTCACACTACTGAGAGGCCTGCTCCCTTCATAGGCTAACATTAGGGCTGCCCTCATACACTGTTGAAGTGGCAGCTGCTGATCTGAAAGGAGCAGGGAGGTCATATTTAGTATGGCCAGAATGGTAATACAAAGTCCTACTGACTGGTGAAGTCGGATTTAATATTACTATTCTAGAAATGCCGCTTTTAGAAAGTGAGCATTTCTTTGCACTTAAATCCTTCTGTGCCTTACAATCCACGTCTGGCTGGGCTTGGTTGACAGCTCCTTGTGCATTCACTCAGACACACCCCAAACACAGGGTACTCAGCCTCACTTGCATACATCTGCATTTTGAATGGGTCTTCCTGGGCTGGGAGGGTGGAGGGTCTGCTCTCACACAAAGGACTGCCACACCCCCTACTGGGACCCTGGCAGACAGGAGTAAACTGAAAGGGGACCTGGTGCACTTCTTAGCCACTCTTTGAAGTCTCCCCCACTTCAAAGGCACATTTGGGTATAAAACAGGGCCTCTGCCCTACCTCATCAGACACTTGCTGGAGAAGAAACCTGAACCAGAAACTACATCCTGCCAAGAAGAACTGCCTGGCTGCTCAAAGGACTCACCTGTCTGCTTTCTACAAAGGACTGCTGTCTTGCTGTTGCCCTGCTGCCTTGCTGAACTCTTGTCTGGCTGTGAAAGTGCTCTCCAAGGGCTTGGATAGAGCTTGCCTCCTGTTCCTTGAAGTCTCAGGACCAAAAAGACTTCTTCCTTTCACTTGGACGCTCCGTGCGCCGAAAATTTCGACGCACAGCTTGTTTCGCGGCGAGAAAAACGCCGCACACCGACGCTGATCGACGCGACGCCCTCGGGACGATCGAGACTTCGACGCACAACCTCGCAAGGACAAAGCCGCCCGACTTTCCAGGAGAAATCGACGCAACGCCTACCGTGAGTGCGAAACTTTGACGCACGGCCTCGCAAGGACAACGCCGCCCGACTTCCAAGGAGAAATCAACGCGACACCTGCCGTGAGACCAAACTTTCGACGCACGGCCTCGCAAGGGCAACGCCGCCCGACTTCCAAGGAGAAATCGACGCGACGCCTACCGTGAGATCGAAACTTCGACGCGCAGCCCCGCAGAACGACGCGCAGCCGGAAAACAAGCAGGAGAATCCACGCACAGACCCGGGACATCTGGTAATCCCTGCGATCCACAAAAAGAGACTGTCTGCGCGCCGGAAAACGACGCCCGACTTCCCCGCGTGGAAAAGAACGACGCAAGTCTGTGTGTGCTGAGAGGAAATCGACGCACACACCCCTTTTTCCACGCATCTCTTCACCTGTGGCCCTCTGAGGAGATTTTCCACCAGAAACCAGGTACTTTGTGCTTGAAAGACACTTTATTACATTCTAAAGACTTAAGACACTTTATATCACTTTCCTGTGATAGTTCTACAATTTTCCATTGCATCTTTATTCTTTTTGATCTACAATTATCCTGATAAATATTATATATTTTTCTAAACACTGTGTGGTGTATTTTTGTGGTGCTATATGGTGGTATTGTATGATTTATTGCACAAATACTTTACACATTGCCTTCTAAGTTAAGCCTGACTGCTCGTGCCAAGCTACCAGAGGGTGGGCACAGGATAATCTTGGATAGTGTGTGACTTACCCTGACTAGAGTGAGGGCTTTTGCTTGGACAGAGGGTAACCTGACTGCCAACCAAAAACCCCATTTCTAACAACGCCTTAGATGTTGCAGAATCTCATCATCTGTCAAATATATATCATCAACATATGATAATGCTTCAGGGTCCAACTCGTGCAGAATTTCAGTAACACAAGCCGAAAATAGTCCAGGGCTATTCTTATACCCCTGAGGCAAACAACAAAACTTTTTCTGAGAGCCAAACGCACTGAAACTGGTATAGTCCCGACTTTTGGGTGCTATATTTTGGCAGAAAAATCCATTCGAGATATCTAACGTTGTTTTGTATTTTTTACGCACTATATTATTTATAAGAGCTGCGCTATGTGAATTCTGTATTGCATATGTGCGTGTATGTCCATTTAAATGTCTGTAATCCACCACTATCCTATATGAATGGTCTGGTTTAGCTACTGGAAATAAGGGATTATTCATCGGCAAGACACAGGGTTCAATTACACCCTGGTACTCCAATTGTGTAAGAATTTTCCTAACCGATGCCCTTGCCTCAATTTTGATAGGATACTGCGGCTGCGGCTTGCCCTTTATTGGAATTACATGATAAGGTGATTGTCTATCCCACCCCACGTTATTTCTATATAGGGCGGGGGCCTGTGCTAGAGCCCATGTTTTACTATAGGACTCCGCTAGTTCTCTCTGAACAAGTGGTGAGAAGGAAGGTGTAACCTCTTCCCCAACCGGACAGTCGTGAACAAAGTCAGGCGGCCAATCTTGTTCGGCCAGCAGAACGTCATATGATTTTACCACATGGTCCCAAAAGATGGTGTGTACAATGCGGTCAATGTCCCCTTCTAATCGAAGAGTTACTTTATATATTCTATCAGGATCAGAGACTCGCATATCCGCTGTTTCGACTTGTATGAAGTCATCAGTTGCTTTCACCTCCAGATGCTCTAGAAGACTCCGGCGAACTATTGTGACCTCTGCCGCGCTGTCTAACAGTGCTAACGCCCATGTCTTGTTCGTCAAGAGAACTCTCTTCTTGAGCGGCATGTCTAACTGAGACTGCTGCCACTTTCTTCTTTTTAAATTGTTGTTTTTGCTGCAGTGGTTTCTCTTCTTGTTTAATAGAAACCTCTGTTGAGCGTTGTGAGTCCTGTCTCAGTTTCACGTACTCAGTTCTGCGCTCAGAACGCCCACCTCTCTCACTTCTCTTGTCCGAGGAGTCCTGAAAGGAACGAGATTGGCGTGTATCAGTATATTGATATCTATCAGGCGTCTTCAAATTATCCCTATTACTGAGATTATACCTATTTTGCGGGGTCTCCGGTTGCGGAGACTGTCCCCCATCTTTCTTAGGTGTTTGCTGTTTCTTTTCCCAGCGCTTTTTAGTACCCTCAGGTTGCTGTTGTTTAGCATTATCTTTATTATTTTTACCCTGTAATTGGGTTTTTTGCGGTCTAGCCCCTAGGCTATCGCGAACAATACTGGAATATGTTTCTGCTATTATTCTCGGGAGTTCCCGCTCCTGATTAATCTGCGGAACGTCCCGAAGACGCATTCGCACTGCTAGTGCTACTGCCTCTCCCTTGAGATTATTCAAAATAATAGAAGAAACTGCGGCAAAATTGCCCATCAACTGCATGCCCAAATCTAAGGCAGGGGCAGCCCCATATTCATCTTGAATTTGTTTAAGTACCTCTGGTAAATTAGCTAATGTCGGTGTACCGTGTGCCATAGTGTAGAGCGCGGCAAACACCATACCCCACGTATTACAAAGGAGGAACCATCCCATGCGGCAAACACATCGTCAATATTCCATGTTTATCCTGAGGTCCTGTATGGGGAAATACTGCTTCCAGCGTATTAATTTTTCGCGCCAGCCAAAATGGAGTCTCCTCACGTTTAGCCAGTACTTTACCCATAACTGAGTGTACAGTGGCCGTATTAATACCCGGAACCACTGCTTGTGGGTGCGCCGGAGCAGCACGCGCTGCATTAGTATTTAATGCTTGCATTACAAACTGAACCAGTCTTCTGTATGTAGCTGATAAGTCTATATATAAACGACGCACGTCAGCCACTGCCAAATTAGCAACCGCAGGATATGGTGTGTAAGTAGCCAATAAAGGCCAGGTCGGACCATCATTACTCAGTGGACCTAACCTTACTTGTGCTACTGTATGTGGGAGGGCGCCATCAAGCCAATTATGGTGTTCTTGATAAGATAAAGGTATCTCTAAGTATGCATAAGCCCTGTATTGTCCAGGGACATTCGCAACAGTGTATTCGTGAAAAGTGTTTGTACCCCCATCAACTGCTGGAAATACGACCCAAGAATAAAAAAGTTAAGTTCTATAAGCTGCATGGGCGTCCACCACAAAAGTGACCGGACCCCCCTGGACCGTCAGTCCATGTGCTATCAGATGTCCTGTGAGCTGGTGTCGCATATTAGGCGCTATATTCACTGCATTAGGATTCGCCATTTGTAAAAACAGCACCAGGTCAGAGAAGGCACACCAATATCGGGGTTTTCCTTTCAAAGTTCAAGCTTGAACAACCAACCACTAAGTAATAGGATGCCTATCCCGTGGTGGCGGAAATCCTCAGCCCCACGGACGTCTCCGCTTACGGAACCGAGGAGTCAATATATATATGAGACCGAGAGAGTCAGCCGGACCCAAAAATTAGAGCCAGACCAATCGTTGGTGGCGCCATGTCGCGTGGGCTCTCATTATCCTAAATGAGACTACTGGATTTCTAGGCAGCAGGATCGATCACGGTGTGGGGGACTGAGTCTGACCCACGTGGAAGGAACTCTGTCACCCTAAATCCGGTTTTTGCTCCGGCTAACAAGCAGTGCCTCATTTCTCCCACAGGGAAGAGATGATTGGGCAGCCGAGCGCATGACATCTTTGGAATTTCTCAGGGAAGTCGTGGTCACTCAGATCCAAACCAACTTTCTCATTTACAGTATGATCTCATATACAAATGACAAAGGCAGTATAAGTTTTATATAATGTTTTAATAAAACGACTGCATCTTAGATAATAAGGCGTGAGCCACAATAACCAGAACCATACAACACAGTAGGATTGAAATAGTCACCAGGAGAGTAAAACATAAGAACAAAGCTATCATTGTGTCTAATAGTTTCTACTCTCCCTCTGCTTGTTCTATTTCGAGCACAGCATGTTAAGCTTCTAACTTGCCTTTCTGAATCACTGGGGAGACATCAGCCCTCATACCTGAGCAAAGGCCTGTGATCTTGGTTCAGCATCTGCAACAAGGCAGTCAGCGTCTAGTTGTGGTTCCCTGGTCGGAATCTCCCTCTTGCGTGTGTTGGGACAAGGAAGTGTTTTTATACGTGATCACAAAATGTCCCTACGCAGGAATGCTAAAGACTAAACTCCCACCACGTCTATCGGCAATGTACCAGACTGTATCCTTGACTGAAGCACAGAGTGAACAAGAATGTGCTATGGATAACTCCAGTGCTGAAGTAGGCTAAACAGTGTGATATGAATATAAAACAAGACCGTAGAACTGGCTATTTGAAAAATAACAGTACGAAGCCTAATAAAAAGCATTTAGAGCAAAGAGCACAGAGGCTCTAAGCTGCAAGCAAATGAATAAAATACATCCAGGGCAAAGTGCACAAAGGCCTAAAGCCTGAAGCTAATGCACAAAGGATACGTAAAACTAACCACACTACAGCCTAGTGCATAGGGCAGCTCACTGTGTGTTGTGTACGCCATCTGTAGTTTTGTTGCTGACATTGACCAAGTGTATCCTCTGTCTCTCCCCATTCCCTTTTCGTTTTGTCGCCCTGTCCTTGTGTGCATTAGCATCATCTGGCAGAGGAGCAGAGGCACCAGCGACAGAGGCAGCTGCATCCCACATGGGCCTGGAGTCTGAATCCACTGAGGGTGAAGGGACCAGTGGGACGGAGAGCGAGGGGAGCACCACGATGGGGAGAGAACACTGACAGCAACTCCTCCGATGGAAGCTTCCTGGTGGTGGCGGACATCTCTGTGCCCACCCCACTACCAGCACCGCCCTCCCAGAAGCCCCTCAGCGTGTTTCCCATGCCCGCTCACCCAGGAGGGTGGACATCTCCTTCGCCGCAGGCACCTCAGGCCCTGCCCCAGTCAGCCCTGCTGCCCTCAGTGAGGAGGCTACTGACCTCCTGAGATCCCTCTCTGTTGGGCAGTCAACCATACTGAATGCCATACAGGGTGTCAAGAGGCATTCGCAACAAACAAATGCATACCTGGAGGGCATTCACTCTGGCGTGGCGGCCCAACAGGGAGCATTTCAGGCTCTGGCCTCAGCACTGATGGCAGCCATTGTCCCTGTGTCCAGCCTCCCCCTCCAACTTCCACTACCCAGACCCAATGCCCTCTACCTCAGCCTATCCCAAGCACACCTTCAGACCAGCATGCACCCAAATCACCACACAAAAGTGGCTCAGGCAAACATAAGTACCACACTTCATCTCACAGGCACTCACACAAGCACCATGCCCATGTAAACACAGCTCCATCCACTGCCTCCACTGTGTCCCCCTCCTCCTCCTCATCCACCTCCCTCCCAGTAGCGTCTACACTCACACCTGCATGCACTACATCTTCATCCACTACCTCCATCACCAGCACGCCCATCACTACACGCCCCTCACTGGCAGTCACCACCCCCACAACCATGCACACATCCCCTGTGTCCTCTCCCAGTGTGTCTGTGACCCCTCCTCCCAAAGTACACAAACGCAAGCACCCACCCATCTAACAGCCATCTAACTCACAACAGCATCCAGCCCATGCACCTTCACCCAAACTCAGCAGACGTACACTTCCTACAGCCACTCCCTCTTGCTCCACTCCCAAACCCTTTCCATCTTCTAGTCCCAGTGTGTCTAAAAAAGATTTCCTGGCAAACATTGACCTCTTCCCTACCCCTTCCCCCCCCCGTCCTTCCCCTCGGGCCAGGGTATCAAGATCCCAGGCCAGCTCCTCAGCCACCAAGTCAGCGTCAGCTGTGGTACCTGCAAGTCCCAGAGGATCAAAGGGGGCACCAGCTAGTGTGCCACCGACCCCTGCAAAGGACCATCTCTCTGCACTGCCACCTGCACCGCCCCTGCAACAACAACTGTCAGTAGCATCATCCCCAGTGGGCAGCTGTCCGAGGCTGTAGGAGATGGCTTGGTGTCTCCCTCCACCACTACCAGCACCTCCACCACAGCCAGCATCTGCAGCATCCCCACCACAGACGCCGCCGCAAGCACTGCCACCTGCACTGCCATCTGCACCGCCATATGCAGCCGGTGCCACAACAACTGTCAGCAGCAACATCCCCAGTAGGCAGCCATCCAGGGCTACGGGAGACAGCCTGGGGCCTCCCACCACCACTTGAAGCACCCCCTCAAACACCGGCACTACCACCAGTTTGCAGCCTTATTAGCTGCAGGATGGAGTCTGGCTCTGCCTCCTTGGAGTATCATGCTACATGTTCCCTGCAAATCTCGTGCCTCAGACACCAAGGTGAGGGAATGTGAACTGCTGCACCCCAAGTGCAGCATCACTGGGCACAATGCCCCCTCCAGAACTGTTGGAGAAATGCATCCACTATCACTATTCTTTGCAGGATGAAGCAGACTGGGCACAAGACCCCCTCCAGAACCAGTGGAGAAATGCATCCACTATCACTATTCTTAGCAGGATGAAGCAGACTGGGCACAATGCCCCCTCCAGAACCAGTGCAGAAATGCATCCACTATCACTATCCTTGGCAGGATGAAGCAGACTGGGCACAAGTCCCCCTCCAGAACCAGTGGAATAAGGCATCCGTTTGAGAGACTGTGGCTTTGCACTCCCCAGGACCAAGCAGTGGGCAAACCACCCACTTGAGAGACTGTGGCCTTGCACTCCCCAGGACCAAGCAGTGGGCAAACCACCCACTTGAGAGACTGTGGCCTTGCACTCCCCAGAACCAAGCAGTGGGCAAACCACCCACTTGAGAGACTGTGGCTTTTCATTACTCAGGACCAAGCAGTGGGCAAACCACCCACTTGAGAGACTGTAGCTTTTCACTCCCCAGGACCAGGCAGTGGGCAAACTACCCATTCGAGAGACTGTGGTTTTTCACTCCCCAGGACCAAGCAGTGGGCAAACCACCCACTTGAGAGAATGTGGCTTTGCACTCCCCAGGACATTGCTGTGGGCATGTTGCCCCCTCCAGGACCAGTGGCGTAGTACCATCTTCAGGCTGAGGTTCCCCCCCTTCCACTTGCCTGTGAGGTGCCTGTGTGTTTTCAACCTGAAGCCCCTGCAGTGTTCTCTCTCTTTTGATGCAGGAGTCAAGTGTGGGCTTCGCGCATGATTTTTTGGCACAGTGGGCCATGGACATTTGCAAAGGACAGTGTACGGCCTTCGGTGCATATTGTAAATATTTGTATATACTGTATTTTTCTAATCGTTGACTATATCTGCACTTTTGAAAATATCACTATTTGCACTCTATTCCTTCTGTCCTTGCGTTCTTCCAGGGAGTTACGGGGTGTAAATGTGATGTTGCTGCATGTTTTTGTGTGTATGGTGTTGTGGGTGAGGGTGGGGGTGGCGGTGTTGCGTGTGTCACTCTCTTTCCCCCCTCCCCTGTGTGCTAGGTGCAGTACTCACCATGGTCGTCGCTGCTGCCTTTGATATCTGTCGTGTATGAGAAGATACACCAGCATGGGGAACACCTGCAGCTCGGGCTCCATGGCGTCCTGGTTCTATGTTGAGTGTCGAGAGTTGAGTGGTTTCCCTTCCAAGTCCTGTTTCCGCCGAGTTTGTGATGGTGTTGGTACCGCCCCGGAAAAGCTGGCGGGTTGTGTCTTCCGCCTGTCTGTTGACGGGTACCGCCGCGGTGTTTGTTGCTACCGCCATGGCGGTCGGAGTGTTAAAGTGGCTGTCTATGTTGACGGTTTCCGCCGTGGTCGTGATCCCATTTTTTTACCGCCGGCCTGTTGGTGGTATTACCACCGCTTTAACACTGACCGCCAGGGTTGTAATGAGGGCCATAGTGTACTCTACTAGGGACTTATTCGTAAAATAGTCCAATTAGGTATGATCCAATGTTACCATGTTTAAAGGGAGAGAGCATATGCACTTTAGCACTGGTTAGCAGTGGTAAAGTGTGCAGAGTCTTCAAACCAGCAAAAACAGTATCTAAAAAGTGGAGGGAGGCAGGCAAAAAGTTAGGGCTGACCACCCTAAGGCTGTCAGGTCTAACAGGAACCCTACCAAACACAAACATTTTTCAAAACTAGACACCTAGGAGAATCCAGGATGGGATGTCTTGTGGGGCTCTCACCAGGTTCTTATACCGAGAATCCTTTGCAAACCTCACAATTTATCAATAAAAACACATTTCGATGATGGAAAGTTCTGGAATCTGAGGGGACCCACAAACTTCCTTTCACCCAGCATTCCCCCAAGTCTCCGGATAAATAAGGTACCTCACGTGTGTGGGTAGGCCTAGTGCCCACTACAGGAATGGATCACACATGGGTCAATAGTAGTCCTTGCACGATGGCTACTGTTGACCCTGGAGTGATCCATTCCTGATGTAGGCACTAGGCACAGGCAATCAGGTGGGTTTTTGTTTTTATCAGGACAAGTTGGGAAACATTGGGTGGTAAGAATTTTGTGGATCCCTGTACATTTCTGTAGTTTCCGTGGCAAAAAAAGCAAGGAAAAAGTGTTTTTAATCAACGTTTTACGTTTGCAGTGTATTCTGTCTAAGAAAACTTTGTGGAATCCAAACCTGCCACACTTCCGTGAACTTCCCCGGGTGTCTAGTTTTCAGAAATATCCAGGTTTCGTATGTCTCTCTATATGGCTGATGTTGGAAATGGCCTTTTTGCAGGGTCACCCCCAAACTTTTTGCCTTCATCCTTCTCTTTTTCTGACCTCAATTTTGCTGGCTTTAGGACTCTGTGCACTTTACCACTGCTAATCAGTGCTAAAGTGCATATGCTCCCTCCTTAAAACATGCTGTCATTGGCTCATAACCAATTGGCCTATTTAACTTACTTGTAAGTCCCTAGTCAAGTGCACTACATGTGCCCAGGGCCTGTAAATTAAATGCTACTAGTAGGTTGCAGCAGTGGTTGTGGCACCCATATAAGTAGTCCCCTAACCATATCTCCGGCCTGCCTCTGCACTTCGACTTGGCATTCAAAAGTACTTGCCAAGCATTAAACTACCCTTTTTCTACAAATAAGTCACCCCTAAAGTAGGCCCTAGGTAGCCCATAGGGCAGGGTGCTATGTAGGTAAAATGCAGGACAAAGAAATGCAGGCCCGAGAAATCGACACACACTTCCCTTTTTTCCAGGCATCTACTCCTGTGCGGTTCCTTGCGGAGATTTTGAACACAAACCAAGTACTTTTTGCTTGCAAGAGACATTTGTTGCTTTAAGAGACTAAAGATACTTTATATCATTTTTACAGTGATATTTCAAAATATACTTATTGCATGTTAATTGTTTGACCTGCATTTTACCAGATAAATATTATATATTTTTCTAAACACTGTGTGGTGTATTTTTGGGTGTTATACTGTGTGATTGTATGATTTATTGAACAAATACTTTACACATTGTCTTCTAAGTTAAGCCTGACTGCTCTGTGCCAAGCTACCAAAGGGTGGCCTCAGGATCATTTGGATTGTGTGTGACTTACCCTGACTAGAGTGAGGGTCCTTACTTGGACAGGGGGTAACTTGACTGACAACCAAAGACCAAATTTCTAACAGCTGCTGAGCAGAGGACCAAATGCTCATTTGATTGTCTGAAAAAACCATGCTGTTTTGTGGTAGGTAATTTTGATGTCTCCACAATCTGTTTTGAGTACTTCCCTGTCGCGGTCACTTGTCCACCCACACAAGTGAGGCAACATTTTTCTCTGGTGACTTAGTGGAACGCTGGGTGGTAAAAAGTTTGTGGCTGCCTGCATATACCAGGACTTCCCTTTACTGAAGTGCAAGGCAAAGGTGTTTTTAAGCAAGGTTTGTGATTTCAATTGGATTCTGGGTGAAGGAAAACTGGTGAGAGCCACGCAAGTCGTGCACCCTTGGACTCCCCTGGTACTATTATGTTAAAGGTAATCCACCACTCACACTGGTTGGTTTTGGCACCTCCAGATATTATGGTTGCATAGCATGAATACTTATCAAAGTATCTGAATATTGAAACCAAGCCTTCTGAAGGTGAGCCATAAAACCACGTCAAGGCACCAACCACTTTATGGTCCATTTACATGCCATTCACGCACAACAAACAACCCTTTCATACCACCGGCCACGGGCCCAATCCAACCAATCACTGCACTCACATTAACTTACTGCTGCCAGACAAGGGCCCATCACATTCATACGCCACATGACGGAGTATGTTTGAATACATAGGATGGTCCTGGGGCAATGCAGCAGAATTGTCATTAAAATGCAGAGTATGCTGCAGTAGCAAGAAACAATCTCTGCTCATGCATGGTGCAAAGATGGGGGTTACCTAAACCATGCGAGTCTTCCATAGGACTGCAAGGTGGGTTTCTGCATTAACCCCTTTTTGAGCGTAAGGCCCAAAAATACGTTCAACTCTGCCAGTGAAGTGGGAGCCCACTGGCATGCCCTCGAACGGAGCCCTACAGTGACTCCATGTTCTCTCAGAAATTGTTCTGCACGTAAATTTGTTTGCTGCCCAATGTGCTGAAGGAAGTCAATATCCAAAAATAGATGGACGTAGTCAACAAGCAAAAAATTCGCCGTATCAACTTTCCATCCAGCATCACCAGTAAAAGGTGGAATTTGGGGCTGAACTAAATTGGGGGGCTGCCAAGAGAGCACTCTCTCTGTGCTAGCCGCCGCATGCCCCTGCTCTCTGGGTTGGACTAGCCTGCTGTTGTCCTACTGCACAGACTGCTCGCAAAGGGACAGCACAACTGTCCTCATTGTCTCCCTCAATCACTGGAAGAGGTGTTGTCGAATCTGACTCCGCCGACTGAAAAATCACTCCCAGATTCTACTCCATTGTCCGCTCCCTCAGATGCTGTCTTAGTATCTGCTGTCTCAGTCTCTGATCCTGCCTCAGAGCTGTCCGACATAACTTGACTTACGGCTTAGACAGCAGTAATCTAACGAGACGCTATCTCTGCTACTGGCTAATCTGTCCCTCTAAAGCACTAGCCTACGTAGGGTCACAAAATTGCTTGTGTGTGATATGTCCAACAGTAAATGTGAAGTCACCTTAACTTCGCTTCTTCTCTGAATCAGCAGATTCTCTGTAGACCCTGAAAAAAACAAAAAAAGACACACTATTACATCACCTTACCACATACACATCATCACAACCTTTACCTCTAGTGGCACCCAGTGCCACAGTCATTTTTGGTGCTCCCCTTTCTTGACCTCCTCTTTGAATTCCTTCACTACCACCCAGGAAAAACATGACCCTCATCTCCCCATAGACCCCCTCGCACATACATTTCATTTGTTTTAAAAGGCAGGTAACACCTTGCTTTACTAATTCACTCATGTAAATACATATCCTTTGCAGCAGGCATATAAACCATCTGCGTCACTTTATGGCATCAAAACTGCCACTAGGCAAAAGACAGAAATCAATTTATATATCACTTTTATATATGTGCAGTTTCCCTGGGAGGCGACTGTGGCATCTGGAAAACAACACATATATAAAAGTGTGTATATGTATATATATATATTTTTTTTTTGTTTATTTGTTTTTTTTAGAGATGGGGAGCGACCCATTAGGCAAGGGTCGCTCCCCGGGGGGGGGGGAATTGTATTTAGACCATTTCTGCCCCTCTTGAGGTCAGATCGGTGGATTTTAGGTCAATCTGCCCCCAAGGGGGGCAGAAACAACTAGGCACTGAGGATTTTTTTTTTGCGCCAATGTCACGCAAGGGGAGTGACCCCGTAGGCAAGGGTCGCTCCCCGGGGGGGTTAGGGGGGAAAATGTATTTTTGGCCATTTCTGCCCCCCCTGGGGGCAGATCGGCCTATTGTTATTAGGCCGATCTGCCCCCGGGGGGGGGGCAGAAACCTCTAGGCGCCAGGGCAAATTTTGTTATTGTGGTTTTATTTTTGTTTGTTTGTTTTTTTAGAGATGGGCAGCGACCCATTAGGCAAGGTTCGCTCCCCTGTGGGGAAAATTGTATTTAGACCATTTCTGCCCCCCTTGGGAGCAAATCGGCCGATTTTAGGTCAATCTGCCCCCAAGAGGGGCAGAAACAACTAGGCACCTGGGATCTTTTTTTTTGCGGCAATGTCACGCAAGGGTCGCTCCCCGGGGGGGTTGGAGGGACAAATTTATTTTAGGCCATTTCTGCCCCCCCTCGGGCCGGCTGAGCTAGAGGCAAAAAATCCACAGGTAGGCACTTTGCAAAAAAACACCTCTGTTTTCTGTGAAAAAAATTGATGTGTCCACGTTGTGTTTTGGGCCATTTTCTTTCATGGGCGCTAGGCCTACCCACACAAGTGAGGTACCATTTTTATTGGGAGACTTGGGAGAACGATGGGTGGAAGGAAATTTGTGGCTCCTCTCAGATTCCAGAACTTTCTGTCACCGAAATGAGAGGAAAAAGTGTTTTTTTGGCCAACTTTTGAGGTTTGCAAAGGATTCTGGGTAAAAGAACCTGGTCAGAGCCCCACAAGTCACCCCATCTTGGATTCCCCTAGGTGTCTAGTTTTCAAAAATGCGCTGGTTTGCTAGGTTTCCCCAAGGGCCGGCTGAGCTAGAGGCCAAAATCCACAGGTAGGCACTTTGCAAAAAACACCTCTGTTTTCTGTGAAAAAATGTGATGTGTCCACGTTGTGTTTTGGGCCATTTCCTTTCGCGACCGCTAATCCTACCCACACCAGTGAGGTACCATTTTTATCAGGAGACTTGGGGGAACGCTGGGTGGAAGGAAATGTGTGGCTCCTCTCAGATTCCAGAACTTGCTGTCACCGAAATGTGAGGAAAAAGTGATTTTTTGGTCAAATTTTGAGGTTTGCAAAGGATTCTGGGTAACAGAACCTAGTCAGAGCCCCACAAGTCACCCCATCTTGTATTCCCCTAGTTGTCTAGTTTTCAAAAATGCGCTGGTTTGCTAGGTTTCCCCAGGTGTCGGCTGAGCTAGAGGCCAAAATCCACAGGTAGGCACTTTGTAAAAAACACCTCCGTTTTCTGTGAAAAAATTTGATGTGTCCACGTTGTGTTTTGGGCCATTTCCTTTCGTGGGCACTAGGCCTACCCACACCAGTGAGGTACCATTTTTATCGGGAGACTCCGGGGAACGCTGGGTGGAAGGAAATTTGTGGCTCCTCTCAGATTCCTGAACTTTCTGTCACCGAAATGTGAGGAAAAAGTGTTTTTTTGGTCAAATTTTGAGGTTTGCAAAGGATTCTGGGTAACAGAACCTAGTCAGAGCCCCACAAGTCACCCCATCTTGGATTCCCCTAGGTGTCTAGGTTTCATAAATGCGCTGGTTTGCTAGGTTTCCCCAGGTGCTGGCTGAGCTGGAGGCATAAATCCACAGGTAGGCACTTTGCAAAAAACACCTCTATTTTCTGTGAAAAAATGTGATGTGTCCACGTTGTGTTTTGAGCCATTTCCTTTCGTGGGCGCTAGGCCTACCCACACAAGTGAGGTACCATTTTTATCTGGAGAGTTGGGGCAACACAGAATAGCAAAACAAGTGTTATTGACCCTTGTCTTTCTCTACATTTTTTCCTTCCAAATGTAAGGCAGTGTGTAAAAAAAGACGTCTATTTGAGAAATGCCCTGTAATTCACATGCTAGTATGGGCACCCCGGAATTCAGAGATGTGCAAATAACCACTGCTTCTCAACACCTTATCTTTTGGCCATTTTGGAAATACAAAGGTTTTCTTGATACCTATTTTTCTCTTTTTATATTTCAGCAAATAAATTGCTGTATACCTGGTATAGAATAAAAACCCATTGCAAGGTGCAGCTCATTTATTGGCTCTGGGTACCTAGAGTTCTTGATGAACCTACAAGCCCTATATATCAGAAGAGTCCAGCTGACGTAACGGTATATTGGTTTAAAAAATCTGACGTCGCAGGAAAAAGTTACAGAGTAAAACGTGGAGAAAAATGGCTGTTTTTTTCACCTCAATTTCAATATTTATTTTATTTCAGCTGTTATTTTCTGTATTAAACACTTGTAGGATGTACACAAATGACCCCTTGCTGAATTCAAAATGTTGTCTACTTTTCAGAAATGTTTAGCTTTCTGGGATCCTGCATTGGTTTCTTACCCATTTTGGTCATTAACTGGAAGGAGGCTGAAAGCATAAAAAATAGTAAAAATCGGGTATGTCCCAGTAAAATGTCAACATTTTATTGAAAATATGGTTTTCCAATTCAAGTCTGCCTGTTCCTGTAAGCTGGGAAGATGGTGATCTTGCCACCGCAAACCCTTTGTTGATGCCATTTTCAGGGGAAAAAACACGATCTGCCTTCTGCAGCCCTTTTTTCCATTTAAAAAAAAAAAAAAAAAATTGCCACTGTATTTTGGCTAATTTCTTGGTCTCCTTCAGGGGAACCCACAAAGTCTGGGTACCTCCAGAATCCCTAGGATGTTGGAAAAAAAGGACGCAAATTTGGCGTGGGTAGCTTATGTGAAGAAAAAGTTGTGAGGGCCTAAGCGCGAACTGCCCCAAATAGCCAAAAAAAGGCTCGACACAGGAGGGGGAAAAGGCCTGGCAGCGAAAGGGGATAAAGCATTTGCAATAACATTCTGGAATTTTGAGACTCTCCAATGTTTCTTTATCTTGAGAAATATTCACATATCTTCAAACTTGTTTCATTACAGAATGTTACTGCAAATGATTGACATGTCTTTCAATAATATTATCTTCATCTTCAGTCATCGGATCTTCAGCCAACAATGCAGGCCTGGCATGAGCATCTCCTTTTCACCAAACAATCTGAATCTAGTTGGTGGGAACAGGAGATAGCTAAGGATGTGGAAAATTAGGTCTTTCTAGAGAAAGCAGTGCTATGGAAACACTTCAGTGATTAATTTTAATCTGGAATGGCACAATAGAAGAATTCAAAGGCATATTTTGAGAAATTGAACTAGAACCAATACAGTCTGATATTCACATATACCACCAGTAATGAGGAGATCGCTTTTCTTGAAAGCCTTACATATGTGGCAATGGTAAGGTTAGAGCAAGAAATAGTATCTTGTACGGGGAAGGTTTTCATCAAAAATCTCTCCTAAATAACATTCCTTATTGGGAGATTCTTTGACTTAAAAGAAATAGTTCAAATCAAATACATTTAAATGAAAAAAGTGAGGACATAAAGAACCGGAAACAATTATTGCAAAGAAGAGATCAGCAGATTATACTGAATGAAGGCTGGAAAAAAAGTAAAAGGAAGAAACAGATCAGAATTGCTAATTACAGATAAGAAAATAAAAAAAATGTGGTGAGGTCACAAGATCGGGTTCATACTGACATTTAATAAGTAACAAACTTAAACTATGCCAGAAACACTGACACTTCATATGTAACGATCCAGAGAATGGGGATCAACTATGCAATTAACCCTTGATTACCTTCAGAAAAGCTCTTGTGTTAAAAAAAATATGTTTGTGAGAAGCCATTTTGACACAAAGCATCAGAATCGAAATTGGCTATCCAAAAGATTAATTTGGCTTTAATGGTTGTAGTTGAGGCAAAGCATGCATTACTGTATACAACACGAAGGACTAACAGTATAGAAAAGGCTAAAGGCTTCTGATCAAAAGCAGTATCACTTGAACCACGAGTTTTGTCATAGGTACATTGGAATGCACTTGGGGGCTCAAGTATGTTGGAAGCATGACATGTCCCTTACGAAAAAGGTTACTTAAACATGTGCGAGCTATGTCCAATAAGAACACAACATGTGCAATGGCAAAACATTATATACGGCAATACACGGGTGATAGGCAATGTATAACATTTTATGGCATTGTTCGAATGATGTTTTGGTTCTTACGATTTTATATTCTTGTTTTTTTTGCAGAAGTATCATATTTTCATTTAAAGTTGTTATTCACCATGGCGATTGAATGTCACATACTGGCTATCAGTGATGTGAACCATTGTTGTGCTCTGTCCTGTTTTTGAAAATATGGTTCTTGTGATGAAGATACGTTTATACACTGTGTGTACAGTTTTCATATTTTACCCCTCATAAAGAAACGCATGTGTTTTCACTACTTTTGTATTTCTGGGGGATTTATGTTGGCACCCTGTGCGGATCCTCTTTGCAGTCCCTGGGAATTGCGTGACCAACCTTAAGGCTGGATGAGTGTACGTTCAGCGTGTGGGATTTTAGTGTCATTGAAATAGATGTGTGTATGACTTTGTGAATGAGAGTTTCTTTCAGCTGATTCACTTGTGTGGTTTCAAGGTAACATATCACACACCCCTTGGAAATTCACACATTGATTCTTGTTCAGTTATTTTTCATTCAAAATTTATAATACGTGGGAATACCATTATGTTCATAGAAATAGTACCCTACTAAAGAATTGTGATTTAAAAACATATATGATTGGCATATATAGAGGTCACTCACCATGATTAATATAACAAGCTGACATTTAGGGGGTCATTACAACCGCGGCGGTCTTTTAACAAGACCGCCGAGGGACAGCCGTGTGGAAGACCGCCAGTAGTGGCGGTTTGCCGCTCGCCGTATTATGACTGTTGGCTGCTCTCCGCCCTCTTTACGAAGGAGAGCCGCCAACAGCCATAGTGGCGGGTAGCGGGGAAGTGGAGGTTGCTCCACCGCCACGCCAACAGAAAACCGCCCAGCGAATCACGTCCTGTGATTCGCCGTGGCGGTGTTCTGTTGGTGGTGTGGTGTCGGCGGAGCAGCCCCTATGGCTCCAGTCCCCTCCCGGAGGATCGACCGACAAGGTAAGTTGATCGTCCATTAGGGGAGAGGGGTGGGGGTGTTGTGTGGGTGCATAGGGGTGTGCGTCTGTGTATGTAGAGGGGGGTGTGAGTGCATGTATGCTTGCGGGTGTGTTGCGTGTGTTGGGAATGAGTGCGTGTATGTCTGTATGTATGTCTGTATGGATGTGTGCGTGTATGTCTGTATATGAGTGTGCATGTCTGACTGAGTGTGTGGATGCAGACATGTATGTTGGTGTGTGTGCGTGTATGTGTGTTGGTGGGGCCTGCGTGCACATCGTGTGTGTGTGAGTTATGTGATGTTGGGGGTCGGGGTGGGGAGGGGGGCCCTGCCACCTTTGGGGGGTGGCACGGGTGGTGGGGGGTGTAGGGGAGGGAGACGGGTGGGGGTAGCGGGTGGGGGAGACCCCTATCAGTGCCGGGTTCCTACCGCTGGAAATCCACGGCAGTAAGCCGGGTCGAAATACTGGCGGCGGTAATGTGACGGCCGCTGGGCTGGAGACCCAGGTCTCCAGCACAGCGGTCGTCTCCGCCCTGGCGGGCGGAATGGTGAAGCAGCGGATGACCATGGCAGTAATCGCCATGGTCATAATACTCAAAAAAAGACCGCCAGCCTGTTGGTGGTCTTACCGCCGCTTTAACACCGTCCGCCAGGGTTGTAATGACCCCCTAAGACCGTTGTGAACATGTGCTTGTTTTAATTTCACCCAGGTTTAGTTTCTACAACAAAGAAACGTGATGCTCCCTTTATGTATTTTTTCCCGGCAAAGTACATATGTTTAAAGGTTGTGGTATACTGAGCATTAATAAAGAACGACATAAGAAACTATGGGGGTTATTTTGACCTCGGCGGTAAAAGGCCTATACCGCCGGTCAGAACTCCGCCATACTACCGCCGCGGCCGCGGTAAACCGCCACGGTCATTCTGACCGCCAACTGTGAAACCGCCAAAAACCCGCCATCCAAGGAAGGCCGCCTCATCAGCGGGCCGTGGAAAACTGGAGATGACCAAACCTCCACCGCCACGCCAACACAAACACGCCCATGCCATTCTGACCCACGAATCCACGCGGCGGTCTTTCAACCGCGGTATTCCATTGGTGGTACACACCGCCGCGCTCAAAATACACACACAGCTCCAAAACACAGCCACATTGGACAATTTGAAATACACACACCTGACACACATACAAACAACACTCCCACACATCCAATCAACTATAAAACACACACCCACATCACCCACAAACCCCTACGACCGAAGATCAGAGACGAAGGAGAGAGAGACACATCACAGAATAGAGAGCTACATCACACAGAGGCACACTACACCATCACACACACCACATAGAAGCACAAAGCACCACACACCAACACACTCATCACCATATACACCACCCCACACCTCATCCACACCACCCCATGGCACCCCAAAGGCACCCACGGTTTTCGGACCAAGAACTCCGGGTCATGGTGGAGGAAATTATAAGAGTTGAACCCCAGCTCTTCGGCTCACAGGTGCAGCACACCACTATAGCCAGGAAGGCGGAGCTATGGCAGCGGATCGTGGACAGGGTCAACGCGGTGGGACAGCATCCCAGAAATCGAGACGACATCCGCAAACGCTGGAACGACTTATGGGGAAAGGTGCGCTTGATGGTCTCGCGACACAACATCGCAGTGCAGAAGACTGGCGGGGGACCCCCACCCACTCCACCCGAATTCACAGCATGGGAGCAAGAGGTACTAAACATCCTGCATCCTGATGGCCTCGCTGGAGTACACGGGGGAATGGACTCTGGTAAGTACAATCTCAACTACTTCACCCCCCCCAGCATGCTAACCCCCACAGCCACCCTCACCCCCAAGACCCCATCACACATCCTCCCTGAGAATGTCTCTCCAGCACAACTCACCCAACACCAACCCCTGCATGCCACCACAAACTATGGACACCCATCACCTAAGCATGACCACTGCACATACCCCCCCCCAAACACCCCCACAACACCTCCCCCAAGGGAATGACAGCACTGGGGGACAAGGGCACCCATAAATCGCACGCAATAGCACACACAGAAACATACTCTCTTACCCCATGCAGGACCCGAACGCCAACACACCGGCCAGGAGGGTCCAGAAATGTCCATCCCCCCCCGGAAGAGGCCCCCAGTGATGACAGCAGCTCTGTCGACCTGGAACCTGATGACCAGCCCGGACCATCGGGGACCTCTGGACAGTCGGTTCCCCACACACAGGCCACAGCAGACCCAACCCCCTCTGGGAACAACAGCACAGCTCCCACCCAGCGGGCCCATACCTCTGTCTCTAGGACAGGTCAATCAGCGGTGTGTCTGCCACTACAGGGCACCCAGGCTAACCCACCACCCCAACAACAACAGGGACCTGGGGGCAGTGGTAGTGGGCACACCGTCCAGGGGACAGTGGCCGGGGGAAACAGGGCAGCTCGGAGGGCTGCTGTGCGACAGGGGGGGAGGAGAGGCCCAGGGAACCCACTCTCCAAGAGGCCCTCACCACCATCATGGCAGCCTACCACCACTCCCAAGAGACGATGGCGACGGTACTGGCCAGGTTCCAGGAGATCCAGGCACAGCAGGAGGAACGCTACATGGGGTTCACCAATCAACTCACCAACATCTCTACCGCTATGGGGAGCATAGTCCAGGCCCTCAACTGGATAGAAGACACGTTGCGGGACCATGGGGCACCACACAGGGCCCCTGTCACTAGCCCGGACCAGGAACAGCCTACCACCTCCACCGGCGCTAGTGGACAGGAGGCCCCACCACAACGACAGGCCACCAGAACCCCACCTCCTGCTGAAGAACAACCACCCCGCAAGAGGAGCCTGAGATCAAAAAAATAGACAGAGTAGGATGTCAAGACCCCCGCCAGCATGAGATACCCCCTGAAGTCATCCCACTGTCCCACATTGCCACCCTGTCCAACCTTGAACTGCCCCTGCTCCATCCTTCCACAGGCATATGGACAATGCACCTGTGAGACTGAGAACTGGACTCTGCCATAGACATTACTCCACCCCCACCCATCACCGTGTTAATATCATGTACCATTATCTAGCACTAAAATAAATCACTTAATGCACTGAAATCAATCAGGAGTCAGGCTGTATTATTTACAAATGTATAACACATTACCGATCAATTATGTTCTGTTAACTTTGTGCTGAACACATACCGAGATCAATAAGCATTAGTCCATGGGCTAACCAAGCAGAAGTCACGCAGTGGGTCAGACAGCACTGAAAAGGGAAGGGAAAATCAAACATCAGTTTAAAAGAACTGGGGGGTCATAGACAAAGTTGAGAAGCAGGAGGCTTTCAGGAAAAGTAAAATGGCGTGGGTGATTCTTACCTGTGTGCTACTGAAAATACTGTTGGATAACTCTGTCCCTGTTGTCTGTGTCGTCCTCTGAGTCTTCCTCCTCTTCACTCTCCGCAGGCTCCACAGCTGCTTCAACACCACCATCTGGACCATCCTCCTGCAGGAAAGGCACCTGACGTCGCATTGACAGATTGTGAAGCATACAGCAGGCCACGATGATCTGGCACACCTTCTTTGGTGAGTACATCAGGGATCCCCCTGTCATATGCAGGCACCTAAACCTGGCCTTCAGGAGGCCAAAGGTCCTTTCTATGATCCTCCTAGTTCGCCCATGGGCCTCATTGTACCGTTCCTCTGCCCTGGTCCGGGGATTCCTCACTGGGGTCAATAGCCAAGGCAGGTTGGGGTAACCAGAGTCACCTATTAGCAACACACGTTGTCTCTGTAGCTGTTCCATCACATAAGGGATGCTGCTATTACGCATCACATACGCGTCATGCACTGAACCAGGGAACATGGCATTCACATGGGAGATGTACTGGTCAGCCAAACAGACCACCTGGACGTTCATAGAATGGTAATTTTTCCTGTTTCTGTACACCTGCTCATCGTCTTTTGGGGGGACTAAGGCCACATGGGTCCCATCAATGGCACCAATTATGTTGGGAATATGTCCAAGGGCATAAAAATCACCCTTCACAGTGGCCAAATCAACCTCCTCAGGGAATATAATGTAACTCCGCATGTGTTTCGTCAGGGCAGACAACACTCTAGACAAAACTTTTGAAAACATGGTCTGAGACATTCCAGATGACATGGCCACTGTTGTCTGGAATGAGCCACTTGCAAGAAAATGGAGGACTGACAGCACCTGCACCAGAGGGGGAATTCCTGTGGGTTGGCGGATGGGGGACATCAGGGCTGGCTCCAGCTGGGCACACAGTTCATGGATAGTGGCACGGTCAAGTCGGTATCGTAGTATGATGTGGCGTTCTTCCATTGTCGACAGGTCCACCAGCGGTCGGTACACGTGAGGATTCATCCTTCTCCTCGCAAGTCCCAGCGGACGGTGCCTAGGAATGACAACATGGAGCACAGAGTCAAGCTAATCACTGGTACGTTCACCACAGCTTGCATAGCACACGGTTATCTATGTATTGAAAGGCGTGTATGTGTGGCAATGCAAGGCCTAGGCCTGTGTGTCACAGTAGAAATTATGCCATGTGGGCCCTTGAAATGGCGGCTGCCTGACCTGTGAAGTGGGACAATGGAATGTGAGGTCAATGCGCTGGCGGAGCACACCGTGGCGGTAGGCGGTCGAAGACCGCTATACGAAGCCGCATTGGTTAACATTGAAGCCTATGGGTTTCAGGAGCCAATGACGATGTGCGCCGGCGGTAGCGGTATTCACCGCCGCGGTACGCACCGCCGCGGGCGTGACCGCCATTTTCTATCTGCTTAATCACTCGAGACCTGATCATCCACAGGAGAGGACCTATACTGCAAGTGCTGCTGTGACCTCGGTCTGGAAGTGACAATGGCTGCTGCGACTGGGGAAAGGGCCCCTGCCTTCACGTCTGAAGAGTTGGAGAAGCTCGTGGATGGGGTCCTCCCCCAGTATGCGTTACTCTACGGTCCTCCAGACCAACAGGTAAGTACACCGGGTGCACATGGAATGGGCGATGCCTGTGTGGAGTGGGGTGGATGTAAGTTGGTGGGGTGGGGGGCGAATGAGGAGTGCAACGCACGACAGATGAGAGCATGTGCCATATGGCAAGGTTGGGGAGGGGGGGCCAATCACATCTAACATGCAGTAAGTTGATGAATGTTTCCTTCCCACCCTGTACTTGTCACATAGGTCAGCGCCCATCAGAAAGTCAAGATTTGGCGTGCCATCGCCAAGGAAGTCCGGGCCCTGGGGGTCCACGTCAGACGGGGAACCCACTGCCGCAAGAGGTGGGAGGACATCCGCCGCGGGACCAGGAAGACCGCCGAGTCACTGCTGGGGATGGCCTCCCAACCTAGGAGGGGTGCCAGTCGTACCCTGACCCCCCTGATGTCCCGGATCCTGGCGGTGTCCTACCCTGATTTGGATGGGCGCTTGAGAGCATCACAGCAGACACAAGGGGGTGAGTATCAGCACATTCTGCTATCTTTCTGCGCAGTGGAGGCGTCTGGGTGGGGGGGGAGGGTTGTGGGTGACATTAGGCCAGGGCGCTTTCTGTAGTGTAGTCCTCTCCCTTAGGCATGGCCCTGTGCTCCCGGCCCCCACCTCTGTAGGGTGACAAGTACAGCTATTGATGGTCCAGCCTCACACATGTGCACGTTTGTCGTCTCTTGACCTGTTGTCCTAGTCAGAAGTACTGAGTAGTGTACCCCGAATGCGCGGCTTAGTGCATGAGGCTCCTGTGTCTGTCCTCTCCGCCAACGGTGTTGACATTGCATGCACTCAACCTGGTCTTCTTTTTTCTCCCCCCACCCTTCTTCTTCATCTTCTTGTGCATGTGTGCATTAGCATCATCAGGCGGAGGAGATTTGGCATCGGAGCACGAGGGAGCTGCAAGTCACAAGGCCCCGGTGGACCCAGGAACAGACACCGAGGGCACCAGTGATCCGGAGGGCGAGGGGAGCACCACAACGGGGACCGGTGGTGAGACCAGCGACACAGACACGTCCTCGGATGGGTGCTCCCTAGCGGTGGCGGCAACATCCGTGCCCCCCGCCTCTACAGGTACAGCCGCCACCCAGTGCACCAGCCCCGCCCTCCCTGCAGCCCCTCAGCCTACGCTCCGTGCCCGCTCGCCCAGGAAGGCGGACGTCTCCTTCGCCCCAGGCACCTCAGCCCCTGCCCCTGTCACCCCTGCTGCCCTCAGTGCGGAGCTCATTGACCTTGTGAGGACGCTCATTGTTGGGCAGACTACCCTTTTGAATGCCATCCAGGGGGTAGAAAGGGAGGTGCATCGGAGCAATGCCTACCTGGAGGGCATTCATTCGGGTCAGGCTGCCCATCAACGATCGTTCACTGCTCTGGCCTCAGCACTGACGGCAGCCATTGTCCCTGTTTCCAGCCTCCCTCTTCTGACTGCCTCCACCCTGTCTCTGTCTCCTGTTCCTCAGCCTATCCCATCCACACCATCTGACCAGCCTGCACACACCTCAACACCCAAGGGCAGCTCATCCAGACACAAGCACCACAGATCCCACAAACACTCACCCAAGCAACACCCAGATGCAGACATTCCAACAGTCACTACCACCCCTGTGTACCCCTCCTCCTCGTCTCCCTCCTCCCTCCCTGTGACGTCTACACTCACACCTGCATGCACACCAACATCAGCCAGTGCTTCCATCACCACCACACCCTCCTGTACAGTCCGCACGCGTGCAGTCACCACCCCCACTGCCATTTACACGTCCCCTGTGTCCTCTCCCACTGTGTCTGTCACCCCCTCTTCCAAGACACACAAACGCAGGCAGCCACCCACCCAACAGACATCCACCTCACGACAGCCTACAGCACCAGCACCTTCACCCAATGACAGCACACCTGACTCTCCTACAACCACATCCTCTTGCTCCACTCCCATCACCACTTCTCCTACCCTTTACCTTGGGCCTAAAAAACTTTTCCTGGCTAATCTTAACCTCTTTCCCTCCGATGACCTACCCCCTCCATCTGCAAAGAGTCCCAAGAGCACCACAGCCACCACCAGCCCAGCTTTGAGTGTCACTGTTGTGCATGGGTTCTGGAGTCCACCCTTTGCCAGCAATGACACCTCAATCAGCAGCAAGGACACATCCAGCCCCCCCCCCCGGCAAGAGGACCAGGAAACAAAAGGGCCGCCGTGCGAGGACTGACACGGCTGCCCCCAAGGAGCAAAGTTCGCCCACTTCACCAGCCACAACATCTAGGGGAGGCAAGGGCCCGAGAGCCCCATCTAAGGAGCGAAAGGGCAGCAGGGTGGAGAAGTCAGCCAGCAGGAGCGCGGAGCAGGTGGGCCCCACATGCCACATCCCAGCTGTAAAGGAGGACACCAAAGGGCCCAGGACTCCGTCACCGAAGGGTCCAGAAACATCACGGTCGGAGGGCGACTGAGCAGGGAGTCCAGCCCAGGTCTGGCTCCCTTGACCTACTGGATGTGCACCGCTGAAGAGGGCCCGCCGTGCAGAAGAGCACCGCTGAACAGGGCCCCGCCGTGAAGATAGGCACCGCTGAAGAGGGCCCGCCGTGCAGAAGAGCACCGCTGAACAGGGCCCCGCCGTGAAGATAGGCACCGCTGAAGAGGGCCCGCCGTGCAGAAGAGCACCGCTGAACAGGGCCCCACCGTGAAGATAGGCACCGCTGAAGAGGGCCCCGCCGTGAAGATAGGCACCGCTGAAGAGGGCCCGCCGTGCAGAAGAGCACCGCTGAACAGGGCCCCGCCGTGAAGATAGGCACCGCTGAAGAGGGCCCGCCGTGCAGAAGAGCACCGCTGAACAGGGCCCCGCCGTGAAGATAGGCACCGCTGAAGAGGGCCCCGCCGTGAAGATAGGCACCGCTGAAGAGGGCCCACCGTGCAGAAGAGCACCGCTGAACAGGGCCCCGCCGTGAAGATAGGCACCGCTGAAGAGGGCCCGCCGTGCAGAAGAGCACCGCTGAACAGGGCCCCGCCGTGAAGATAGGCACCGCTGAAGAGGGCCCGCCGTGCAGAAGAGCACCGCTGAACAGGGCCCCGCCGTGAAGATAGGCACCGCTGAACAGGGCCCCGCCGTGAAGATAGGCACCGCTGAAGAGGGCCCGCCGTGCAGAAGAGCACCGCTGAACAGGGCCCCGCCGTGAAGATAGGCACCGCTGAAGAGGGCCCCGCCGTGAAGATAGGCACCGCTGAACAGGGCCCGCTGTGCAGAAGAGCACCGCTGAACAGGGCCCCGCCGTGAAGATAGGCACCGCTGAACAGGGCCCCGCCGTGAAGATAGGCACCGCTGAAGAGGGCCCGCCGTGCAGAAGAGCACCGCTGAACAGGGCCCCGCCGTCTCAAGCACCGCTCCGCTGGGCCCTTCCTGTCAAGCACCGCTCCGCTGGGCCCTTCCTGTCAAGCACCGCTCCGCTGGGCACCGCCGTCTCAAGCACCGCTCCGCTGGGCCCTTCCTGTCAAGCACTGCTCCGCTGGGCACCGCCGTCTCAAGCACCGCTCCGCTGGGCACCGCCGTCTCAAGCACCGCTCCGCTGGGCCCTTCCTGTCAAGCACCGCTCCGCTGGGCACCGCCGTCTCAAGCACCGCTCCGCTGGGCACCGCCGTCTCAAGCACCGCTCCGCTGGGCCCTTCCTGTCAAGCACCGCTCCGCTGGGCACCGCCGTCTCAAGCACCGCTCCGCTGGGCCCTTCCTGTCAAGCACCGCTCCGCTGGGCCCTTCCTGTCAAGTACCGCTCCGCTGGGCACCACCGTCTCAAGCACCGCTCCGCTGGGCACCGCCGTCTCAAGCACCGCTCCGCTGGGCCCTTCCTGTCAAGCACCGCTCCGCTGGGCACCGCCGTCTCAAGCACCGCTCCGCTGGGCCCTTCCTGTCAAGCACCGCTCCGCTGGGCCCTTCCTGTCAAGCACCGCTCCGCTGGGCACTGCCGTCTCAAGCACCGCTCCGCTGGGCACCGCCGTCTCAAGCACCGCTCCGCTGGGCCCTTCCTGTCAAGCACTGTTTATGGTTCACTGTGCCCACCATGCCTCCTCCTTGACCACTGGAGACTGTCATCCACCTGATGGACTGTGGCTTTGCACTCCCCAGGATGGCACAGTGGGCAGCCCACCCACTGTAGAGACTTGAGAGACTGTGGCTTTGCACTCCCCAGGATGGCACAGTGGGCAACCCACCCACTGTAGAGACTTGAGAGACTGTGGCTTTGCACTCCCCAGGATGGCACAGTGGGCAACCCACCCACTGTAGAGACTTGAGAGACTGTGGCTTTGCACTCCCCAGGATGGCACTGTGGGCAACCCACCCACTGTAGAGACTTGAGAGACTGTGGCTTTGCACTCCCCAGGATGGCACAGTGGGCAACCCACCCACTGTAGAGACTTGAGAGACTGTGGCTTTGCACTCCCCAGGATACATCAATGGGCATGGTGGCCCCTTCGTGGATCTGGCGTCGTGGACTCATGTGGCTGTGGTGTCCCCCCCTTTCCTTCCCCCTGAGGTGCCTGTAGTTTTTTCATCAGATGCCCCTGCAGTGTTCTCTCCAAAGGACTCAGGTCTCCTGTGTGGGCTTTGCCCTTGTGTCGCTACACTGTGGCCCACGGACTGTTCTATTTAATTTTGATGTAGAGGACTAATTGCCTCGGTTCTCCATGGCAGTGTATATAGTATTATTTTGGTATGGATATTTTGCATAGTTGACCTATATTTATCAGAGTCTATTTTTTATATAAATTTTTCTTCACAATTTAATTATGTCTTTGCATTTTTCAGGGGGGTTTGGGTGGTGTCACTGTGCATTGTTGCTCTGCATTGGTGTGTACATTGTTTGGGGGGGTGGGGGTCGCATATGTGTGTGCCGTAAGCTTCCCTCCTCCCCCCTCCCGTGTGTCGTAGGTGCAGTACTCACCGTTGTCGTCTGCGCCGGCGTTCGTACTCGTGGTAGATGAGCAGGTAGACGAGAGCAGGTAGGATGTTTAATTCGGGTTCCATGCTGTCCTCCGTACTCGTGGAGTGTGTTTTGGTGAGCGTTTTCCCGTTCGTAGTCTGTTTCCGCCGTGTTTTTATCGGCGAGGCTCCCGCCCCGGAAAAGGTGGCGGATTGGTGAGTTATGATAGTGTGGGCGGTACATTGTCTGCCGCCTGCCTGTTGGCGGTGACCGCCGCGCTGTTTGTCTGTACCGCCGTGGCGGTCGGAGTGTTAATGTGGCGGGCTGTGTTGGCGGTTGCCGCCAGGGTCAGAATTCCATTTTTTCGACCGCCGGCCTGTTGGCGGTTTGGCCGCCGCTTTATCACCGACCGCCAGGGTTAGAATCACCCCCTATGTATTAGTATCATCAAAAAAGTTGTCAACAACACATTTTTAAATACCATTTACTGCCCGTATTATCTGGTTTAGTGTGAGTTCAATGGATACTTAACCATTCTTCACAACTTGACATTTCTAAGCACAGGGATGTAGGGTTACATCTAGCTAATGAAATAGAATATCAAAGTCATAAAGGCCTCAAATAGTTATTGGCACATCTTGATAGATGGTTTACACAATGTTTGCTAGTAACTTTTAAAAGTAAGTACTAAATAAAAGAATAATGCTTCATCGCATTTATTAAAGACGACCAAAATTCAACCAGTACCATCTTTTGTGGCTTCGTAGTACAATGCACAATTCCATCATTTATTTAAATTATATGATGAAATGACAATAGTTAGGTCTCAGTTGTATCCGTAATTGAGCTTGCAGAGGTCATTATCGCAATTAAAAAAAAACATATTTGAATTGTTGTTTTTCCTTAATTAAACTGAACTACCAGCTTTGATTTAATTGCAAATTACGCAATGCAATCGAATAGACTCATAAGCAATTCCCCCAGGTTTGCAGTCCACGAGCTCTTCCTTGGTGCTGGCTGGATCGTTAAGTGATTTTCTAAAACGTGTTTTAATAGAGATGTTTTAAGATTGTTACACGTGCGTTTTATTCAATTTTGCAAACATTATTTGGTTATCATTTATTATGAGAACAGTGGTAGTTCTTTTATTGAACTGGTCCTTTCACTCTTAGTTTTAGCGTATCTTACCATACCCAGTGTTTCTTTTTCAATCAATCATGTTTCCCGTAATTGCAAGCATGTAAGTCCTCCACGTTGTAATAGAATTTATCTTGTGGTTATGCTGTTAAGATGCGTTTGTGAGTTAAAGACTTGTCGCTGACCTCGGCTGCGACTATCAGGTAATGAGTTCACCCAACTTAGCCTTCCATCTTTGTAAGGTTTGTTGTTTGAGTAGCAGTTGTCATTTGTAGTGCTTTAAAACAGTAATATTGCGGTATGAATCACTTCATAAAAAGTTAATAAACTACCATATGGCGGTCTCTTAAGTCTGTTTACAAATGAGCTAAATGTACATTTTTGTCCCGTGCTGTGTGAAATATACTAAACAATTAGGAACTATATTAAGACATCAACGAATTGTATCACCATAGTTGAAATGGTAATTTTCTTTGGGGTACTACTGCACTGTAGAGACTTAAGTCTCTAGTGGTTTTCAATTGTTAAGGGGCCCGTTCATTTGTACTTAATTTCGTAACTTAATCAACCACTGGCAAGGCCAGTAAATCTGCCTTCAATGTGATGAGCACTGCAATGTTTATACATATTTTACAGCACTAAACATGCAGCTGATAAGAGCTTGTAAAACGGATGCAAAGGTCGCAACACTACAGATCAGATCCTGGACCTCTCTAAAGAACTACATTTAGGAAGAAACTTGGCCAAAAATTACACATAAGCCTCGTGGCCCTGACAATGAGGCAATGGAAAATTATGTGTCTGACACTGCCCCACTGTCTGACACTGTCCCATCCCACTCATCGTAGGAGGAAAAATCCCTCTTCCTTTAGTTACAGTTACAAGTTGACATGCCTAGGAAAATAATTCTCCAGTAAAGGAGGCATGCCTTCCTTCTCTATTATGCCTCATATTGCATTGGAATTTATAAACTTGGGGACCTATTTATGAAAAAGGCACACAGTGCAGCGCAGTTTGCTGTGTTGCACTGTGTGACAGGGGAAAGGGTGTCTGCATTGCAAACAGGGGTGTTTTTCTGCAGGAAGGGGCATCTTCCTACACAAAAAGAATCCTGAGAGGCATATTCCTCTTTGTATGTGTACTGCAGAATACAGCGAACACATAAAGAGGAAGTATCAAGTAGAAATAAAGATGTATTTCCTCGTTACGCCTCTCCTGGGAAGGCGTATCTTTTTGGTGCATGCCAGGTTTACCCATACTGGTAAGTCTGGGAATGCATCAGAAACCATAGGAATTGCATGGGAACACCCAAGCAATGCATATGGAACACCCTCCAGGGCAGAATAAGGCAACACAATGAATTGTTCTGCGTTGCCGTTCTCCAAATTCATGTAGCCACTCAGGGACACTCAAAATGGCCTTGCCTGGCTTCATAAATCTGACTTAAGATTTGCCTCGCTCTTGCAGCATGCAACATGCAACATGGTAGAGGGCAAAAAGTAAACCAGCTAGTGAATAGGCCCCTTGGTGCTGTAAAACCATCTGCTCAGGAGGACTGTTACTCGCCAAGGCTATACTCAGGACTCATGTATGCAGCTCTGTACATCCAAAGCCTGAGTCCTTCCAAGTGTGCACATCATTTGTTCTCATGCCACACAATTCCATACATCCACACTTAGCTTCTCTCTAATAGATGTTGCCTACTACTGTACTCAGTGCTGTACATTCATCTGCCTGAATCTGAATCTCATAACGACTAACTGAGCTAAACTTACATATATTTATTTACAGAGTACTTCAGAGCTATAACTGTCCCAGCCAGAGTCCTTCACAGCCAAACAGGGGGGGCTGCTCTGTTACAGCAGAGTAACGTCACCCCCCTGCCGGCTGCATAAGTTGCAAAACCTTTAACAACTGTAACAATAATATAATTGTTTCATTTGTTAAAGGAGTGGGGCCACGGGGGTGACGAGCAGTGTGCACTTCCCCTCACTTTGCATGTATGTTTGACCGGCCTTCTTGGGCCGGCCAAATACACATGTGCAGTAGGCTCTCTCAAGCCCAGCAACACAGTTGCCAGGCTGGAGAGAGCCTGCACAGGCTCTCAGTCTGCCTGAGAGTGCCCTGGCTGGGTGCCCCCAGCCAATCCTGACGCTATTCTGAGCAGTGTCTGGATTGGACGCAGGGCAGGATGGGAGTATGTGCCTGCAGAGAGGAGACGGAGGAGCTGGGCGGCGTGTGGTGGTAAGGTAAGTGTTGATTTATTTTAATATTTTAAAATAAATTTTACCCCCTACCACCTCCCCACCCATCCCAACCCTGAGCACCGAACCTGCCCTGCGTGACCCAAGTGAGCAGCTACTTCATCCAAATGGCAATAATAATCTACTCCTGTGCTCCATATACTGCAGTTAGTAGCACCAGTCAGAGTGCTTTATATCTGCAGAGCTTTGTGTGATGATATTTAGGGTGTTGCATAGGCACTGATCTCCTCAACTTCCTTTAGTGCTGGTCAAAGGGTCATACGCTCGTACGAAGTTCGACCCTATTCGGGAAAAAGAAGGTGGTGTACTCAATGCTGCATGAAGAGAGAGGGCCCTCATTTGCCATTGCTAATTGTTTAATGCATTTGGTAACATGCAGAGTTCTTTCATCATGTCATATTTAACTATTTTAATCACAAACATTTTAAAATTTCAGAAATGCAGGCCAAGTTTTTTGCTACCAAAAACACATTTTAGCATATAGCACATATAAGACAACAATGACACAATGTACACATTTGACAGCAGGTGTTTTATGTGTTTTGTTTTTTTTAAAGAAAGAGGGGCAACTGGATTCAAATCCATTAAGTCGTGTTTCTGACACTATGGTACTTTACAAGATATAGGAGGTCATTACAACCCTGGCGGACGGTGTTAAAGGTGCGGTAATACCGCAAACAGGCAGGCGGACATAAAAAGTGAATTACGACCATGGCGGAAACCGCCAACAAAGACAGCCACTTTAACACACCGCCCGCCACGGCGGTACAGACAAGCAGCGCGATGGTTACCGCCAACAGACAGGCGGGAGACAATGTACCGCCCACACTATTACAACCCGCCAATCTGCCACCTTTTACGGGGCGGATTCACCGTGGATGAAAACACGGCGGAAACAGTTTCTGCAATGGGAAAACGCTCACCTGAACACATCCCACGAGGAACGAGGACACCATGGAGCCGGAACTACAAATACTCCCTGCCCTTGTCTTTCTGCTCCTTTACGACCAACAGCTACGTAGGCGCAGAAGATACCAGTGAGTACTGCATCTACGACACGGGGGAGGCAAAAGTCAGGGGGACACCCACCAAACATCCCCACCCTCGCATATCACAACATACACACCAATGCAGTCACAAAAATCACATTAACAACCCACAATCCCCCCGGAAGAATGCAAAGACAATGCGAAATTCAGGCAAACATTAGTAATGTGCCAATATACATGTCATACAAAAATATACACATATATATCTCTAAATCACTCTTATTTACACATACAATCCGAGAAGTAGTGCAGATATGTACACAACAATGTCCGTGCCCCAACAGTCTAAAAATGCATGGGCGAGGCCCACAAAAGATACCTGACCAAAATCGGAGAGAACACTGCCGGGGCATCAGATAGAAACACTACAGGCATCTCAGGGGGAAGGGAAGGGGGGGCACCTCAGCCACATGAATGCGAAGCCAGATCCACGACGGGGCTCCATGCCCATTGATGTATCCTGGGGAGTGCAAAGCCACAGTCTCTTAAGTCTCTACAGTGGGTGGTTTGCCCACTGTGCAATCCTGGGGAGTGCAAAGCCACAGTCTCTCAAGTCTCTACAGTGGGTGGTTTGCCCACTGTGCCATCCTGGGGAGTGCAAAGCCACAGTCTCTCAAGTCTCTACAGTGGGTGGGTTGCCCACTGTGCCATCCTGGGTAGTGCAAAGCCACAGTCTCTCAAGTAGATGCAGGTCTCCACTGGTTCTGGAGGGGGACTGGTGCCCAGGCTGGATGAGTCTCCCCGTGAAAGTTCCTGTCCTGTGACTGTCCCAGCTGCACATGGGATAAGGATGCCTGATGTGGCGGTCCATTCATTCCTACACGGTGCATGCCCTATTCAGCGGTGCTTTGACATGGTGGTTCAGGACTGTTCAGCGGTGCTTTGACATGGCGTTCTTTGCCCTGTTCAGCGGTGCTTTGACATGGTAGTTCAGGACTGTTCAGCGGTGCTTTGATATGGCGGACTTTGCCCTGTTCAGCGGTGCTTTGACATGGCGGTCTTTGCCCTGTTCAGCGGTGCTTTGACATGGCGGTCTTTGCCCTGTTTAGCGGTGCTTTGACATGGCGGTTCAGGACTGTTCAGCGGTGCTTTGACATGGCGGGTCTGATACGGACATTGGTGTGTGGCATGACGATCTCCACACTGGACATTGGTGTGTGGCATGACGATCTCCACACTGGACATTGGTGTGTGGCATGATGATCCCTACAATGGGCATAGGTGTGTGGCATGACGATCCGTACAATGGGCATTGGGGTGTGGCATGACGTTCCATCATTGCCCAGCGGGGCTGTGGCATCCTGGCCCCTCCTGGGCTGTGACTCCGGCGGTGGTTTCTGGACCAGTAACGATACTTGTGCCCTACTGGGCTGTGACTCCGGCGGTGGTTTCTGGACCAGTAACGATACTTGTGCCCTCCTGGGCTGTGACTCTGGCGGTGGATTCTGGACCAGTAACGATATTTGTGCCCTCCTGGGCTGGACTCCGGCGGTGGTCTCTGGACCAGTGACGATACTTGTGCCCTCCTGGGCTGTGACTCCGGCGGTGGTTTCTGGACCAGTAACGATAATTGTGCCCTCCTGGGCTGTGACTCCGGCAGTGGTTTCTGGACCAGTAACGATACGTGTGCCCTCCTGGGCTGTGACTCTGGCGGTGGTCTCTGGACCAGTGACGACGGTACTGGCGGTTGTGTCTGGACCGCCGGAAATGATGGCGCATTTCTCCACCGTGACACTCACAACAGGCTGGGCAGACTTCCTCAGGACCTTCCCCACCTTTTTTTTGGAGTTACAGCTGACTCACCAATCGCCTTCGATCCCATGTCACTTGTTGTTCCACCAGGAGTCTTAACACGGTCCCGTCGTCCACTCTCCAATTTCAGAGCCTTTACAGGGGGTGGGCTACCAGTGCCTTGGCTCCGGGTCCTACCGCCTGCCCTGGTGGCCGGTGCACTCCAAAAACCTGGAACACTCACCACTGGTACTGGAGGCTTTTTGGCTGAGGCGCTACGATGGGACTGATGAATTGGAGGGGGGGGTGGGGGCAAAAAGGTCAATTTGACATAGGGACAGTTTCTGACGGACACTAGGATGGGCAGCTGGAGGGGGTCTGGGAGTGGAGGAAGAGGAGGTGGTTGTAGGAGGTGTCACTTTAGGTGTTTTGGGTGCAGGTGCAGGTACTGGAGGCTGTCGTGAGGTGGATGGATGTTGGGTGAGTGATTGCTGGCATTGGGGTACTTTGGGAGGGGGTGTCACAGACACACTGGGAGAGGACACAGGGGACGTGTAAATGGCAGTGGAGGTGGTGAATGCAGGTGAGCGGCTTGTGGTGCTGGGTGTCCTGGTATGAGTCCTAGTGCCTGTAGATGTGGTGCATGCAGGTGTGTGTGTAGACGAGACTGGGAGGGAGGAGGGAGAAGAGGAGGAGGGGGACACAGTGGAGACAGTGGATGTTGCTGTGTCTGTATGTGGGTGAGGCTTGCTTGAGTGCCTGTGGTGTGTGTGGTGCCTATGTTTGCTTGAGCTACTTGTGTGTGTTGACTTGTGTGCATGCTGGTCTGTAGGTGTGCTTGGGATGGGCTGGGGTACAGGGGATTGGGTCTGGGTTGAGGAAGTTGGAGGGGGGAGGCTGGACACAGGGACAATGGCTGCCATCAGTGCTGAGGCCAGAGATTGCAGGGTTCGCTGAAGGGCAGTCTGACCAGAATGAATGCCCTCCAGGAATGCATTACCCTGTTGCAACTCTCGTTCTACACCCTGGATGGCATTCACAATGGTAGACTGCCCAACAGTGAGTGACCTGAGGAGGTCAATGGCCTCCTCACTGAGGGCAGCAGGGGTGACAGGGACAGGGCCTGAGGTGCCTGGGGCGAAGGTGATGCCCACCCTCCTGGGTGAGTGGGCACGGGGCGAACGCTGAGGGGCTGCTGGGAGGGCGGTGCTGGTAGGGGAGGTGGCGGCTGTACCTGTAGAAGTGGGGCGCACAGATGGTGCCGCCACCACAGGGGAGCTCCCATCGGCGGACGAGTCCGTGTCGCTGGTTGGTGATCCGGTGGCTGACGTGAAGCTCCCCTCGCCCTCCGTCCCACTGGTGCATTCAGAGTCTGTGGTGTGGCCCTCCATGGCCATGTGGGATGCAGCTCCCTCGTGCTCCTGTGCCACTGTACCTCCGCCTGATGATGCTGATGTACAAAAGGACAGGGAGAGCAGGGAAATGGGGGGAGACAGAACAAAGAGAGTTTTAGTGCATGGCATACCGCTACCGTTGGTGGACAAGACAGACGCAGCAGCCCAATGCATTACGCCGTGCTCCTGACCTCTGCACATGCAATTTCTGGGATATGGCCTACATGGCAATGGTTGAAATCTGCGCACATGGATGCCACAGGGGCAACTATACCTCAAATTGGCACTCTGCTGAGGTGGGGTAGAGTGCCACATGGCCTACATAACGGAGGGGCCTTGCCTACCTAACTCGCCCTGGCCTAGGGACACCCACAGCCCACCACCCCCACCCAGACCCCTCCACTGCACGCAAAGTCCGCAGAATGAGGTTGTACTCACCCCCTTGAGTCTGCTGTGATGTCTTCAAGAGCCCATCCAACTCCGGGTAGGCCACCGCCAGGATCCGGAACATCAGGGGGATCATGGTGCGACGGGCACCCCTCCCACGTTGGGAGGCCAACCCCAGCTGAGCCTCCGCCGTCTTCTTGCTGCAGCGCGAATGTCCTCCCATCTCTTCCGGCAGTGGGTGTCCCGTCTCTGGTGGGCCCCCAGGGTCCGGAACTCCTTGGCGATGGCACGCCAAATGTCCCTCTTCTGGTGGGCGCTGACCTACATGACATGCACAAGGGAAGAGGAACAGTCATTACCAACTGCACCGTCAATGTGAGTGGCCCCCTCCCTACTCTGACCATGTGGCCCATTCATTCCCATGCATTAATGTACTATGAACTCTGGCCCCTTCCCTCTTCCACCCAGCCCTCTCCACCCAGGCCTAGCCCATACAACGTGCTCCCTCTGTACTAACCTGTTGGTCTGGAGGACCGTAGAGTAGCATGTACTGGGGGAGGACCCCATCCACAAGTTTCTCCAACTCCTGTGCAGTGAAGGCAGGGGCCCTTTCCCCAGACGCAGCAGCCATCGTCGCTTCCAGAATGAGGTCACAGCAGCACTAACAGTGTAGGTCCTCTCCTGTCGAAGGTCAGGTATCTAGTGATTGAACAGATAGAAAATGGCGGTGACGTCTGCGGCGGTGACGTCCGCGGCGGGCGCCTCATCACCGCCGGCGCACCTGTTCATTGGCTCCTGGGACCCATAGTGTCCAATGTTAACCAATGCAGCAGTGCGCCGCGGTCTACGACCGCCTACCGCGACGGTGTGCAACGGCAGCGCAGTTACCCCACAATCCCATTGTCCCAGTTTAGAGGTCAGGCAGCCGCCATTTCAGGGGCCCACATGGCTTCATTTACTACTGCGTCACACATAGCTAGGCCTATACTCAACACACATACAGGAAGGGTTTATTGTCTGGTGTAGTCTTGTGTGTAACTGTGGGTACATACCTGGAGGAATAGTGACTGGTTCTTCGCTGTTGTCCTTCTTAGGCACCGTCAGCTGGGACATATGAAAAGATGGCGGAATCCTCCGGTGTACCGACCGCTGGTGGACCTGTTGACAATGGAAGAAAGACATGTCATCGTCACCTACAGGTTTGACCGTGCCACAATCCAGGAACTATGTACCCAGTTCGAACCAGACCTGATGTCACCAATCCGCCATCCGACTGGAATCCCCCCTGACGTGCAGGTGCTGTCAGTGCTCCATTTCCTTGCAAGTGGGTCTTTTCAGACAACTGTGGCCATGGCATCAGGGATGTCCCAGCCTATGTTTTCCAACGTCTTGTCCAGAGTGTTGGCTGCCCTGCTGAAACACATAAGGAGATACATCACATTCCCTCAGGTGGAGGATTTGCCTACTGTGAGAGGTGACTTCTATGCCCTTGGACATATCCCCAACGTCATAGGTGCGATTGATGGGACCCATGTAGCTCTGGTCCCCCCCCACAGGAGTGAACAGGTGTACAGGAACAGGAAAAGTTATCATTCAATGAATGTCCAGATGGTCTGTTTGGCAGACCAGTACATCTCGCAGGTAAATGCTATGTTCCCTGGCTCTGTGCATGACGCCTACATCCCGGTGGAATAGCAGCATCCCTGATATGATGGGTCAACTCCAGAGGCACCTTGTGTGGCTATTAGGGGACTCCGGTTACCCCAACCTTTCCTGGCTATTGACCCCAGTGAGGAATCCCAGGACCAGGGCAGAGGAACGGTACAATGAGGCCCATGGGCGGACTAGGAGGGTAATCAAACGCACCTTCGGCCTTCTTAAGGCCAGGTTCAGGTGCCTCCATATGACAGGTGGATCCCTATTCTACTCACCGAAGAAGGTGTGCAACATCATCGTCGCCTGCACCATGCTCCATAATTTCGCATTGCGACGCCAGGTGCCTTTTCTGCAGGAGGATGATCCAGATGACGGTGTTGTGGCAGCTGTGGAGCCTATGGAGCCTGTGGACAGTGATGAGGATGAAGCTGAGGAAGAAGAAAACGACAACAGGGATTCAGTCATACAGCAATATTTCCAGTGACACACAGGTGAGAACATTTTCTGGTTTAACATTACATTAACTTTCACACATCTACCTCTATCCTGTACCCTTCCATTTCAGTTTCACAAGTGTGGTAACCTACGTGTCAACTGCTTGCATCCTTGAAGGGCTTGTGATGTGTGACATTGGTATGTTGGCCTTACAATGGGTAACCCATTATGACACTGTAATTGATAAAAAGTTCCAAATCATAGACTGACTCCAGATTTTTGTGTGTTTCAAGGGTGTTTATTTAAGTCCTCAAAAAATGAAGGGGGGGTTGTAAACTGGTGATGGGGGATGGTGGAGGAATGTCCATGGCAGAGTCCAGTCTATTAGTCTCACAGGTGCACTGCCCATCTGGGCATTGGAAGTGGAGCTGGGGCAGTTCAAGTATGGACAGGGTGACAAAGTGGGACAATGGGAGGACAATCAGGGTGGTCTCATTTCCTGGCGGGGGTCTTGCCATCTTGCTCTGTCCTGTTCCTGGATCTCAGAGACCGCTTGCGTGGTGGTTGTCCGTCTGCAGGGGGTGGGGTGCTGGTCTTGTGGCAGGGCGTCCTGTCCACTAGCGCCGGCGGAGTTGGTGGGCAGTTCATCGTTGTGGCTAGTGTCAGGGGCCCCTTGGAGTGCCACGGTGTCCCTCAAGGTCTTTTGAATGTCCGTCAGCACCCCTACGATGGTGCCCAGGGCAGAGCCGATGGTCCTGAGCTCCTCCCTGAACTCCAAATACTGCTCCTTCTGCAGACGCAGGGTCTCCTGCAACTTGTCCAGGACCGTTGCCATCGTCTCCTGGGAGTGGTGGTATGCTCCCATGATGGAGGACAGGGCCTCGTGGAGAGTGGGTTCCCTTGGCCTCTCCGCCCTCTGTCGCACAGCAGCCCTCCCAGTTCCCCTGTGTTACTGTGCCTCCGTCCCCTGGACCGTGTGCCCACTACCACTGCCCCCAGGTCCCTGTTGTTGTTGGGGTGGTGGGTTAACCTGGGTGCCCTGTAGTGGTGGACACACCGCTGATTGACCTGTCCTGGGTAGGGAGGTTTGGGCCCGCTGGGTGGGTGCTGTGCTGGTGTTACCAGAGGGTGGAAGCTCGGTGTTGGGCTGTGGCTGGGCAAGGGGAACCGACTGTCCTGAGGCCCACGATGGTCCGGGCTGGTCATCAAGATCCAGTGGGGCAGAGCTGCTGTCGTCACTGTGGGCCTCTTCTGTGGGTGGAGTGGTGTTGTCTGGACCCTCTGGTGTGGTGACGTTCCTTCAGGTTCCTGCAGGGGTATAAGAACATGATTATTGCATGTGTGTGTTTCATGGTGTGCAATGGGTGGGTGTGCGTGAACCCCAGTGCAGGCATTCCTGTTTGGGGGCTTGTGTGATGATGTTTGTGGGGGTGTTCTGGGTATGTGCAGTGAGCATGCTTTGGTGAGGGGTGAGCATGCTTAGTTGTGTCATGCAGGGCTTGGTGTTGGGATGGGTGGTTTGTGTTATGGGTACATTAGTGAGGATTTGGGGTGATAGGGGAGGGTGTGAGGGTGGGGGTGTGTGATAGCATGCATTTAGGGTGGGGGATGTGATAGTTAAGATTTGACTTACCAGTGTCCCATCCTCCACCGACTCCTCCGAGGCCCTCAGGATGCATGATGGTCAAGACTTGCTCCTCCCATGTTGTTAGATGTGGGGGAGGAGGTGGGGGTCCGCCGCCAGTCCGCTGTACCGCGATGTTGTGCCTGGATACCGTGGAACGCACCCTCCCCCGTAGGTCGTTTCACCTCTTCCCGATGAACTCCCTATTTCTTGGGTGCTGTCCCACGGCGTTGACCCTGTCGACTATTCTTCGCCATAGCTCCATCTTCCTGGCTATTGATGTGTGCTGTACCTGTGATCCAAATAGCTGTGGCTCTACCCGTAGGATTTCCTCCACCATGACCCTGAACTCCTCCTCGGAGAAGCGGGGTGTCTTTGGCGTGACATGGGGTGGTGTGTGTGATGTGTGGGGTGGTGTATGTGTTGATGAGTGTGGTGAGTGAGTGGTATGTGGTGTTTTGTGCGTGGATGTTGTATGGGTGATGGTGTTGTGTGCCTCGGTGTGATGGGGTTGTCAATAGTTGTGCTGTCTCTCTGGCCTTCTCTCAGAATTTTTGGTCGTAGGGGTTTGTGGGTGATGTGGGTGTGTGTTTTATATTATGTTGGGTGTGTGGGAATGGTGTTTGTATGTGTATCAGGTGTGTGTATTTGGAACTGTCCAATGTGGCTGTATTTTGGAGATGTGTGTGTATTTTGAGCGCAGTGGTGTGTACCGCCAATGGAATACCGCGGTTGAAAGACTGCTGCGTGGATTCGTGGGTCGTAATAGCATGGGCGTGTTTCTGTTGGCGTGGAGGTGGAGGATTTGTTTCTGCATGTTTATCGCTGACCTTTGGTGTGGCGGTGTTGTCTGGGTGTCTGCATTTCACCGGATTCCGAGATGTGTGTCATAATAGCTGTGGAGGTCTACCGCGGCCGCGATGGTGTATTGGCGGTCTTCTGCACGGCGGTAAGCGCCTTATACCGCCAATGTTGTAATGACCCCCATAATCCATTACAGTGTATTTGATGCTTTCAGTGCCCTTATACATGCTGTCTTTTCTGTCCTTTTGCCATGTGGCACCAGAACACTCCACTGCAGTGGCAATGCATTTCGATAAAAAGGCATAAAAATGTATGAGACCTTTATTGTGCTTGCATCGTCTTTTGAGCGAGTCGGGTGTGTCAGAAGTTTAACTGATTGCTACATGTTCTATTGATTGTAAAATGAGTTGGTTGGGGGAGGGTTTTCTGCTTGAGGTGTCTGAATTCCTGGGTTAGAGTTACGTTGGGGTGCCTCAGTTAAAGAGATGGTCATCTGTAGGTTGTGCCTCCATTGCCTTTAGTGTCATTCTTTTATTTCTTGGTAGATTTGCTTCCTTACCACCTTGGTTTGGAATAGATACTTATTTTCATCAAGGACATAGTTGTGCACTTGGTGCTATCCAGCCCCTGCTTTGTATCAGCCTGCTCCTCCTACCCCCACTGGTAGCACCACACACAAGGCCATAGTTCTACACAGAGAACGTAAGTGCCCCAATGCCAAGTTACTTGAAACCAACTCAATACTCTTTTTCTTTGTGTTCTGTGTCTTTTAGTTCTGTGTTCATGGGGAAAAAGCTAAAGTGAACTACCACAAAGGAAAGAAGAAAAGTACAAAAGCTGCTCCTGTTTGGACACAGAAGCAATTACATGATCTGCACACATCAACATGATATATCCTATAGTTGTGAACTCGAAGCTCAGACAGACCCAGTTCCTATTACAGTACTATATTTGACACATACTTTTACACTACGCCTGAACTGATTGTAACCTGTAGTGTGCCACCTACTGGTCTCAGCCCCACCTGTCTAAGTCTGACACTAGCCCATCTGCTGTGCTTAAACTGCAATACTAGGGTGGCAAAGTAACACACTCTGTTCCCCCCTACAAGCCACAGCCCACCTTATCCAAGACAGGGTGATGTGAGAGAAATGTATAATGTAATTAAAAAAATTATTGCAGCATTTATGTATCCATACAACTGACATAAACATTATTTATTTCTTAGTAGTATAGATCACCTCTACAATGTTAGTTTGATCACCATTATTTTGCTTTCTACTACTACATACATTTATTTGAACACTAATTGTGAGAAATTGGGTTGTTGGTTGACCGATGTTTGAGCTCTGGTCAAGCAATACCTGCAATCCCTTGCAGGGTAAACCACAAAAAGTCACTAAAGTAACCTGTGCTTAACAACGGGTACCTTGGCACAAAAAGAGACCTGCTTAAGTTAGAGACATTGCATAAAGTAATTATGCAGCACACAAACAATAAAAAAATAAAAACACAGCACAAGAAAAATCCCACACCAATTGAGAAAAATAGAGTAGAATTTTAAAGATTTATTTGAGATAAAATACAGTAATCCAGTCAGTAGAACCACATATATACAATTTTAAAGATGTAAGTGAAAATAGTGCATAGAAGCACAGAGCACCAACTGTGTTTATCTGTTCACACTGGACCAGGACAAAGTCACAAGCTTGGGCCATTCATGATGGGGCACAGGCCAGAAAGAGCGACCAAGTTAGGCCCACTGAACAAAGTACCTTAAATTTTTGTTGTGGATTGTTACCAGATCCTGCAATGAAGATATGCGCTCAGCAGTAGTTTTGAGGTGCTGCAAGGCTATAATGCAAGGTCCAGCTTTGTCTTTGAGAATGCCGGTGGTAAGGCCTTGCACTGCAAAGTCCAGTGTCAGATGCATCGTGCACCAGCAGGTCCGAAGAAGCTGCCAGGCTGCAATCTGGAGTCCTGCATTATCGTTGAGGATGTTGTTTATGAGAGATTTTTGATGCAAAGACCTGTGTTGAGGATGCTTAATGCAGCAGAAGTTCAAAGTAGACTACAGGCTGTGATGTATAGTCCTGCATGGGGGATGGATCGTGCAGAGGTGGTTTCAAAGCAGAGCTGTGAGTAGATGCATCGTGCTGCATCTGATCTACCCATAGGAACACAGCTGGCTTGCCAGAGCACCCTCAGGCCCACTTCCAAGGGTCCAAGACAAAGGTGGCACCACTTGGAGGTAGGACTCACAGCAGACAGAGGCCAGGTGCTAAGTTCAAGGTAATTGGAGAATTCTCTGTCCCTGAGGCCAGCCAAATTCCCCTTGGTGTCACTCCCATGGTCCTGTATTCAGGTTACAGGCCCAGTCCTTCTCACTCAGGCAGCAGGACAACAGAATAGCAGTCCATCCTACAGAGCAAGACAGTAGTCCTTATTGGTCTTCCACCAGTCCAGAGGTGTACTGAAGAGTTGGGTCTGAGGGTCTATTATTTGTACCTGGTGCCCACTTTGAAGTACAAGAATGTTCTGGAGGTGTCAATCCCAGAGTACTCGGGGATTTCCTGCCTCCCTGTCCTAGTCCTAGCTTGTCTGGGGCCACTGTAGACTAGTGCCAAACTTTTTTGTGAGTCTGCAAAGGCAGATTCTTTGTGATGTGTAAGTGTGGTAGGTGACAGCTCCTCCCCCTTATCAAATCATAGGTGGGCCACCCTGCCAATACCTATGCTTTTTTTTCTTGCTGTCTTGGAACAGTACACAAAGACCAACTGTGAGCTACACATAGACATGTGACCCAGGAAACAGGTGCCATACACCAAATGGTTAGGACAGGAAAATGCCACCTTTGTAAAAGTGGCTTTTTCATAATTGTAGCTTAAAATCCAACTTCACCATTAAAGAGGGTTTTACATTCCAATTCTTTAGACACCCAACATAATATTCCTACCTGCTTCCAACTGAAAGTTGTCCCATATTAAATGTAATAAGTTACCCAAATGTTATCCTATAGGAGAGGTAGGCCTTGCAGTAGTGAAAAACCAATTAACGAGTTTTACATTACCAGGGCATGTAAAAGTTGAAAGTACATGATCAACTTTTTCAATATGCTATTGTGTGCCTAATGGTCTGTTTAGGGCCTACCCTAGGTGTGCCTTATATGTATTAAAAGGAGGGTTCAAGGCTCAGCAAGAAGGTTATCTTGCCAAGTCAAATTGGCAGCTAGCCTTGCTACAGTGAAAATAGCTTTGGGATGCTAGTCACTGCAAAGACATTAGAATTCGATCTGTATAAGTCCTACTTTTAAATATCATGCAACCTGCCTTCAGGGCTACAAGACCTACATGGGAGAATGTATTAATACTCAAAAGGGTGGTTTTCACCTGACCTGTCAAAAAGGATCATTATAAAATAATTTGGTGGGGCATTAAAACAGAAGCAGCCAAGCTGCAGTGATAGGCCTGGTGTCATGATTGGCTTGTCAGACTAGTGAATGGCACAGTAGTGTTGTAGTCCATAGGTGACATTGAACTTTCACTTCCTGTCTGTATTTGTGGACACCATTTATTTTTGCCTTATAGGAAAGTTAAATATGCCATTGAGGAGTAATCCATGTTTCATGCGTCAGAGCATGTACACTAGTGTTTGGTTAGCAATGTCCCTGTGCACAGAGTCAAAAACTCAGCAGCATCTGTCCACAAAGTATGGGAATGACCATGCTAAAAGAGGCACTTTCTCACTATTACCACCCATCTTTCAACTGAAAGAGGGTTACTTTTATTACAACAGAGGTCAATTCTGCTAAATAGAGGAAAAACAATATTGGCTTAAAACACAACCCAGTTCTCAGCTCATTTTTTATGGATATTGTCCTTGACAGAGTCCCTATTGTATCAGTCTGTAGGCCAATTTCAACTATACGCTTTGTTGGACCTGCACCTTTCTTCAGGGTTATTCTGAAACTTTTAGCCATCGCCCTCCTGTTCTATGAACCTATTTGTACTGGCCCTCTGGCTCTGTGCACTGTGCTACTGCTAACCAGTGCTAATGTGCTTGTGCTCACCTCCCTAAGCATGGTAACAATGGTTTACACCTAATTTGACATATTTAATTCACTTTCAATTCCATTGTAGAGTGTATACCACATACCCAAGGCCTCTAAATGTAATGCTGCTAATGGACCTATAGCACATACTGTGCCACTGACTTAAGTATCCCCTTAAAATATGTGCCAGACCTGCCACTGAAACTTAAATAGAGTTTTAAACTGCCAGTTCGAATTGGCAGTAAAACCCCCTTGTCAAGCCTTTTATTGCATATAAGTTACCCCAAGTTAGGCGCCAGGTGGCCCATGGGACAGTTTGCATTATAATCAACAGGTTGGACTTGCACTTTTAGGTTTTACATGTCCTAGTAGTGAAAGCTCCTAAATTTGTTTTTCTCTAATGAGAGGCCCACCTGTTCCAGAGGATAACATTGAGTTGCCTTCTTACATTCAATAAGTGCTAATGTTTTATTACATGTTTGGCATCCATGATATTGTAGTGTAAAATCATCTTTAATTGTAATATCAGATTTGATATTACAATCTAGGGAACCTTAGGCACCACTTCTAAGGGACTCACTGAAGTGTCTAAAAGTTCCTGCCTCCATGCCTAGGCCTCAGCCTGTCTGCAGGCACAAAATGCTGGTTTGAGGTCCTTTGTGTGAAAGCAGGGCACAGACTATTGAAGTGCAAGTGGGCTGTGCACAGCTCCACCATCCATCCTGTCGCTAATAGCTCATCCAGCTCACCTAGTCCCTCCATTGTTTGGCTGTCTGGGACGAATACACAAAGGCCAATGGTCAACTATACCTAGTCATGTGGCCCGAGAGCAGGCTGCAGGCACCAACTGGTTAGGACAAGAAAATGCAAACTTTCTAAAAGTGGCATTTTCAGAATTGTGACTTACAATTGGACTGTACAATTAAAGAGGATTTTAAATAACAATACCTCAGACAACAAACATGATCCTTCTCAATCAAAGGTATGCACTTATTAAATATGATAAGGTAACCCAATGTAATCCAATGGGACAAGTAGGCCTCTCACAGCAGTTAAAAACAGATTTATGAGTTTGTTAGAACCAGGACTTGTAAAACTTAAAAGTGCACGTCCAACTTTCTAATTACAATTCACCCTGCCCTATCGGCTGTCTAGGGTCTACTTTAGGGTGACACCTGAATTCAAAATTAAGTTTTAGTCATGGCAAAGGGGTTATTTTGCCAAGTCAAATTGGCAGTTTAAAACTGCATACAGGCTGCAAAGGCAAACCTGGGACATGTTTTAGGATGCTTCTTAGGTGGGTTGCACAAATAGTGCTGCAGGCCCACTAGTGCATTTCATTTATCAGCATTGAGTATATGATATACCACTCTACTAGGGACGTACAAGTAAATTAATTATGCCAATCAGGTACAAACCAGTTTTACCATGTTTTAGGAGCTAAGCACAAGAACCTCCTCAGTGATAAAGTGCACAGAATCCTAAGACCAAAAAAAAAGAAAATTCAGAAAAATAGGGGGAAAGCAGACATTTTGGGGGACAACCAATCTAATGGTGACAGTTCTAACAAAAACTAATAAAATGTGAGCTGACACGAACATAAAATGTATGAAGGGCCCTACTTGAAATGTGCAGTGTACAGCAAGTACATTTACATTCCTTCAGTCTGTAAATGTCAGACCTGGAAGCCCTGTTACACCAAGGTACAGCAAGGTTCAATAAAAGCTCAACCTCATTTTTTTAAGGAGTTATTGACAATGAGCTTCTTTATATCCATATATTGCTAGTGTAGCAGGCCTAATAGGAGATTGGTGTTACTGAAGTTTAGAATACAAAAATATGTATTTTTTTACATGGCCAAAACTGATTAGTGCTGGTTAGTAAAGTGAGCAATTGTGTATTTGTGGGTTGCGAACTTAATGCAACACTGCACACATTTTTAAGCTATGCACTTCTGTAGCAGAAAAGGAGAAACTTGGAGCCCATTTCAGCTACTGAATGAGACCAGATCTTGTGTAATTTTTATTTCAGATGCAATATTAAACATAGTTTGTGGTATAGGAAGGTAATTTTTTACAGCAAAAAAATAGTTGAGTTAATGTTGAAGTTAATGTTGTGTAATTTTATGGTTCACTTTTACATGTATTTTATTTATTGGATCTGTATTCTTGTAAATTGGTGATTTGTTATTAAAGACCATGGTCTTATTGAACTAACTGTGACCAATAAGTGAAGATTGTACTGGCTTTCCTTTGATAGTGTTGATATTTTATTAAAGAAATTAGATAGAGCGAGGACATGGATGATAATCCTTAAAATGCAAATTAATAGCTTCAGCATCAGGGATTAATCTGACCATGGTACCAGCTTGTATTTTGTTTCCTTTGTGCGAAAACTATTGGATGAAATAAGTCATTCAAATGTGTGCCTTATGTCATGCATGGGAAAGTTGTTTACGTTATCCAGTACACAACACCTCTACATGACTTGGCCTCTACATGATTGTCAACTCAAACATTTAAGTTCCATATAATGAGAATTGGTGTTATAGTCAACAAGGGAATTGAAAAGGTCTCAATGGTTCACTTCAAATTAGTTTTCTTCTCCAGAAGGGCTATAAAAGGAGGTAACTATCCATGTAGTACAGTAAAAAATAATTTACCAGCAAGAACTGCTTCAAAAGGTCAATACCTGGCTAACTATTCAATGGGTTTTCTTTTAGTGTATTCTAAACTCTTAATGGCTTCCTCTAACCCTGTTGCTTCTTACCTTGATTTACATTGGTGATAGATTAGATTTCTGGGAATATACATTATTATATATGCTAGAGTAATCCTAGCACAAGATCATTGGCCTCACTGGGCTACAAATCCTATTATTCTCCAAGAGCATGTAAAGTTCTCATGCATCAAACAGTGCAAATAAGGCCTTGATATAACAATGTTTTAACTTAGTAAACTATGGTCCCTGGGAACTTAGGTGCAGTTTAGGGATGGTCTTTGTCATATTCAGCAGTGGATCAGTTGTAAAGCCTTATCTGAGCCTGGGGAGTTGGATGTAGCCCTCTCAACAGGCTCTTACCCTCCCAAATGTTATTTTCCTGTCCCAAAACCCCTGAACTTTACTGGGCCTGCATTACAAATCGGGTGCCCACTCCCTGTCTCTGCCATGATATAACTTCAAACAGTGTGCCCTATTATAACTAAAGTGCTGTGATTAGGGCAGACACACACTCAAGCCTTCCCTGAGTGGAGGGTTTTCAGTGAAATACAGAGCGGCTATTTATAAGCCACTTTTAGCGTCATTTTTTGGCGTGAACGCCTTCCTTGCGTTAATGAGATGCAAGGAAGGCGTTCCCGTCTAAAAAAATGACGGCGACGCAAATGCGTCGTATTTATACTCCCGGGCAAAAATCACGCCCGGGAGTTGGCGGGTCAAAAAACCCCGCATTTGCGCCACTTTTTAACGCCTGGGTCAGGGTAGGCGTTAACCCCTTCGCTGCCAGGCCTTTTCCCCCTCCTGTGCCGGGCCTTTTTTTGCCTATTTGGGGCAGTTCGCGCTTAGGCCCTCATAACTTTTTGTCCACATAAGCTAACCAAGCCAAATTTGCGTCCTTTTTTTCCAACATCCTAGGGATTCTAGAGGTACCCAGACTTTGTGGGTTCCCTTGAAGGAGGCCAAGAAATTGGCCAAAATACAGTGAAAATTTCGTTTTTTTCAAAAAAATTGGAAAAAGTGGCTGCAGAAGAAGGCTTGTGGTTTTTCCCCTGAAAATGGCATCAACAAAGGGTTTGTGGTGCTAAACTCAGCAGCTTCCCAGCTTTCAGGAACAGGCAGACTTGAATCAGAAAACCCAATTTTTCAACACAATTTTGGCATTTTACTGGGGCATACCCCATTTGTGCAATTTTTTGTGCTTTCAGCCTCCTTCCAGTCAGTGACAGGAATGGTCATGAAACCAATGCTGGATCCCAGAAACCTAAACATTTCTGAAAAGTAGACAAAATTCTGAATTCAGCAAGGGGTCATTTGTGTAGATCCTACAAGGGTTTCCTACAGAAAATAACAGCTGAAAAAGAAAAATATTGAAATTGAGGTGAAAAAACCATCAATTTTTCTCTACGTTTTACTCTGTAACTTTTCCCTGCAATGTCAGATTATCGAAAGCAATATACCGTTACGTCTGCTGGACTCCTCTGGTTGCGGGGATATATAGGGTTTGTAGGTTCATCAAGAACCCGAGGAACCCAGAGCCAATGAATGAGCTGCACCCTGCAGTGCGTTTTCATTCTATACCGGGTATACAGCAATTCATTTGCTGAAATATAAGGAGTAAAAAATTGCTATCAAGAAAACCTTTGCATTTCCAAAAAGGGCACAAGATAAGGTGTTGAGGAGCAGTGGTTATTTGCACATCTCTGAATTCCGGGGTGACCATAGTAGCACGTGAATTACAGGGAATTTCTCAAATAGATGTCTTTTTTACACACACTCCTATATTTGGAAGGAAAAAATGTAGAGAAAGACAAGGGGCAATAGTACTTGTTTTGCTAATCTATGTTCCCCCAAGTCTCCCGATAAAAATGGTACCTCACTTGTGTGGGTAGGCCTAGCACCCGCGACAGGATATGCCCCAAAACACAACGTGGACACATCACAGAAAACAGAGCTGTTTTTAGCAAAGTGACTACCTGTAGATTTTGGCCTCTAGCTCAGCCGCCACCTAGGGAAACCTACCAAACCTGTGCATTTCTGAAAACTAGAGACCTAGGGGAATCCAAGGAGGGGTGACCTGCGGGGCTCGGACCAGGTTCTGTTACCCAGAATCCTTTGCAAATCTCAAAATTTGGCTAAAAAAACACATGTTCCTCACATTTCTGTGGCAGAAAGTTCTGGAATCTGAGAGGAGCCACAAATTTCCTTCCACCCAGCGTTCCCCCACGTCTCCCGATAAAAATTATACCTCACTTGTGTGGGTAGGCCTAGCGCCCGCGACAGGATATGCCCCAAAACACAACGTGGACATATCACAGAAAACAGAGCTGTTTTTAGCAAAGTGACTACCTGTAGATTTTGGCCTCTAGCTCAGCCGCCACCTAGGGAAACCTACCAAACCTGTGCATTTCTGAAAACTAGAGACCTAGGGGAATCCAAGGAGGGGTGACTTGTCTGGCTCGGACCAGGTTCTGTTACCCAGAATCCTTTGCAAACCTCAAAATTTGGCTAAAAAAACACATGTTCCTCACATTTCTGTGGCAGAAAGTTCTGGAATCTGAGAGGAGCCACAAATTTCCTTCCACCCAGCGTTTCCCCACGTCTCCCGATCAAAATGATACCTCACTTGTGTGGGTAGGCCTAGCGCCCGCGACAGGATATGCCCCAAAACACAACGTGGACATATCACAGAAAACAGAGCTGTTTTTAGCAAAGTGACTACCTGTAGATTTTGGCCTCTAGCTCAGCCGCCACCTAGGGAAACCTACCAAACCTGTGCATTTCTGAAAACTAGAGACCTAGGGGAATCCAAGGAGGGGTGACTTGCGGGGCTCGGACCAGGTTCTGTTACCCAGAATCCTTTGCAAACCTCAAAATTTGGCTAAAAAAACACATGTTCCTCACATTTCTGTGGCAGAAAGTTCTGGAATCTGAGAGGAGCCACAAATTTCCTTCCACCCAGCGTTCCCCCACGTCTCCCGATAAAAATGATACCTCACTTGTGTGGGTAGGCCTAGCGCCTGCGACAGGATATGCCCCCAAACACAACGTGGACATATCACAGAAAACAGAGCTGTTTTTAGCAAAGTGACTACCTGTAGATTTTGGCCTCTAGCTCAGCCGCCACCTAGGGAAACCTACCAAACCTGTGCATTTCTGAAAACTAGAGACCTAGGGGAATCCAAGGAGGGGTGACTTGCGGGGCTCGGACCAGGTTCTGTTACCCAGAATCCTTTGCAAATCTCAAAATTTGGCTAAAAAAACACATGTTCCTCACATTTCTGTGGCAGAAAGTTCTGGAATCTGAGAGGAGCTACAAATTTCCTTCCACCCAGCGTTCCCCCACGTCTCCCGATAAAAATGATACCTCACTTGTGTGGGTAGGCCTAGCGCCCGCGACAGGATATGCCCCAAAACACAACGTGGACATATCACAGAAAACAGAGCTGTTTTTAGCAAAGTGACTACCTGTAGATTTTGGCCTCTAGCTCAGCCGGCACCTAGGGAAACCTACCAAACCTGTGCATTTCTGAAAACTAGAGACCTAGGGGAATCCAAGGAGGGGTGACTTGTGTGGCTCGGACCAGGTTCTGTTACCCAGAATCCTTTGCAAACCTCAAAATTTGGCTAAAAAAACACATGTTCCTCACATTTCTGTGGCAGAAAGTTCTGGAATCTGAGAGGAGCCACAAATTTCCTTCCACCCAGCGTTCCCCCACGTCTCCCGATCAAAATGATACCTCACTTGTGTGGGTAGGCCTAGCGCCCGCGACAGGATATGCCCCAAAACACAACGTGGACACATCACAGAAAACAGAGCTGTTTTTAGCAAAGTGACTACCTGGAGATTTTGGCCTCTAGCTCAGCCGCCACCTAGGGAAACCTACCAAACCTGTACATTTCTGAAAACTAGAGACCTAGGGGAATCCAAGGAGGGGTGACTTGTGTGGCTCGGACCAGGTTCTGTTACCCAGAATCCTTTGCAAACCTCAAAATTTGGCTAAAAAAACACATGTCCCTCACATTTCTGTGGCAGAAAGTTCTGGAATCTGAGAGGAGCTACAAATTTCCTTCCACCCAGCGTTCCCCCAAGTCTCCCGATAAAAATGATACCTCACTTGCGTGGGTAGGCCTAGCGCCGGCGACAGGAAACACCCCAAAGCGCAACGTGGACACATCCTAAATTGTGGAAAAAAACAGAGGTGTTTTTTGCGAAGTGCCTACCTGTAGATTTTGGCCTCTAGCTCAGCCGGCACCTAGGGAAACCTACCAAACCTGTGCATTTCTGAAAACTAGAGACCTAGGGGAATCCAAGGAGGGGTGACTTGCGGGGCTCGGACCAGGTTCTGTTACCCAGAATCCTTTGCAAACTTCAAAATTTGGCTAAAAATACACATGTTACTCACATTTCTGTGGCAGAAAGTTCTGGATCTGAGAGGAGCCACAAATTTCCTTCTACCCAGCGTTCCCCCAAGTCTCCCGATAAAAATGATACCTCACTTGTGTGGGTAGGACTAGCGCCCACGAAAGGAAAGGGCCCAAAACACAACGTGGACACATCACATTTTTTTATAAAAAGCAGTGCCTACCTGTGGATTTTGGCCTATAGCTCAGCCGACACCTGAGGAAACCTAGCAAACCAGTGCATTTTTGAAAACTAGAAACCCAGGGGAATCCAAGATGGGGTGACTTGCGGGGCTCTGACCAGGTTATGTTACCCAGAATCCTTTGCAAACATCAAAATTTGGCCCAAAAAACACTTTTTCCTCTCATTTCGGTGACAGAAAGTTCTGGAATCTGAGAGGAGCCACAAATTTCCTTCCACCCAGCGTTCCCCTAAGTCTCTCAATAAAAATGGTACATCACTTCTGTGGGTAGGCCTAGCGCCCACAAAAGGAAATGGCCCAAAACACAACGTGGACACAACATATTTTTTCACAGAAAACAGAGGTGTTTTTTGCAAGGTGCCTACCTGTGGTGTTTGGCCTGTAGCTCAGCCGGCCCCGGGGGGGGGGGGCAGAAATGCCCTAAAATAAATTTGCCCCCCCAACCCCCACCCTCCCCCGCCGGGAGCGACCCTTGCCTACGGGGTCGCTCCCCCTGCGTGACATTGGCACCAAAAAACAAATCCCCGGTGCCTAGTGGTTTCTGACCCCTTGGGGGCAGGTTGACCTAAACTCAGCCAATCTGCCCCCAAGGGGGGCAGAAATGGCCTAAATACAATTTGTCCCCCAGGGGAGCGACTTTTGCCTGATGGGTCGCTCCCCATCTCTAAAAAAAAAATACAAAGAAAAAAAAAAAGAAAAAAAAGAAAAATTCCCCTGGCGCCTAGAGGTTTCTGCCCCCCCCCGGGGGCAGATCGGCCTAATAATAGGCCGATCTGTCCCCCGGGGGGGCAGAAATGGCCTAAAATAAATTTGCCCCCCCAACCCCCACCCCCCCCCGGGAGCGACCCTTGCCTACGAGGTCGCTCCCCCTGCATGACATTGGTGCCAAAAAACAAATCCCCGGTGCCTAGTGGTTTCTGCCCCCTTGGGGGCAGATTGACCTAAAATTGCCCAATCTGCCCCCAGGGGGGCAGAAATGGTCTAAATACAATTTGCCCCCCCAGGGGAGCGACCCTTGCCTGATGGGTCGCTCCCCATCTCTAAAAAAAGAAACAACAAAAAAAAAAAACACAAAAAAAAAATTGCCCTGGCGCCTAGAGTGTTCTGCCCCCCCCCCCCGGGGGCAGTTCGGCCTAATAATAGGCCGATCTGTCCCCCGGGGGGGCAGAAATGGCCTAAAATAAATTTGCCCCCCCAACCCCCCCCCCCCCGGGAGCGACCCTTGCCTACGGGGTCGCTCCCCCTGCGTGACATTGGCGCCAAAAAACAAATCCCCGGTGCCTAGTGGTTTCTGCCCCCTTGGGGGCAGATTGACCTCAAATTGGCCAATCTGCCCCCAGGGGGGCAGAAATGGTCTAAATACAATTTGCTCCCCCAGGGGAGCGACCCTTGCCTGATGGGTCGCTCCCCATCTCTAAAAAAAGAAACAACAAAAAAAAAAAACACAAAAAAAAAAATTCCCTGGCGCCTAGAGTGTTCTGCCCCCCCCGGGGGCAGTTCGGCCTAATAATAGGCCGATCTGTCCCCCGGGGGGGGCAGAAATGGCCTAAAATAAATTTGCCCCCCCAACCCCCCCCCCCCCGGGAGCGACCCTTGCCTACGGGGTCGCTCCCCCTGCGTGACATTGGCGCCAAAAAACAAATCCCCGGTGCCTAGTGGTTTCTGCCCCCTTGGGGGCAGATTGACCTAAAATTGGCCAATCTGTCCCCAGGGGGGCAGAAATGGTCTAAATACAATTTGCCCCCCCAGGGGAGCGACCCTTGCCTGATGGGTCGCTCCCCATCTCTAAAAAAAGAAACAACAACAAAAAAAAACACAAAAAAAAAATTGCCCTGGCGCCTAGAGTGTTCTGCCCCCCCCCCCGGGGGCAGTTCGGCCTAATAATAGGCCGATCTGTCCACCGGGGGGGCAGAAATGGCCTAAAATAAATTTGCCCCCCCAACCCCCACCCCCCCCCCGGGAGCGACCTTTGCCTACGGGGTCGCTCCCCCTGCGTGATATTGGCGCCAAAAAACAAATCCCCGGTGCCTAGTGGTTTCTGCCCCCTGGGGGGCAGATTGACCTAAAATTGGCCAATCTGCCCCCAGGGGGGCAGAAATGGTCTAAATACAATTTGCCCCCCCCAGGGGAGCGACCCTTGCCTGATGGGTCGCTCCCCATCTCTAAAAAAAGAAACAACAAAAAAAAAAAACACAAAAAAAAATTGCCCTGGCGCCTAGAGTGTTCTGCCCCCCCCCCCCCGGGGGCAGTTCGGCCTAATAATAGGCCGATCTGTCCCCCGGGGGGGCAGAAATGGCCTAAAATAAATTTGCCCCCCCAACCCCCCCCCCCCCCCGGGAGCGACCCTTGCCTACGGGGTCGCTCCCCCTGCGTGACATTGGCGCCAAAAAACAAATCCCCGGTGCCTAGTGGTTTCTGCCCCCTTGGGGGCAGATTGACCTAAAATCGGCCAATCTGCCCCCAGGGGGGCAGAAATGGTCTAAATACAATTTGCCCCCCAGGGGAGCGACCCTTGCCTGATGGGTCGCTCCCCATCTCTAAAAAAAAAAAAAGAACAAAAAAAAAAAACACAAAAAAAAAATTTGCCCTGGCGCCTAGAGGTTTCTTCCCCCCCGGGGGCAGAAAAGGCCTTCCCAAAAAATTGCCCCCCCTGGGAGCGACCCTTGCCAAAGGGGTCGCTTTGTTGCGTGACATTCGTGCGCAAAAACAAACTCCCTGGTGTCTAATAGTTTCTGCCCCCCAGGGGGGGCAGAAAAGGCCTTCCTAAAAAAATGTCCCCCTGGGAGCGACCCTTGCCCAAGGGGTCGCTCCCTTTTGCCAATTTCAAGAATGAAAAAAAAAATCCCTGGTGTCTAGTGGGGTTTCAAAAGCCGGATTGCAAGCAATCCGGCTTTTGAAACCTGTGAGAGACTTCAAAGGGAAGGAAATACATTTCCTTCCCTTTGAAGCCTCTCGGGGCCTCCCCCATGGGATTGAAAAAGAAATGCAAAAGCATTTCTTTTTCAATCGCGCTGGAAGCTCTGCTTCCAGCGCGATGGGGGAGACCCTGTGACTAATCAGCGCGCGCTCGCGCGCTGACGTCACAGCGGGGGTTGGGGGGGTCGGGGGTGGGAGGGGAAGGGCTTCCCCTTCCATCCCTGACTTGGGGGGGTGGGGGGGAACCCCACAGAGGGAGCGAGAGCGCTCCCTCTGGGCTCTGTGCACAGGACGTAATGGTTACGTCCTGGGCACAGCAGCACTGTGCCTCAGGACGTAACCATTATGTCCTGGGCACAGAAGGGGTTAAGGGGCCTGTGGGCTTAAAATGAGCCACAGGTGCCCTCCCCTACCCCCAGGGACCGCCCCTGCCACCACTGCCCACCCCAGGAGGACACCCAAGGATGGAGGGACCCACCCCAGGGACATTCAGGTAAGTTCAGGTAAGTATACATTTTTATATTTTTTAATTTTTTTGGGTGGCATAGGGGGGCCTTATTTGTGCCCCCCTACATACCACTATGCCCAATGACCATGCCCAGGGGACATAAGTCCCCTGGGCATGGCCATTGGGCAAGGGGGCATGACTCCTGTCTTTTTCCACGCACACCAGGCAGCGCCGGTCTGCTAGCGCCGGCTAACGCCATTCCATAAATACGGCGCCCGCATGGCGCTTCAGAATGGCGTTAGACGGCGCTAAATATTTTGACGCTAAACTGCGTTAGCGCAGTTGAGCGTCAAAAAGTAAAAATATGGGCCTTTGTGTTTCACAATGGAGACGGCATGCTGCCTGCACATTAAAGAGGAGATAGAGATCCCCTTGCAGGCAGGTGCAGTGAATGACTGGACATGCCAGCAGGGGGATTTCAGGGGGATCCGTTGGACCCCCTTTGCCTCCTCCGGATGGCTGGCTTAAGGAGGAGCATTGATAGCCTGCCACCTCTTTGTGGCACACTCTCAGTGTACCTCCTAAAGGTCTGCTTGCCACTATGCCCACATCTATAATAAGGCATAGGCACAGAGACAGAGTGATTCCCTCATTTGCATGGAGCCACACCCGAGTACAAATATGGAAACACCATCTAAGATAGTGTTGACACTAAATATGCCCCAGCATTATCTGTAATACAAAAGGGGCTGCACAAACACCTGTGGCCTTGTAATACCATAGTGCCCTTGGGACACACAACGCAAGTGCATATGCCTGTTGTGCCCCTAAGGGCACTATGTGCAATAAGGCACCAGGTACCCCATCTTCTTCCCTGCGTTCAGCCTAAGTGTGCCACCAGGTTACCCCTGGGGTTTCATGATCCTATTAACATAACATAAGGAGCCTCACATGCCTTGAACTGAGACAATCACCAACTAGTCTTCGATTTGTAGTTTACTAGCCTAGTTGATTTCCAGCAAGGTATCCCCCTTTAAACTGGACCTCTGTTTCATCTTGCCAATGGGAAAATGGATTATTATTTGGGGTGAATGGTAGTCCACCACAAGTTATAATGACACTCGTCTTGTTAAGTCCAGTAAAGGCTTTAATCATTTTAACCTGAGTTTAACCCCCTGGTAGGTATGATACAGAGCAGACATGCTTAACTTAAACAAATGTGTAAAGCATTTAGAAGTACTTATACAGTTAAAAAGTCAAAAACACAACTTAATACAAATTACACTCCAGTTTGAAGCATTAGAGAATATTGTAATACACAAAATGGGATAAAAACAGCAAAAATCCCATAAGTGAACTGGGAAATCTGAATATTTAAAGTTTTAAATAAAAATAATGTGAAAATGCATCAAGTACCAACCACCATCATCTAAATTCAAGGCTGACAACAAAGGAACACAGATTTGCTCCAGAAACCAGGTCCACCTGTTCAGAAGACTTACTTTCTGATTTAGTCTTTGAACTGGAAGTCTCAATCCTCAGCAAGGCAGCAGGCTGTTGCTGAGAAGGGCGCCACAAACCTGGATAGCTGTTGGATGAGGTTCCAGTCAAGCAAAAAGCTTTGAGCTGGAGATATTTAAAGTTTTTATTCAAGAAAGCTCCTTTGCCAGCTGGATACTTCTGGCACCATTGACTGGTTAAGATTTCTACATTCTGATTTGGTGACGTTTATGGAGATTGGATTCCTCTGGGCTGCAAGCTAAAGCTGAACAGGGCCCTTCGAGGCTGGATAACCATCTGTGATATTCAGCTGAAACAGATTTGGTGCTGCAAAAAGTCTCTGATCAAGTGCAACATGAATCTTTGGCACAGTGGTAATGTGCCTTCATCTGACTGATTTGTCAGGTATATCCCTGTCCCCATAGGTCTTTGGAGCCAAAAGGGTTAGAACTCTCAGGTTTTTCAGGATTTTAGGGAATAATGCTCTTTGACACGGTTAAGTATCCCAGGACTTAAGGAACAGCATTTAGGGGTCAAGACTCTCTTCCGCAGTGTCCAGGGCATATCCCGATGGGACCTGTTTTTTTTTTTTTTTTTTTGGCTCTGCAGCTTAATAGTAGCTCGGCCAGTGACCCTTAGAGTTCAGTTTGTTGCCCTGGGTGCTAATAGGGGCAGGCCCCGTTTTCAGGTCTTCTTAGAGGTCTCAACAGCAGGTCTCCCTTAAGTCTTTCACAGGTCCAGTAGTGTTCTGAAGAAGCTGCTTGTGATGCTAGCTTGCGGGGAGGGAGGTAGACGCCTGGCCCCTCCCTGACCAATAAGGAAAAGGTTCCCCAGAGAATACCTACCCACTCTTGCAGCAGTTCCTGTTAGCCTTACAGTAGACAATCCTGCAGTGCATCGCTGTACCTAAATCCAACTTGGCATAATCCTTATCCCTTTGTGAAGAGCCTGTGTGCCTACCCCAGAACAGAGGTGTAGCCAGGTGAATGACCAATGCCTCCTCTGTGATCACTTTGAACCAGCTCTGGGGCTGTTCCTCCCCAATGGGATTTGTGCCTGTCTGAATGGGGGAACAAAGCATAACCCTTCTCAGGAGTCACCTAACATTTGGCTGTGACAGCGTTGGCTTCTTTGAAGTAACCCAAGTTTCTGAGGACAGCCCAGATGGTCATCCTGCCTCAGAGCCGAAACACCTCCCTCCAACCAAGGCTTTTGTGCTGCTCTGGGAGCAGTCTTGACACCTCATCAAGGGGCCTATTCGTGTCACGACCTACTCGCAGTCTGTGTCTGTGACCCACAGGAAGTGTGGCGGGATTCTTGTTCTTGTAAATCCTGCCTTGGCCCAAATAGGGGCGACCCTTTCTGGTAGCCATGGTGCTGCTGACAGAGGGAACATCAAAGGCAGTCCGTGCCCTCCAGAAGGAGTCCCGGAGGGTAAAAAAACCTCAACAAAAGGGAACACCTGAAACACAAACAAAAGGAAAAGAAAATCAAAACAAAAGGAAAAAAATACCAGGAAAAAGCTGGAACAAAATCAGAGTATTAATATCTGACACAGAGGAACAGGAGCGAAGACCACCATCAAACAGGAAGTGTTGCAGCGCAAAGAGAAAAATAAACACACACCTTATATACCCCAGAAACAGGAAGTGACCGACTGGAAGTAAAAGGTGCCATCTTGAATTGGGATCAAGTGTTAGAATGCTATAGAAAAAACACCATAGTGAATAGGGAACCAGTGCATGCAGGGAAAAAGGAAAGCATGCTGGGAAAAGAGAAAGAAACATGGGTAAAAAAGTAAGTATAAAAGTAGCAGAAACTAGAAAGACAGAAAAGAAGAGAAGAATAAAAGAGGTGAGTGGGGGGAGCAGGATCTAATGGGGGAGTGCCGCTCCAAAGAAAAAACGAGGCCCCATGCCCAGTTTGAGGCCTCGACAAATGTAAGAAAGGCTCGGGCGCAGCGCGTCCTGCTGCCGCGTGCCCCGCCCAGAGCCGAACATTCGGCTCGCGGAGTGGCACGATGCGCAATAATTCGGCTGTCAAGTGACAGCTGGAGCTCATGCAAATGATCACACAGAGGCTTTAGACAGAGACAAATTAGGTTTCTAAAAGTTCCTTTTCCCTTATAGGTATTGTATATTCAATTTTACCATTAAATTGGATGTGAAATTGGATTTAAAATAAATGTTAAGGAATCTTTGAATTATATTTCTAGCTGTTTCCTAACCAAAATTAGCTTTAGTAAATGTAATCCAATGCATTCCTATGGAACAGCCGGCCTCAATACAGTACAAATAGCTTTTGGGCCATTTTTCACTACGAGGAAATGTGTAACATCACATTTCTGTGTGTCCTACTTTTAAATACTATGCACCCTGTGTAGAATAGTGCCCCTTTTGGCATGGCTACCCCCACACACACTCTTTGCTTGATATGTGATGCTAACTTGACTGAGTGTGCACTGAGATCCTGCTAACCAGGCCCCAGCACATGTGCTCTTTCCCTAAACTGTCCCATTGCTTCCCCAAAGGAAGTGGGCATAGGGTGGGTGTAGCCATCCTCCGGCACAGTAGCCATTGGCTACTCCCCTCTGACCTCTATAACACCCCTAAATCTAGTATTTAGAGTCACTCCTGAACCTTGCTTTTCAGACTCCTGAGGACCTGAAAAGAAGAAGGACTGAAGAGCCGCAGCAGCAGAGAAAACTCCAGACAAAAACTAATTTGGACCCAGCCCTACTGACCTGTCTGCAGCTCCAAAATCCATGCTTCGAGAAGATAACTCTTTCTGCAGGACCAGGAACCTTTGCAAACACCCAAAGGACTGACTGCCTACTCAAGGACCAAGATCCACCAAGGACAGAAGCCCTGTCCACAAAAAAAATCCAAGAAGTACTCCAGAACTGCCCCAGATCTGTGAGTCCTGCCCACTCTGCATCCAACACCCACAGCCCAAGTCCAGGAGTCCCATGAGACCAGAGAGAGCACCCAGGTGATTTTAACCTTGAGTCCACCCTGGGTTGAGCCCTCCTGACCAACATATTGCCTCCTGCAGCCTAAATACAGAGGTCCCCCCCTGACCGCTACGGGATCCGGTGAAGATTTCCCAATGCCTAAAGGTGTCCCTGCACCTGCAGCCTCCTTGCCTTGGGCAACCCAACTTACAGATCAGTAATGTCCAGCGGGCTCTCTACTTACCTGTCCAGGAGTTGGTTTTCTTCTCCTCGAGGTTCCCCCATTGAAAAGAACTGGATGTCTGACCCTGTGTTCGCACCCTGCACCCGGCTGCCCCTGTACTGCTGAGGGTGTGTTTTTGGTGCTGACCTGTTGGCCATCCAGTGCTGATCTAAACCCCCTAGGTTTGTGCCCTGAAGTCACGGGTACTTACCTGCAAGCTGGTTCTTTCTGAGTACCCCTGTCTCCATAGGATTCTATTGGATGTCCAACACCAACTTTGACCTCTGCACCCGGCCGGACCCATTTTGCTGGTGGTGCACCCTTGGTGGCTTCCTAAACATTGTCCTGTGAACACCTTAACACCCGGAGACTGGGATGGTAAGTTGAGAACTTACCTGCAAACTGTGTTGTTACTTTTCCTCCCCTAGGACTGCATTGCTTTCTGTGAGAAATTGCACTGTCTACTTTTTAAACTGTAAAATATTACTCACCTGTGAACTTTTTTACCTATGAATTCTAAATAGAGCACATTTTATACTTTAAATTGATACATCTGTAAAACAGTAAACAGTACTTACCTGCAACAAAGATCCCTTTGGTTCTAGAAATAAGGTAACAAAGTATATTTTTGATACATAAAATATTGGCCTGGTGTTAGTTACTGAGTGTGTGCCTCTTTTCTTGACTGTGTGTGCATAACAAATGATTAGTACTACCCTCTGATAAGCCTAACTGTTTTACCACACTACCATAAAAGAGAGTATTAGTATTATCTACTTTAGCTTCCAAAAAGCCTCTGGGGATCCACTGGACTCTGTGCACAACATACCTTACTTTGATATAGTATATAAAGAGCCAGCATCCTACATCCTTAGGGCTCATAAGTCCTACAAAATGGTGATTTATTTATATTTAAAAGGAAGGTTTATGCCCATCAAAAGGGTTGATTTTGACAATTGGAATATTTGCACTGTCACTGTAGTAGTCCACTAGTGACATTTAACATTCAGGCCCTGGTTACTCCTTGTACCATATACTAGGGGCTTAAGCATGTTAAATATGCCAATTAGGAGTGTAACAAAGGTTTACAAGTTTTTAGGGGTCAGAGCACATACACTTAGGCATGGTTAGCAGAGTCCCAGTTCAAAGAGTTGAAAGACGTCAATATCGCATCACAAAAATGAAATGATGATGTAAAAAGAGGCATTTTCCTATGATCCACAATAATATAGACCCTCCTACTTCACGACCATATTTCAATTTCATTTCTGATAGTCTTCATCTTTTGAAATTTGAACCAAATGTGCCTTGATGATAAAACAAAAAGAACACATGATGGCCGTAATGCTGAACAATGGAAACACTCACCCATTGTTTTTTGCTCACCATGCCACCCCAGTTTGGACCCAGCCGCATGCAAATCAGTCTTGACCCTGTTCTTCATTGGAAAATTCCAGCCCAAACTGCCAAGCAAGGTCCTCCCTGGACCAGAAACAAGCATCCTGGGGCCGGTTTCAGGGTATCACCCTTCATTAGCTAGGCTAGCTTGATTGCAGTGGCATAGTGAGCCCGGGACCCACATCTGGGCATACCCTTCCAACTTGGGGCAACACATGCAAAAAGAACAGTTGATGGACGGAATGCAGAACAAAGCAAACATTCACCCCCAGTCACAGATCTGGGTTTAATCCATGATAAAACAGGTGCTGTGTCGATTTGGCATGTGCTGCCTACGTTTTTCAGCAGCGAGACAGTCGCTGTGTCGATTATGCAGGTATTGCATTGATTTTCCCGGTGCTGTGGATTTTCTCTCTTAGGTGTGAAGGCTTTGATAGTCCTGAGACTTCTTAACAGGAGGCAAGCTGACAAGCCCTTGGAGATCACTTGTGGGGAAATCCAAAGTCCTTCCAGCAGAATCAGAGAGCAGCAGGCAGCAGAGCAACAAGCAGGAGGGCAGTCCTTCCAGAAAAGCAGTCCAGAAGGGTCCTTTGGGAAGCACTGCAGCCCTTTTGACAGAGTCCAGTTGTAGGTCCAGAAGTGTCTGGTTTTAGATGTTCACAGACCCAGGATATATACCCACATGTGTCTTTGAAGCAGAGGAGACTTGAAAGAGTGTTTATCTTTAGATCTTTAGTGGAGATCTTCAGGGGGTTATCAGTCCATTGTGTGGAGTCAGGCCACTAGCCTTTGAAGTGTAAGTGAGAGCCCCTCCACCCCTCCTGCCTACCTACAAAGACCCATCAGTACACAGATCAATGCAGATTCAGCTGAGTGTCCTGTGTTTATGGCTGTCTGGGTGGAATGCAGAAGGGGAGCTGTCAACCAGCACAGACCAGACATTGATTAGAGACAGGCTGTAAGTCACAGAAAGCAGTAAGTGCGGAGAAATGGCTACTTTCCAAAAGTGACATTTCTAAAATAGTAATGTGAAATCCAACCTCACCAGTAAGCAGGATTTCTCACTATCATTTCAGTCATACCATACATGACAATGCCACTACTTTCAGATCAGGAATTACCACTTAAAAGTATATAAGTGAATTTATCATGCTGGCATATGAGAGAAGTAGTATAATTTCCATGTGCATCTCTTGCATTTTACTTACATAGCATCCTATTCTTTGGGTTACCTAGGGCCTACTTCAGGGGATTACTTATATGTAATAAAAGGGGAATTTAAGGCTTGGTAAGTAGTTTTAAATGCCAGGTCAAAGTGGCAATGAAACTGCACACTTAGGCTTTGCAATGGCAGGCCTGAGACACGGTTCAGGGGATACTTATGTGGGTGGCACAATTAGTGCTGCAGGCCCACTAGTAGCATTTAATCTACATGCCCTGGGCACACATACCACACTTTACTAGGGAAATTAAATATGTCAATTGGGTAGAAGTAAATGGTGCCATGTTAAGGGGGAGAAAGCAATTTACCACTGGTCAGTGGCAGTGGTAAAGAGAGCAGAGTCCTAAATCATTAAAAACAAGATCAGAAAAATAGAGAGAGGCAGGCAGAAAGTTAGGGGAAGACCATCCTAAAGTTGTCAGGTCTAACAGGAATCATGATAATGTGACTTGCATCCTGCTATCATCTTCTAAATAATCTTAGTGGAAACACACAGCTATTTCTGTTTGTGCAGTTTGTAATGTACATTTATTAACTGATTAAATCATTTCTGTGTATATGTGAAATTGGCAAAATTAGGTGACAAGAACACCATACTGTGCTTGGAAAAAATATCCTACAAGTATGCCCTTAAAATATTTGAACAATGTTCTTTTTAAAGGTAAATTGTACTGTTGCCCTAAATAAATATATATTTTTTAATTTGATAGTTATAGCTCAGGGTTCTGAATTGTGATGTGGACTTTTTTAACAAGCCAAATCCAACATGATTCCCAAGTTTGTAGGGCATATGGCTCCTGAATATGACCTGATAATAAAGGAGGATAAATGGGAGCACAGACTGTTGAAGGTTGTGAGATGGGGATCGGGCATCGGCAGGGACTTGTCACACCGTTGATGGATAGTGTGGACACATTTTTCATCCTTTGCAGAAATCTAATGCACAATTAAGGCGATGGACCTTTGGAACCAGTAAGATATGTGGTGAACCATCAACAATATTTTATCACCACCCCAACAATTAAGACACCATGACCAATGTAGCCACTGAAGCAACACTCTAATCAGGAATAACATTTGAAAGATTTATTTAAACATAAACCCAAAGTCATATAGACAATGCACAATGTCAGATTATACATAATCACTAAAGGTTACCCAAGGCATCGCAATAAATTCAGATAACCTAACATCGATAAAACTAGGGATTCAAGATGAATAACACATGAAGTCAATAAGAACATCTGAGACACATGATGCTCAGAATTTACAATTAATAGTCAATTCAAATTTAGCAGAGTCAATAATGTTTGGCTGGGCACAGGTCAACTCTACAGCTAACCAAATCATTGAAGTACATGTGTGTGGAGGAACACATGCGGTCAAAATACAAAAAGTACAACAAAGAAAAAAATAATTAAAAAAAGTTAATCTTGGACTGCAGAATACTTTTTGGCAAAAGATAAATGAAAAAAAAAGAAAGTGTCAGCATAACAGGCGCTCAGGCATGAGTCTTCTGAAAGGACAAAAAGGATCAATAAATATAAAAAGGACATTTCAGGGATAAGGGCAAATGGCAGAGAGGAAGATACATCACCAGGCAGGTCGCTCCCTCCATCTGCCACGCAGCCCCCTGTAGGTTGAACCTCCGTTGCCACTTTTGCCACCTGACTACTCGCTCCCTTTTTTCTGTACCCCTGCACTTGGCTTCTGTGCCACTTAGTTTTTTCATTTTGTGCCCCTGTGTTTTGCTTTCTGTACCCCTGTGCTCTGTTGTCCCTCTCCCACCGTCTTTTCCCAACGTTTTTTCCCCGGGTTTTTCCCTCGCCGCTGAGCCCCTGCTGCCCCGACCCCTTCACTCCCATTGGCCGCCCGCTCCCACCTCCCAGCTGCTCCTCCCTCCCTCTGCTCTCATATGGAGGCTGCGAAGTGGTGGTAGAGAGCGACCTTTGACCCTGTCACCAGGCAGGTCGCTCCCCCCATCTGCCACGCACCCCCCTGTGGGTTGAACCTCCGTTGCCGCTTTTGCCGCCTGACTACTCGCTCCCTTTTTTCTGTACCCCTGCGCTTGCCTTCTCTGCCACTTTGTTTTTTCATTCTGTGCCCCTGTGTTTTGCTTTCTGTACCCCTGTGCTCTGTTGTCACTCTCCCGCCGTCTTTTCCCGCCGTTTTCCCCAGGTTTTTCCCCGGGTTTTTCCCTCACCGCTGAGCCCCTGCTGCCCCGCCCCCTTCACTCACATTGGCCGTCCCGCTCCCACCTCCTAGCTGCTCCTCCCTCCCTCTGCCCTCATATGGAGGCTGCAAAGCGGTGGTAGAGAGCGACCTTTGACCCTGTCACCAGGCAGGTCGCTCCCCCCATCTGCCATGCAGCCCCCGTGGGTTGAACCTCCGTTGCCGCTTTTGCTGCCTGACTACTCGCTCCCTTTTTTCTGTACCCCTGCGCTTGGCTTCTGTGCCACTTCGTTTTTTCATTCTGTGCCCCGGTGTTTTGCTTTCTGTACCCCTGTGCTCTGTTGTCCCTCTCCCGCCTTTTCCTGCCATTTTTTCCCCGGGTTTTTCCCTCGCCGCTGAGTCCCTGCTGCCCGGCCCCCTTCACTCCCATTGGCCGCCCCGCTCCCACCTCCCAGCTGCTCCTTCCGCCCTCTGCCCTCATATGGAGGCCGCGAAGCGGCGCGCAGCGGGAGCGCCGCTGGCACGCCGAAGGTTCGCCTAAGGCAAGCCCGTCTGCGCCGGTCCGCGCCTGGACCGTACCCAGCACCAGAACCCCTGGAACCCACGCACCCCGCAACGCCAGACTGCACTACGATGCAAAAACCATCAACGCACTCAACACCAGCCGAGACCACCCTTGCTACCGGGCCACCCCGAAACGCACCCAGTGGCCTTTCACCTGCCCGAACTGCAGATTCACCAGCATCCAACCCTCCACACCACCAGCCAGAGAACCCAACCACCTCCGCTGCATCCTCCTCAACACCCGCTCTTCTCGCAAGCATGCCATCGAACTTTGGAACCTCCTAGACTCCACCGCCCCCGACGTCGCCTTCCTGATGGAGACCTGGCTGAACGCCACCTCAGCACCAGACATCGCCATAGCCATCCCACAGGGCTACAAGATCTCCCGCAGAGACCGCACTAACGGAGTGGGAGGAGGAATCGCCATCATCCACAAAGACTCCATCAAAATCTCAACAAACACCGATGACACCCTCACCACCGCCGAGCACATGCACTTCCAGATCCACACCGACCCTAACACCACCCTCAGAGGAACTCTCTTCTACAGACCTCCCGGACCCCGCCAACAGTTCAGTGACACCATCGCCGACCTCATCAGCACCCACGCCCTCGCTTCAAGGACTACATCCTCCTCGTGGACCTGAACTTCCACCTCGAGAACAACAACGACGCCAACTCCACCACCCTGATCGCCAACCTCGCCAACCTCGGACTCAAACAGCTCGTAATGACACTCACTCACGCCGCTGGACACACGCTCGACCCCATCTTCTCCGCAAGCCCCCACGTCTCCTTCAACCACACCACCGAACCACACTGGACCGACCACAGATGCGTCCACTTCACCTTCAGATAACCCACCACACACCACCGCACCCAACAGCTACCACGCTGCAGCTGGGGCAAGGTCACTGAGGACCAACTGACTACCGCCCTCGCCCTGAGACCACCCATTGACCCAGACACCACCGCAACCAACCTCACACAGTGGATCAACGACTGCGCCAACACCCTCGCCCCTCTCAAGACCTCTACAACCAACCACACCAACAAGAAAGCCGCCTGGTTCACCGAGGACCTCCGGATCTCCAAGCACACCTGTCGGAAGCTGGAGAAGAAATGGCTCCACGACCGAACACCAGACAACCACACAGCCCTCAAGAGCGCCACCCGCAGGCACCACCAACTCATCAGGACCGCCAAGAAGACCGCCTTCAAGTACCGCCTAGACAACAACGCACACAACACCAAAGAGCTCTTCAGCATTGTGAAAGAACTCTCCAACCCCAGCTCCATCACCAACGACATCCCGCCATCTCAAGACCTGTGCGACTCCCTGGCCACCTTCTTCCACCGCAAGATCATCGACATCCACGACAGCTTCAACCTCGACCCCCGCACCCACCACCGAGTCCACCACCCCTGCGACTACCACTTGCACCAGTCGCCTGACCGTCTGGTCCAGCGTCAGCGACGAAGACACCATCAAAACCATGAACTCCATCCACTCCGGATCCCCATCGGACCCCTGCCCTCACCACGTCTTCAACAAAGCCAGCGCAGCCATCGCTCCCCACCTCCGGAAAACAATCAACTGTTCCTTCGAGACAGCAACCTTCCCAGAAAGCTGGAAGCATGCCGAGATCAACACCCTTCTGAAGAAGCCCAAGGCGGACCCCAAAGACCTCAAGAACTTCCGCCCCATCGCCCTGCTCCCGGCAAAAGTGACTGAGAAGATTGTCAACAAACAGCTGACAGGCTACCTCGAAGTCAACAACATCCTGGACCCTTCCCAATCCGGTTTTCGCAGTAACCACAGCACCGAGACCGCCCTCATCGCCGCCACTGACGACATCCAGACCCTGATGGACAAAGGAGAAACAGCCGCCCTCATCCTCCTGGACCTATCAGCAGCCTTTGACACGGTCTGCCACTGTACCCTATCAGCACGCCTTCATGACTCCGGTATCCAAGAGAAGGCCCTGGCCTGGACCACAGCCTTCCTCGCCGGCAGAACCAAGAGCGTCCTCCTCCCACCCTTCCACTCCAAAACAACTGAGATCATCTGCGGCGTCCCACACGGATCCTCCCTCAGCCCGACACTGTTCAATATCTACATGGGCCCCCTCGCCCACGTCGCACAGCAACACAACCTCAACATCATCTCCTACGCCGACGACACCGAGCTGATCATATCCCTCACCGAAGATCCCCACACCGCCAAAGCTAACCTCCACAGAGGAATGAAGGCCGTAGCCGACTGGATTAAGGACAGCAGACTGAAGCTGAACTCAGACATTCTCGGACCCACCCCATCCGCCTGGGACGACTCTTGGTGGCCCACGTCACTAGGCACAGCCCTGGAACCCACGGACCACGCACGCAACCTGGGGGTCATCCTCGACTCCACTCTCTCCATGACCAGGCAAGTCAACGCCGTCTCCGCGTCCTGCTTCAACACCCTCTGTATGCTCCGCAGGATCTTCAAATGGATCCCCCTCAACACGAGAAAAACTGTTACCCAGGCCCTCATCACCAACAGACTCGACTACGGGAATTCCCTCTACTCAGGAACTACAAACAAGCTCCTGAGACGACTCCAACGCATCCAGAACGCCTCGGCCCAACTCATCCTCAATGTCCCCCGCCGCAGCCACATCACACTCCACCTGAGAGGCCTGCACTGGCTCCCCGTCAACAAAAGGATCACCTTCAAGCTCCTGATCCACGCACACAAAGCACTGCACAACACCGGACCCACCTACCTCAACAACCGACTCCAAAAAACCACTGCCGGCGGCAGATCCTTCTCCTACCTCACCGCAAAGACCTGGAACACTCTCCCCATCATCCTACGACAGACGCAGGACCTGCTGGCCTTCAGAAGACTCCTCAAGACCTGGCTCTTCGACCAGTAGCACCCCCCCTCCCCAGCGCCTTGAGACCCTCGCGGGTATGTAGCGCGCTTTACAAATGTAGTGATTGATTGATCTCCAAGGAATACTGCGTTCAGGGAATCTTCAGCAGCAAGACATCGGGATCAGCAAGGCCTCAGAACCTCTCTGCATGCTCTGAGGACTCCTCCAGATTGACTGGAGTTCAAATGTCCATTGATATTTCAAATTATGCAAATTTTTCTGATTTGCCAAAGTAGTCAGTTCATGTTACACTGAATAGGCGTTTACCAATCAAGACCAGTCAGAAGGCTCCAAAATACAACACACACTTCTCTTCCCAGGCATGTCTTGGGGACAACTCCTTTCTGTGTGACTACTAGCAGGTTTGAAACAAATGTACATGATCTCAGTCCAGTCCATGCTCCTGCAATGTAATGTTTCAAGGACAAATGGCTACATCTCTCTTCGTTTAAACAATTAACTTATCACAAATGGAATTTTCTTCTCATGAGAACGAAATCTGAAAGAAGATTTCATGTTAAGAAAAAATAATCCAGTACTTTGCATGACTGTAAAATGCAAGCTCTGTAAGCCTTACTCGTGCTAACTCAAAAGAAAACTTTAAATTGCATTAAATTAATACTCTTAGTAAAACACATATAATATGCAAACTTATAAATCCATCATTATTAACATTTCATCAATATGAGTAATACATTTCATTTTAAATAAAAAAAGCTTTGTTATTGCATTCCATTAAGTATAACAGAGAATTGCATTTCTCTCATTGTGCATGCATTTTTCAAACTCATTAATCATTCATGAATCACAAGAAATTCAATATTGTTTCTGCATGCACTGTTCGTTTAGAGACTAAGTTACATTTTGACATCAACTTCAACCTTCTAACATATGAGTTAATTCAAAAGGCACCTAAGTCGAACTTTGATATGAATTCAGAATTTTGATGACTTATTTTGGTAAGGTCTGCTGTAATTCTCCATTCTCTTGAGGTTAGTGTTAGACTTGCCATCCTTGGCGTGATCTCCCCTAACATTTTGCATCTGTGTCCCAGGTTGTTGATGTGTGCTAGACTCTGTTTTTATTACTGTAGGGCACTTTACCACTGCTATCCGGGGCTAAGGTGCAAGTGCTCCTATATAATATGTGTATGTAATTGGCTTTCCATGATTGGCATATCTGATTTACCGGTAAGTCCCTAGTACAGTGCAATAGAGGGGCCTAGGGCCTGTAAATCAAATGGTACTACTAGGCCTTCAGCACTGGTTGTGCCACCCACATTAGTAGCCCTGTAAACATGGCTCAGACCTGCCACTGCAGTATCTGTGTGTGCAGTTTTAAACTGCCAATTCGACTTGGAAAGTATACCCACTTGCCAGGCTTAAACCTTCCTTTTTCTTACATGTAAAAACCCCCTAAGATAGGCCCTTTGTAGCCCCATGGGCATGGTGCAGTGTATGTTTAAGGTAGGAAATATACTAATGTGTTTTATATGTCCTGCCAGTGAAATACTGCCAAATTCGGTTTTCACTATGCAAGGCCTATCTCTCTCATAGGTTAACATGGGGGATACTTTTAAATGTGATTGAAGTGTAGATTCCTTTTCGGAGCAGATGGACATGTGGAGTTTGGGGTCTCTGAACTCACAATTTCACAAATACATATTTTACTGAAGTTGGTTTTGAGATTGTGTGTTTGAAAATGCCACTTTTAGAAAGTAGGCATTTTCTTGCTTAAACCATTCTGTGACTGCCTGTTTGTGGATTCTTCATCTGAGTTAGTTTGACAGTTGGGCTGTTTGCACCTCTCTCTAGACAGTGACACAAAGGGAGCTGGGGTGTAGCCTGCATATCCTGATGAGCCATCTGTGCTAGATGGGAGGCAAGGAGTGGTCACTCACACCTGAAAGGGCTGTGCCTGCCCTCACACAATGCAGTCTCCAACTCCCTGGTGTGTGTCCGGGGCCTGCCTGGGCAAGGCAGGATCTCACAAACAAGAGAGACTTTCCTTTGAAGCAGGTAGAAAGGGGCATAAGAAGGGCATCCAAGCCTCTGAAAAATTAGATCACTTCTGGAACCAAGAGGAATCTCTGCCAAGCAGAAGAGCTGAAGAGAAGTGCTGTCCTGCCTGTGACTGTACTTTGTGGAGCTATCCTGCGGTTGCTGCTTCTGCCTATGAAAGGGGATGAAGACTGGACTTTGTTTTGCATTCCTGCTTGTGAAGAAATCTCCAAGGGCTTCACCTGAGATTGCCTTCTGTTGTTGAAGTCTCAGGGCCATCAAAGACTTCCCCTGCCAGCACCTGGACTCTCTGCTGAGACTCCTGCCCTGCCAAGTGGTGCCCTATCCAGTTCCTGGGCCCTTGAAAGGTGAAGCTAGCAGACAAAGACTGAAAATCCATGCATAGACCGCCGTGCGGGAACATTTTTGATGCACCGACGCGGCTGAGAAACGATGCGCTGTCGGTATTGCAGCTGAAATCAATGCTCCACCTGCATCGCGGCTGGAAGTTTGATGCACGCGGCTGGAGAAATGATGCGCAACACCCGCTAACGGAGGTTGATAACGTCGTAACCCTGCGCAGCATCGCTGGGCACGGAAAAACAACACAAAGCCTGCCCCAACCCGAGGTTGCTGTCAAGATTGATGCATCGCTCTCCTGCGGAGAGGAAAAACAACGCACGCCAACCCGCAAGGTCTCACTTGCGAGTGAAAAATTGACGCATCGATGGCCGTTTCTGACGCACACTCACCCGTGCGGCGTTATTTTGAAGCAACCTAGGTACTTATTCACGCTAACAGTGTCCCCACTGTTTTTTAGGGATTTAAGACTCTTAGGGGGTTATTACAACTTTGTAGGCGGTGTTAATCCATCCCAAAAGTGACGGTAAAGTGACAGATATACCACCAGCCGTATTACGAGTCCATTATATCCTATGGCACTCGTAATACGGCTGGTGGTATATCCGTCACATTTGGGACGGATTAACACCTCCTCCAAAGTTGTAATAACCCCCTTATTCTTCAAAAATTCATAACTTGACTTGTGTGTGTTGGATGTTTGTCATTTTGGTCTTGTTCTGTTCAGATAAATGTTACCCATTTTTCTAAACCTGTGTTGTCATTTTGTAGTGTTTTCACTGAGTCACTGTGTGTGTTGGTATAAATACTTTACACCATGACTCTGAAGTTAAGCCTGCCTGCTCGTGCCAAGCTACCAAAGGTGTGAGCGGGAGTTAGCTAAGGGTGATTCTCCTTTACTCTGACTAGAGGGAGGATCCTTGCTTGGACAGGGGGTAACCTGACTACCAACCAAAGACCCCATTTCTAACAGTTACAATAATAAATGCTTCTCTTGGTCTCCAATTCTATCTCTTCTTTTTTCTGGTTATTTGTGGCTCTTTTCTTCTTCAGTAGTTTGTAAAATCCAAGTTTAGCTATGCCTCACTAAACCACAATCAACTGAGGTCTCAAGATGGTTCCTACTATTCCTTTCCCAGGTTCCCAAAACATTTCCCAATGGCTGAAAACCCACTGCAATAGCCTCCCATGCACCAGCCGCTGTCAGACCTTTCAGTTCTCTCTTCAAGTCAGTCATGTTTGCAATGTACTTTCTTATCTCTTTACTATTATCAGGTATGCAAGTGCAACAATGTTGTGCATGTAACTTTTTACAGACCTTCTTTTCTAACAGCAACCACCTGCATGTCCATTAACAACATAGCTCCTGCAGTGTCAGTAGGTAGTTTGTCTACTATTATTGATAACTTCTTAATCTTGAGATCATTCACAATTACTCCCACAGATGGAATTGTGACACCAAATATATCTCCCACTACATCTGAAGCACTTGAGTTTGATTTCTCATCCCAGATTAGGTCAGTAATGTCAACATGATAGATTTTCAGAAAACTATTCCCAGGTAAAATGTTCCATACTCGCCTTTTAACAGATAGTAATAAGCCTTTTTCCCACATACAAAATAAACACCTGGTATGGTGGGATCCTGTCCATTTAACAGAAAGGTCCGTGTGCTTCTAAATACAAACACATGTCTACATGCACTAGTACCTACATAATGTGTATATTTCTTTGCCTTTGGTCTATGTGCACATAGTTTCCCTACATGTTACCAATCTAAGGCTAAATATCACTCACTGTTCTCTAAGGCGGCATGCACACGGTCTCTATCTCAATCTAAGACAACTCCCTTTTCCAATTTTGCTTTCATTGCCCTCCTTCTTTCCTTAACCTATCCAATGAACTCTTTTTGTAGGCTGATCAAATTATTCTTGTGTGCATCCACTGTTCCAAATGTCAGGGTAGGTTCAAAGAATCCTCCCATAGTGTCAATGTTTTTTCACTTTAGCAATGCTACCCAGATGCGTCATAAGAGGCGTGAAAGAAAAGAAAATACTAGATCATAGTTAGATTGGATGTATTGATAATACTCCTGTTCTTACAATAGAGTTAGTAACAGACTACAAGAAATACCATATGTTAGTGGCAAGCTCTCATAGGTGATTTCCTTCCTGTTCTGATGAAGGGACTCTTGTGCAAACAGCAATCACGAATGTCTATGGTTTTAATGTACTCATATAACTATTTATAATACACATGTGATGTCAAATCTCACTTCGAACTATCTATATGTAAAAGTCTCTCATCTTCATACAGGGGATCCTGATTTATGAATCGATCCTCTAAATTCACGATGCTTGTGACTAAAATGTTCTCAGTCTCTTTCATAACAGGCAAACTCAATCCAACAATCATCAAAATAAACACTATCATACATACTATTGCTAAAGCTACACACACATACGTTCTCTTACTTGAGATCAGATTTCATGAGTTGTCAAGATTCAGACCATGCTATACTTCTAATTACAATAAAATAAAAATTGCAAAAGTGGCTTTCAATTGTTTCACTCTCTTATAGGCTTTTATTTGTTTGAGCAAAGCAAATAAAAAAAAAGTCTCTTCAAAAACAAAAATCCCCCAAAAATTCATCAACTCGCTCTTATTTGTAAAAATATAAAAGCTCCTATTGAGAGTACAAATGTATCTAAGAATAAACCATCTGATAATCACTAATAAGCACTTCCACTAAATAATGTCTAATAATATAAGTAAAAATATAAAAGCTCCTATTGAGAGTACAAATGTATCTAAGAATAAACCATCTGATAATCACTAATAAGCACTTCCACTAAATAATGTCTTTGTTCATTCATGAAGGAGCAATGAGATTTCAAATTTCAGTTTAAAACAATTTCAAGTTACAACATGTTCAGCTGGAGTTGTATTGATAACACAAAATGCAAAAAACTCCTTCTCCCAGTCATTAGTTGTGAAATACGTCCATCCAGGAGCAGAATATCTTCAACTTGGCTCTCTTTTTCTCTTTGACTTCCTTGTCACACGACCCTCAGTTTCATTGTCACTTTGATCTGATTCTTCAGTTACTTCAGCTGTGGTAGGATGCACTTTTATCACTGGCTTTGGGATTTTCCCTGGCCAGTGATCTCCAGTTACAACTCTTTTCTCTGGCACGACTGGGCTGTCAATGTGATCTGAGCTAGCAGGAGTCACCTGACTCTGTCTCAACCTGTCTGTACCTTCAACTGTTGATGACTCGCTCAGAATTTCACCACATTGTGCATACTCTGCTTTAGCCATTTGTTTAGTTCTTACAGCTTGGCTAATCTTTAGTCTCTTTCTCAATGTAACTGACCCTTTGGGAATGAGTCCTGTTGCATCAAGGGGTCTTGAAACTTTGCATGTGTGGCTTGCATGGATCCCATTCTGAATATCAGCACACTTCACTGCTGTTGTTGTCACTAGACCAACCTGGTATGGCCCTTTTCAATGTAGCTCCAAACATGTCCTTCTTACATGCTTTGTCACTAACACCCACGTACCAGGAGTCAGGCTGTGGCAAAATTCTTGTTGCGGTTGTGCAGTTGCTTCTCAAACTTAGCGAGACAAAAGACAAAACACATCAGCTAGACCTTCGCAATAATCCACTACCAAATCAACTGTAATAGTCACAAGAGCATTTTCAGTCACTGCTGGCAATCTCATAGCGATGATCTCATGTGGCGACAAGCCCATCTTTGTCAAGCATGCTGTACATACTCATCAGGACAAGGGGCATTGCATCTGGCCATTTCAGTGTTGTAAATGCACATCCATGTGTATCAACCTCTGTAAGGGCTCAGACAAAAGGGAAACATTCAGAATCCATTGGTGGCAGTAGCCAACCATTCCTAGAAACAGTCTGACTTCCCTCTGGGTAGCTGGGTGATTTACCTGCATGACTGCTGACATTTTCTCTTGGGACACCTTCTTTGCACATTTCTGTATTTGATGACCTAAATATTGGACTTCCTTTTCACAGTACTGCAACTTTGCTGGGGAAACTTTGTCCATTTTCTCCTAAATGATTCAAGAGGGCTATGGTATCTCTCCTGCAGACTTCTCGAGTATGTGACAAAATCAAAAGGTTGCCAATATACTGCACTAAGACTGAATGATAGGGCATTTTAAGGGACTCCAAGTTCTTCTTCAAAATCTAAATAAAATTTATGGCAATTCTGCATACCCCTGTGGGGTACGACACCATGTAAAAATATGACAGCCAAATTTAAAAGCAAAAGGGACTTGGCTTTCCTCATGTAAGGGAATAGAGAAGAAGGCCTGACACAAATCAGTGACTGTAAACCATTCTGCTTCACATGGGATTTGAAACAAAATCACTGCTAGATTTGGTACCACAGGACAACATGGAACAACAATCGTGTTCACTTTTCTTAAATTTGGAACTATGCTGTATTTTCCACTGGGCTTCTGCAGTCCTAAAAATGGTGGAAATACAAGGGCTTCCCAACATTTCCTTCGGAACACCTTGCTCAATCAGCCTCTCAATAATGGGTGCTATTTCTGCAATTGTCTTGGGTGTCATATTGTAAGATGGAATCCTGCAGTTGGTTTCACTGTTATTTTGAATAGCTCAGCTCCTAGACTTACATCCTTTCCTCAGGAAAAACTGTCTTCTGCAATTCTTCAGGCAAATCATTACTAGTCATCACTGAATACAGCGAGACAAGTGGGTACTTTTCTAAAAATGTTACAAGGGACATCTTTTTCCTCATTTGCTAGCATTTCTATTCCATTAGGTGAGAAGCTAATGGAATAGTTTAGCTTACATAACAGGTCACGTCCTAATACATTTACTGGACTTTAACTGCACACCACAAAATGGTGCTTATTTGTTCTGCAGCAGGAATTGTCAACTGCTTATTTGCTACTCCTACAATCGGAATTCTCCTTCCTGATAGGTCACTTTTGCAGTTCTGACAGCAGAATGTGTAGCTCCAGTCTCAACCAAGAATGACACATTGTGTCGCATAACATTGGCATTTACTTGGAGACCATGCTGATCTGCCTCTAAGAATGCAGCTGACATGCAATCCTCATCATCAGAACTATCACTGTGAAATGTTTCTAAGAATTCCTCATCACTCAAATCAATTAAAGGAAATTGTGATGCTATCTGATTCGTGTTTGCATTAGATAGTTTATTTAGGTTTGCAATTGCCATCTGATTCATGTTTTGTTGAGGAACAATCTGCTGCTGCTGGTTCATAGGGGCTTGTGGTACCTGCGTCTGTTGTACTGGGGACCCTTGCACATTTGGGATTCAGGGTCTTTTCGACTTGGAATTTGAACCTGATTATTACCTTGAGTATGAGCAACTCCAGCATTTTGCACCAAATTATTCACATTATTACAACAACATTCCTTCTGCCAATGACTACAATTTCTGCAAGCATGACATGAATTTGTTTTCTTCAATGACTGAACGTCAACCAAATTTACACTCTGATCTGAACACCACGTTCTCTACCTCTAACCTTAACCACATTGCTAAACTATTGTTGCACACCTTGCATTCCACTTGTATTCACCATCATCTGTAGGCTCTGACTTCTTCTATGTGTAGCCTTCAGCTTCATCACTGTCAACGTTTTCCTCAACTTTTTCTGATTAATTACATTTAATTGCTGCAGTACATTGCATACCACAGGATCTCATCAATGGGTTTGTTCTGCCAACAAATTAGATGCTACTGAATCATTGCACTAATGTCTGGCTTCAGTCCTTGCACAAACCTAAACACAAGATGACCCATATGCTTCTGCTCTATGTTCTCTGTACTGCTATGCAGTTTGAAAGCTTGTAGCAATTCTTATAATGAACATGAATAGACTCTTTGGTTTCCCGGGATGTCCTGTCAATATTCTGCCAATCAGCGCCTTTCGTGGATACTTTGTTCGTCAAGAATTCAATTACCTTACAATAATTGTTTATTACCTCTTCGGACGGTGCACTTGTTACTGGATCTCTCAGAGTTTCACGCAAGGCCAATAAACACTTATTTTGCACTCAATCCACAAGTCAGTTGGAACCACAATGTAAAACCACATATTCAAATTTTCCCACAGGCATTTTGAACGTTTCACAAAAACTTTGCCTGCTTGTACCATTCCACTAGCTTTTCTCTCAATCTCGGATAATCATTAGAGAATGATAAAATATCACTCCTACTCCAAGATACATGCACATAACCTCCACCTGGTATCTCTCTCATAGGCATCATGTTTACATTATCTTCAGCTTGATTTGCTCCTAATGGAGACAAATTCTGCTTTGCTTTCTTCTGATCTCTTTTCTTAGCCCATCTGCCTTCCCATTTATCTAATGCTCCCCATGTTTGAATGTATGTGATGACTTCCTTAATGTACATTCCGGGTGATCTCATGTTCATAATATCTTTGATACTGAACTCTATTTGTAACTTCTCTTTAAGGGTTTAGATTTTTCTATATCCACTTTGTATTTTTCAGCAAATTATGCTAATTTTTCAAATGCCTGTCCTACACATTGTGAAACATTCTTATACATGGATCGCAATTTATCTTCTGTGTATGTTTCCAGTTACTCCATATCTAACATTCCCAAAATTAATTCATTTAATTCTAGCTTCAATCTGGGCACATTCACTGTCCTTTCTTTCTCTGGTGTCTCTTCTGATCTAACATTGGCATTTGTTGCACCCGTTGCACCATGCGTTCTCAGATTGTCTAACCAATCTGTCAACAGTTGTGATGAAATACCTTGCAAACTGATATTATTTCCCTGGGGAATATCATGTGGGGTACTGCAATGTACACTCATAATCCGATCTGGTGTGGTTCCCTGTGAAAATCAGGCATCAAAAATTGGTCCTGTCTGATTTAACATCTGACTGTGTTTTGCAATTCATCTAACCGTCAAAGGTGAACCAAAAGCTGATCTCTCCATGTCCAAACTGTTTGAATTAACTGGTTAACATACCAATTGGTGGTATCCCAGTAGATGCATCTGGTGTCTCAGGACCTACTGAAACATTTATTGAATGGGCATTACTTCCAGGGTTACCTGTAGCATACAAGGGAACAACCAGACGTACTGTCACAGGAAATGTTAGTGCATCGGGACCTATCAGATTTGTCGGACCCTGTAGAATTGTTATTGCAGTACTTTGACCAGTTAAAAAGGTACTGAAAGTCTGTCCTGTTTGGTTCGGGGTAACATTTGACATTGTCTACACTGGTGTATAAATAAGAATAAGCTGATTCTGATTGAAATTCTGCACAGGTGTAGTCACATTAGGCGTTTGCACAGTTTAATTCAGATTAGGACTCAGCATTACCTGATTCATAACTGGTCTTGGTACTGCTTGATATACGCCTGGAATTGGAATGGACTGTGCTGTATTAACAGTCAAAATGGGTGGATAAACCACTGGCACTTTTGTCACTGAATTACCAGGCATACTTAGAACTGTCTGATTCTGGATCTGTGCAACTGGGGCAGTTGGCACATTTGGGACTTTATTCCGCACTGCTTCACTACTCATTTCTACCTCAACTGAATGATACAGTGGTGGACGATTCATCAAAAGCTGATGTATGGATTCATCTCCGGGATCACTCTCATAGGTGACCGTCGTTTTACTCTCATTTTATATTGTCTACTGTGCTTTTGCTATCTGTTTCTTTCGATTCTTAGGTTTTGTACAATCATCACCTACCGATGTAATATCAGGAAACATTCTCACTCCACTCCATCTGCTCTCCACATTTTCTGTTCTGCATCAAGTCCAGCTTCTGCTAATGTCTTAATTGCTTTCTGCATTCTATTCTCGAATTTTGTTGTTCATTTCGGTCTTCCAATAAGTCTTCACATACTAAGGGCATCAAATTATGTGGGTCTTGGAGGTGGCTTCACTCATAAAGTACTCTCCTCAGATTGTCTAACTCTCTTAAATTATATGTTAAATAATGGGGAAAAGCCAATGCACCCTCTTTTTCAGTACTTTAACACCATTTTACCAAGCACAAACATGTGGAAGCTCCTTTTACTGATGCCAAATCATAGGCTGGGGTCGCTCCGAGTGGGGCTTCTTCACCCTGTCTAACTGGAATAAACACATCTCACCTCAACACACTTCTTAATGCCTTGAACATTTTCAATTTTGCACAAATCCAATTAACCTCAATTATTTTCAATCAAATCAGGAAGTAATTTCAATCTCACAATCCTATTGCAAGCTGTTGTCAACCAATAACAACATGGTACGGTTCACCAATATTAGGCGGGTTCACAGAAACTCACCTATACCAGAGAAACGCAGAGTAATATCACGCTCACTTTTCTCAGCAGCTGCAATCACTTCACAATTGTCTCTCCCAAAATCTCTCACTCACACCTAATGCAAAATATTGTGAGCAAAAACCAACAACCTGTCTGCATACTACAGGTTGGAACTCAAACACTTTGAAAGCAGTACTGGCTACACTTCCAGCTGTAGCTTTCACAATAACATGAGTGAATCTTGACCAGCAGTGCTCTTTCTGGTTGATATACATTATCCATGTGCACTCTGGACTCAACAACCAACTACGAACACTCACTCAAACAAAAACTATTAGCCAGTTGTGGCTCATTGGGGGAATAGAGGGTGGTACAGTGCATGGCAGGGGTGGGAGGCAAGGACAAACCAAAAACAATATAATAAAAAAAAAACGTACCTTCCTCGCCGCCTCCGCCGTGCCGGTCCTAAGTCCTCACAGCACGCACAGGCTCCCAGGCTGCCCTGCCACCACTCCGAAAGCTGCTTTCATGCTGCTGGCAGCACGAAAGCAGTGTTAGGATTGGCCGGAGTGCCCTGGCTTTGTGCGCCAAGGCAGAGTTCGAGCCTCTGCCTGCTGTCCTCAACCCGGCAACTCAGTGCTGGGTTAGAGAGAGCCCAGTGAGAAAGTGAGTTTGGCTGGCCCAAGACGGCCGGCCAAACATACATGCACACTGACAGCACTCCCCCTCCATTCCTATCATTCCCCAAGGCCCCATTCCTTTTACAACAAAACAATAATAAACATAGTTTATTATCATTTTATTGTAAAAGGTTTGCAGCTGCTGCTATGGCATGGGACTATGTGCCATAATGGAGGAGCCGCAGCTGCTATTAACACCATCAGTGATGACTCATGACAAGTACCTCACTGCAGACAATAAATTAACCAAACGTCTTTTACACATGTGCGTTATCCTGGGATCTTAGACCACAATGGACCCAACAATAACAACTGCAGATATTTTTTAGCACAAAGCACCCCAATCACTTAGCATACACTGACTCTGCAAAACATCACACCTCACCATAATATTCAAGCCAAAAGCATCACAAGTGCAAAATCCTATTTATACTCATGCAACACGTCACTTGTAGACACAACAGTGGAACATCTTTAATCTGTTGAATGGACCATGGGACGATTATTGGATGGGAAAACTTTGAACTAGATAATGTCAGGATATCAATCCTAATTTCCTAACACTAAGCAAAAATTTGGTTCCCCTATTATGAAACGAACCGTCAGTCTTCTACCAAACCTGTGGATGCATTTTTCATCCTTCACAGAAATCAAATGTGCAATGAGGTTGACTGACATTTGTACCCAGAAAGATGTATGAGGAACCATCAACATTTCAACACCACCCCAATAATTTAGACACCATAACCAATGTGACCACAGAAGGAACACTCCAATCAGGAATAAAATTAAGAAATGTGTTACAAATACAAAGTCATGTAGACAATATACAAAACCACATTATAAAAATACATAATCACCAAGGGTTGCCCAAGACCTCTAAATAATGTCAGATGAACTAACATTACTAAAACTAGGCATTTAATAAGAAGAATACATAAAGTCAATGGGATATATGAGACACACTGCTCAGAATTTACAATCATTAGTCAATTTAAATTTAGCAGAGTTAATGACCTTTGACTGGGCACAGGTCAACCCTACAGCTGACCAAATCATGAAAATTCTTGTGTGGGTAGGAACACGTGAGCAAAATACTAAAAGTACAAGAGGGATACAATAATTTGAAAAAAGATTACTTTGGAATACAGAATGCTAACTATGTTTGGCAAAAAAGGTAAGTGAAAAAAGAGAAAGCATCCGTATTTCAGAAGTTAGGACATAAGTCTTCTAAAAGAGCAAAAAGGATCACTAAATGTAAAAAGGACAATCCAGGGGTGAGGGCAAATGGCAGAGAGGAAAATACTTCTCCAAAAAAATACAGAAGTCAGGGAATATATCAACAGTAAGACATGAGGATCAGCAAGGCATATGCAAACATCAGGAGCACTTTGCAAACTCTGAGTTCAAATGTCCATTGATCTTTCAAATTACACAAATTGTTCTGATTTGTCAAAGTTGTCAGTTCATGCTATGTTGAATAGGCATTACCCAATCAAGACCAGTCGGAGAGCTCCAAGTTGTAACACACACATCTCTTCCCAGACATGTCATGGGGACAGCTCCTTTCTGTGCGACTCTAAGCAGGTTTGAAACAAATGTACACAATCTCAGGCCATGTTGCTGCAAAGTAATGTTTCCAAGGACAAAAAGGTACACCTCTCCATGTTTAAACAATGTACTTATTACAAAAGGACTTTGCTTCTCACAGGAATGAAATCTGACAGAAGACTTCATTCTAGGAAAAAATAATTCAGTACTTTACATGACTGCAAAAAAAGCAAGCTCTGTACCCCTTACTTATGTTAACACACGAGTAAAATATAAAATGCATTTAATGAATATGTTTAATAAAACACATTTAATGTACAAACTTATAAATTCACCATTAATAACATTTCCTCAATATGAGTAATACTTTTTTTTAAAATGAGAAAGCTTTGTTATTGCATTCCATTAAGTATAATAGAGAATTCCATTTCTCTTGTTGTGCATGCTTTTTTCAAACTCGTTATTTATTCATGAATCACTGGAAATTCAATATTGTTTTTATATATTGTAAATTAGCACTTGTATAGCGCACTACTCACCCGTTAGGGTCTCAAGGCACTGTACTCATACCGCTATGGAACCCCTCCTGGCTTTTCCCTGTGAGGCGCCCACTCCTGAGCACCCCCAGGGTGAAGCCAGGCATCCAAGCGCTGTTGGGGCCGTTGTGGAGATTAAGCAAGCTATTGCCCAGAGTTGCAGAGTGGGACCCATGAATTAGATTAGGCACCGAGGCGAGAATTATCTGGTCAAGGGGAATTGAGCCCAAGACCTGCCGAAGAGGGACTTGAACCCTGGTCTTGAGCCAGATCTCTGCTTCAGGGTCTGCCACTCTAACCATTGAGCCACACTTCTCCACAATATATTCTGGTAGATTAGAAATAGTTTCTATGTACTGTGTTAATTTAGAGTCTAAGTTACATTTTGACAGCAACTATAACCTTTTAACATATGATTGCATTCAAAAGGCACCTTAATTGAACTTCGAAATACAAGCAAGCGTACATTTAAAATGAGTGTCAGCTCAGCTTTCCAGGTCTTTTAGCTTTTCCACTCCTTTACTTTCGTAAGCTAAAAGTGTCACACCGTGATGACTGTTACAACACGAGGGACAGCACTAAAATGTATGCTCTACCAATAGTGAGGGAAGAATATTACTTGATTCCTTTTTTGTAATTAGGGCCATGCAGAGATGCTGTTTGCCCTGTGCCACTGTATGTGGCCCAGTGCTTCACTGTGTTACGCCGTATTTCTGCTTGTGGTGCACAGAAGGGAGAGTGGGGGGGTGCAAGGGGTTGAAAAACAAGAGCAGAGCTCATGTGGGAGGAGGCATCTCTTGGTCAGTGCTTAATTTGTAAATAAAAAGTGCTGGTGCACAAAACTCTCCTTTGAAAATGCTGCTGCTACAGTTAAACGTGTGAGCACTGAATCTGAGGCAGCATGATTACGCTGGCTCAGAATTCAGTGATGAATTAGGATTCTAAAGTCTTCTTGGGCCTCTTCAATCCATTTACAGACACTCCCTGCCCCTTCAGCTCACTCTTGCAGCTTTCTCTATTGTGAAGCTTTTTCATTTTCTTTTCCTCTGACTTTCCCATATGTGTCTTTTTCTTGCAGTAATTGCCTGATGCAGAAAATTAAGTGTTAACCCTAAAAAATTAGTGCAGGTGCCCCGCACCAGAAACCACAGTCTCAAATTAAGCACTGACCTTGGTGTTGCAGGGGTTACGCTAGGCCCACGGCATGCCTATGCATGATTCTATACCCTCTTATCAGCACCAGCTGGTTTTGGTGAATGAAAAATTCACATCCAATAAAATTGGAACTGGTGTTTCTGAACTGACCTACAATGACAGAGTCTAGTTTTTGAATACCCGGTTATTTTGTTTCTGGAAACCTTGGGATATACTGCTCTGCAAGATTTAACATCAGTCCCTAAGTGTAATCTTGATTTACTTCTAATGTATTTTTACACATTTACACATTTTAGACAAAAGTAAAATTTCACTGTGAAATATAAATATTTTGACAAAAATGCTAACACGTTACTGTTGTTATATGATCAAACTGTTTTCTAAGTGTAGATATATGTCTGCAAAATTTAATTGCAAAGTTCTAATGTTTCTAATTCATACTGAAAGTAAAAATATACAGCATTTGAAAGCATTAACGGTCTGATTACAAGTGAAGAGGGATACCCACATCAGCATTCCTAACAAAAAATACAGATATTTTGAGGTCAGTATTTCTAGGAAGCAGGGATACAGGTCCCCTCCAACTCTGTATTTGAGAACGGAGGAAAACTAAGGAATTCAGGGACATATTTATACGGCCCATGGCGCAGGATGGAGAAGGGCAGAAATGCACATATCTACAAAATACTGCACACCTGTGTCCTCACCCCGTGTGCTGGCACACAAATTGTGATGGTGACCTGCGTTGTGGGGATGATTGTTTTTTCTGCAGGAAAAAATCAATGGAGGTGATTTCTCAATCTTTGTGTACTGCAGAATGAGCACACATAGAAAGAGGAAAAACGGCGAGAAATAAAGAAATTTCTTCCCGTTTTGTCACTCTTATGCCTCCCCTTGTGAGGCGTAGGCTTTAGACACTTTCCCAGGTTTGCAAAACCTTGTAAATCCAGAAATGCATTAAAATCCATGGGTAATGCATGGGAAACCCCATGCAATAGCCATGGAATTGCCTCCCTGGTGCAAAGTAAGGCAAAGCAGTGACTTGCGCCGTGTTGCAGTACTCCATATCTGCAAGGTCACATAAAGCCACGGAAAGTGGCATTGTTTGGCCGTGTTTAAATGGGTGTGCAGCCTGCGCCGCCGGTGCGATTCAAAAAGTGATGCACTGGTGGCACAGGCTGTTTCTAAGTATGGGTTTCACTTTTTTCACATGGGTTCTTCCATGCATTGCCTCATTGCTTGGCCTTATTTCACCAGCAGACTACTCCAACGTTTAGCAGGTGAAATATCTTGGAGTCACTACCTGGAGTCACTGTTTTTCCATCTTACTTGTAGTTCTTGGGTTGGTCAGTATCACCAAGTTATCCATGCCTGTAGCACACCTGGCTCCATAGCTAAGTAATGCCTGTGGGGCACAACAAATATTATTTCAGCGGTCAAGGATAATTGATGATTCAGGGAGTTTCTAATATGCCTTCTCTGCAGCTATGTGTCATTGAACGATGTCTGTATGTTAATTGAGATATTACAAAGTAATATCACCTTCACTTATGCCCAGAGAACCTCTTACGTTGCTAAAAGTGACATTTTTCTAACTATGTTTATACCCAAAAGTCAGAAAATAAGTGTGCATTTCTGCGAGGTTCAACTTTTTTAGCACGCTTTCTAGCAAGAGTGGTTTGAATGCCAAAAACAAGAGTTTAAATATCTCTTAAACCAAATTATTTAGTACTTAACTGTGAATTAGAACCCATTAATGCATCTCATTAACACGATAAAATGATTTTGACAAATTGCCTTTCCTGTTAAGCTTATTTAACATGCATGATATCTGTATAAAATGGGATTTTCAATGTGCATCTTGATATAACTGAGACGGTAACAGAATGAGAACCCCAGTTGTCATGGATATCTCCCAACACTCATGCTAAGAAATAAGAGAACACGATATATATATATATATATATATATATATATATATATATATATATATATATATATATATATATATCCATTTATATTTTTGTTTTTTTCCCTCTAAGAAAACATAGCTCACTTATCTCATGATTAATGTAAATATAGACCGCTGCAGCCTGTACTGTTTAGCCTAGCTTTCTTCATCTTAACCTGAAAACATCGTAATATTGAATATGCTATATAGACTATAGTGGGGTCTTCAATAAAACGTGTTTAATTAGGCCCAATTAACACAAAGGAAGGTTGGGTAATTTACTGCAGCCCATATAGCTCTTATGTCCCTATTTTTCGGGATGATAGAGTAAGTCGTGAAAAACTGCGACCAACCTACTTATAGAAAGCCAAGCCAAGTTGAAAAATGTATTTAAAAAATACAGCTGGAAAACAAATCTTGTTTAAACTAGAAATGTGCAATGCTGTAGGTTAAAAAGCCACCCTCTTGAAACTGGTCTCTCCTCTCCATAATAAATCTAGACCGTCGGGACTTGGAAATTAAATTAACTTGCAAAAAGCTGGATTTTATATTGGCACATTCGCTATGATTCGGCATCTAAGACCACCCCTTAAGGACACACTTTTATAAGGAACAAGTGGCGATTACAAACGCCAACAACGATCCCAAAAGGATGCTTAAAGTCCGTTCTTTACTTTACCCAGCATGTCTTTCTCAGTCCTCTGATTATTCATGAGAGCTTTGCAATAAGATCTCCATCGTTTTATATAACTGCTTTGTAAATCCCAGCCCCACACCAGGTGGACAGGCCCTGATAGACTCCACCTTTAATTGTGGATCTCCCCATTTTTGTAATTTTGATCTATTTACAAGAGAGGGTTTGGAGGAACTTCTTCTGCCCATCACTTGTTTAAGCTCACCACCTGACCCAGACCTCCATAAGATCTGACACCTGGTTTGCCCAGTTATTTCATAGCTCCTCTTGCATTTGCTAGGAAAAAAGGCATTGGTCACCCCACTTTCAAAAAGTCCATAGCAGACCCTAGCAACATAAGCAATTATCATCCCTATCTCATAGCTGCCTCTACTAGTTAAGATTTTGAAGAAGTTTATTATTAAACAGCTCTCATATTTTTTGGAGGACCATGATATCTTTTACACATTTCAATCTAGATTCAAGACAACCTTCAGCATGGTTCCCAATTTTGAAGGTGTTTGAATTTTAGCTAACTAGGGCTTAGCTTCTGCCCTAGCATGCTAGACGTGTCAGCCACTTTTGACACGGTTCCATGTTAAAAGTTGATCCTTAAGCTATCAGAAGCTTAGATTGGAAATCTGAACTTGAATTGCTTAATATTATACCTTCAACAGCAGACTCAGGCAGTATATTTTGCCACTTGCTGTTCCGAGTTGAAATCATTACATCAGGGTGTACCCCAGGGCTTGGATACTAAGCCTGGCACTCTTTAATCTCTTCATTCGTCCACTGACCCTGTTGATTTGATCATCTGGCTTCTGATTTATGAGTTATGAAGATTACAATCTGATATTATTATGGGTGTGTGAAATTCATGAAATTTGCTTTTGTGTAATTGCGCTAAATGTTGGAAAAATTATGCAAAATTACAAATAATTAAATGAAATGCAAATCTGTGATTTAGCACTATGTTTTAGAGGAAAACATGTCCTCTTGTAAATTTGTGACAAAAGAGCATGATTTGCGCTAAAACATAGCATGAACAACACAATTGCCACTGATCACAGTTACTTATGTTATGAGTGTATTCATTGTTCCCACACTCAGTGCAATGATCTTGCTGTGAATGGTGGTGTAATATCACAATGTAGCACAACGTCAGGTATTTCACAGTGTAATACAAAATTCCTGAAAATACATTTATTAAGCAGATGTGATTTAAATTTTGCCTAGGCCTAATTTCAATCTCATTCAATCATCATGGTCCATATATCATTGATAAATATGAGGGAAGAAAAATTCTCTGGCTCAGTAAAACATATTGAACTTAATGAAATTATTCTAAGTGGAACCTTTACAATGGGTACATGTATGTAGGTCCAGCCCTTCAGGTCTCCACTAAGGTCTCAGCCAGCACTTCCACTGCTCTTTTGCTCTTCCACCAGTCTAGATGGCTTTGGATGAGCATGTGACTGAGGTGCCACTTTTTTAGGATTCACTAGTCATAAGGTAGTGATGACCCCTGGACACTAACTAACCAATGAGGATAAAGTTCCCAGGAACACCCTATCCCTTGTTTGCAGCACATCCGGTTTGTATTACTAACCCTATCCTACAGTAAATTATTCTCACTAAAGTCCATAATGGCAGTACCTTTCTACCTTAGAATGTTTCTGGTGTTAGTGGTGTGTTTTTAGGAAAACGAGCAGTCCTTTTCTTCTCAATGTAATCAATTGGTTGTAGATCCAGCTCCTCCTTCCACTAGGCTCATGGCAAGCTGGATACAGTTAACTGAGGGACCAAATGCTTCTGCTCCTCAGGTAGAACTGAATGGACAGGCTTCCCCCTGGTCCTGACTCGCTTTCAAGGTAATGAAGTTCCTAGACCCTCCGCAGCTGTCCTTTCTGTTCTGAGAGGAGTCAAATACCTTACACCCAAGTCTTCCTGTCAAAAGGCTTAAGCAATTTTTTTCGTTAAAGGGAATCATTGAGAGGGGTGACAAACTAATGTTAATTAGCCAATTGACGGTTCAGTTTTCTTCTCCAAGATATTGATTAAAAAAAAAAAAAGTTACCAGGGAGTTTGGTTTTTAGTCAATGTTAACAATAGTGGTTTAAGCATTCTGATGTGTCAGCAGAAATGGTATTTGTAAGAAATCAGGTTATTAACTGAGGAAGATTAGAATAATATATATGCAGGTCTGCATGTTTCTCTTTAAAAAGGACTGAGTACCCCAGAACTTGATTCTTTCAGGGTTGTGAAGTAGAGCATTCCACGGGTAGGTCAAGTTAGGTAGTGTGTTCTTGTATCCCCAGCTAACTGGTATGCAACAACAACACTTAAATCATTGTCCAATTATTTTGTTTTCCTATAAAAAGAGAAAGCACTTTTATTAGACACACACCACTAAACATTATGCATTCATTTTCAAATATGTACAATTAGGTAGCTGGAAATACCTTTGACACTCTCATGACAAATTAAACACATAGAGGGACCTGAACACTATACTCACAATGCTACAACCTATACTGGATGCAATATCACAATATAAGAGGTGTTATTATTAATAAGGCAGGCCTGCTGGCTTTGTTAAGGCTTCTCCACATTAGTAAAAGCATAGAACATGTTATGCTTCACTAGTGAAATCAGTGGAGAAACAACCAATATGCAATACATGTTATAAACCACCATTCAAGTAAATGGATAGTGCCAACATTCAACCATCTGCAGTGTCAATAAAGTACTGAATTGAATAATAAGGATCCAACCATTTAATTTCACTTTTCCTATGCTGCTACTACATCTTTAGGGCCTAACATCAGGATGTCCTGCATCCCAGAGCATATGAGCAAAAGGATCCAGCTCCAGGAGTACTTGAAATAGAGGCAAACCTCTCCTGTAGTTTGGTATTCAGTCCCCTGGGTGATTTAAGGAGATTTTTAGGAAAATATCTTCTGGTGGGCTGCTTCACTTTCTGAGCTCTCCTTAACCCCGGGCTTCAATAAATAAACAGGGTATCTCTGCTGTGGGACAAAGAGGCTTCCTTGTAAATAATCAGCCTCACACTTTCCTTTTAATTTTTCAATATGGGTGCCCCAGTCCCATTCTAACCTCTTTCTTTTATCTCCTGAGAAGAACGGCGAGTCCACTACCAGACGTCCTGGCCGGCTCCTTTGTTGTCAGCATGTTGATTCTCATTGCAGGGCTGTGCCTTCCCCCCCATCACTTATTAAAGGCATGATGAGTGTGAGATGGCTCACATGGGGTGTTTGGTGCATAGTGGTACATCTAGTACCTTGTTTTCAAGTGGATTTGGGTAGCCTGGAACAGATCTCTCTGTGTTACAGGCCCAGAGAGCTGGGGTGCCCGGGGCCTCAAGTAACCTTAAGGAGGTTGCCCCATAAACCCCTTACAGGGGAATATGATCGTTGAAAATGAAATGAACCCGGGGTCTTGGCTTTCTTAGGGGAAATTTCAGGAACATTTGTTGGAGCATTATGTGCTTTTTTCTCTGTCCGGTTCCCCCAGGGCACTAGGCTTGCTCCAGTGATTTCTCTGGCCCAATAGGGCTGGTGTGCATGGTCTTGGGCTTGATGTGCTCCTGGTGGCCAGCACCAGCCACCAGGAACATGTTTCCAAGACTTCCCAGCCTCTAAAGTTAATTTTGTGGGGATTCTGAATTTTATTGCTCCCTGTACCAGACATGTCCCCTGCCGGGTCACTGATACTCTTTCCTGCTTGTGGGGTGTTAGAAATGGGGTCTTTGCTTGACAGTCAGGTTACCCCCTGTTCAAGCAAGGACCCTCACTCTAGTCAGGGTAAAAGAGAATCACCCTTAGTTAGCCCCTGCTTACCCCCTTGGTAGCTTGCCAGAGCAGCAGGCTTATCTTCAGAGTGCTAGGTGTAAATATTTTGGTCCAACACACACAGTAACTTAATGAAAACACAACAAACTGACACAACACCAGTTTCGAAAAATAGGAAATATTTACCTAAACAAAACAAGACCACAATTACAAAAATCCGACATACACAAGTCAAGTTATGAATTTTTAAATCTTACAATCAAAAATAGCACTTAGAAACACAAAATGCTTCGATGATGTGTTAACACGGCGTCATGACGGAGTTGTTCCCAACAAGCCGACACTAGCGGCACCGGACACAGAGTTGCGTAGACCCCCAAGTACAGTACCTTTGGCGAAGAGTGGAAACAAGTTGATGCGCGAAGTCGGGGATCGTGGCGTCTGTGCGAAACGATGAATCCGTGCACCTAGAGCGGTGTCAGTCAAGACGTGGTGCGGCGACTTCCACAGAGTGATGGACTTCAGCGGGGCGGCAGCAGCGTCAGGCCTGCGAAGGTCGTCACGTTCCAGCAAAGATCACAGAGTTGGTTGCAGGCGGCATTACCGGCTTCAGCAGTGGCTTCGGTCCGAAGTCGTCCGAAGTCGATTATCTTGGATTTCCACCAGCTTTCCCTTCAAGGGCCCAGAGACTGGATAGGGCACCACTTGTCAGAGAAGGAGTCTCTCCAGAGACTCCAGGTGGTGGCAGAGAGAAGCCTTTGCTGTCCCTGGGACTTCAAGCAACAGGAGGCAAGCTCTAAATCAAGCCCTTGGAGATTTCTGCACAAGATGGAAGGCACACAAAGTCTAGTCTTTGCCCTCTTACTCTGGCAGAAGCATCAACTGCAGGATAGCTCCGCAAAACACAGTCACAGGCAGGGCAGCACTTCTCCTCAGCTCTTCTCCAGGCAGAGGTTCCTCTTGATGTCCAGAAGTGATCTAAAGGCTGTGGATTTGGGTGCCCTTCTTATACCCAATTTCTCCTTTGAAGTAGTCCTACTTCAAAGTAATGTCTCTTTTGAATGTGAAATCCTGCCGTGCTCAGGCCAGGCCCCACACACTCACCAGGCGATCTGAGACTGCATTGTGCGAGGACAGGCACAGCCCTTTCAGGTGTAAGTGACCACTCCTCCCGTCCCTCCTAGCACAAATGGCTCATCAGGAAATGCAGACTACACCCCAGCTCCTTTTATGTCACTGTCTAGTGTGAGGTGCAACCAGCCCAACTTTCAAACTGACCCAGACAGGGAATCCACAAACAGGCAGAGTTACAGAAACGGTATAAGCAAGAAAATGCTCACATTCTAAAAGTGGCATTTTCAAACACACAATCTTAAAATCAACTTTACTAAAAGATGTATTTTTAAATTGTGAGCTCAGAGACCCCAAACTCCACATGTCCATCCACTCCGAAAGGGAATCTACACTTTAATCAGATTTAAAGGTAGCCCCCATGTTAACCCATGAGAGGGACAGGCCTTGCAACAGTGAAAAACTAATTTAGCAATATTTCACTGTCAGGACATGTAAAACACATTACTATATGTCCTACCTTAACCATACACTGCACCCTGCCCTTGGGGCTACCTAGGGCATACCTTAGTGGTGCCTTACATGTAAGAAAAGGGAAGGTTTAGGCCTGGCAAGTGGGTACACTTGCCAAGTCAAATTTACAGTTAAAACTGCACACACAGACACTGTAGTGACAGGTCTGAGACATGATTACAGAGCTACTTATGTGGGTGGCACAACCAGTGCTGCAGGCCCACTAGTAGCATTTGATTTACAGGTCCTGTCACCTCTAGTGCACTTTACTTGGGACTTACTAGTAAATCAAATATGCCAACCATGGATACACCAATCAACCATACAATTTACACAGAGAGCATATGCACTTTAGCACTGGTTAGCAGTGGTAAAGTGCTCAGAGTTCAAAAGCCAACAGCAACAGGTCAGAAAAATTAGGAGGCAGGAGGCAAAAGGATTGGGGATGACCCTGCATAAGCAAAAAGGTCCAACATGGGGTATATTCAATAGCCCTTCCACAGCCAGCAGAACAATCTCCTTGTAACACCTCCCCTTTCCCACAACCTCCTGGCTTCTTGAAGGGCACCTGTGTGTCAACGGAGTCAAAGGCCTTTCTTTAGAAGTTCCAGGAGTATCATCCAGGGTATTCCCAGCAGGCCCATTCCCCTAACTGTTCCTGAGGGGGCATAAAAGAGCCAATACTACCAGCCTTGGAGAGTCCAAGGCTAGTCTTGGGGGCAGGGCAGCTGGAGTTAGTCTTCAGTCCTTCCTTGCAATGGGTTCAATAGGCTTCTTCTTCCAGCTGCATAGTTTTTAACCGTTGTTGTTCTCAAGTCCAGGATCTTCTCAAAGTGTCTCCCTAGGGCAGAGGTTTTTAGTAGGGTGGAACGTTCTAATGAGGAACAGGGTCAAGACTGATTTGCATATGGCTGGGTCCAAACTGGGGTGGCATGGTGAGCAAAAGAACTATGGATTAAACCCAGATCTGTGACTGTGGGTGAGTGTTTGCATTGTTCAGCACTCCGTCCATCATCCATTGGTGTTGCTAAAGTTGCCCTAAGCGGGAAAGGAATGCCCAGACGTGGGTCCCTTGCTCACTGTGCCATTGGATTCAAGCTAGCCTGGATGATGAAGGGTGATACCCTGAAAGCGGTCCCAGGATGCTTGTTTCCAGTCCAGGGAGGACCTGGCTTGGCCGTTCAGGCTGGACTGTTCCAATGAGGAACAGGGTCAAGACGGATTTGCATATGGCTGGGTCCAAACTGAGGTGGCATGGTGAGCAAAAGAATGATGGATTAAACCCAGATCTGTGACTGGGGGTGAGTGTTTCCATTGTTCAGCACTCCGTCCATAATCCTTTTGTGTTACTTTTAAATGTTAGGCTCCCTCCGTTGTGGGCTACAAGTCTTCATAGGGTTGAATTCTTGAATTATTGAAAATTGGATTCTTTAATGTCAGAAAGGGTTATTGCAACATGTCCACCTGAAGGTTTGAAAGCTGCAAGGTTTCCTTTGTCAGCCTAGTAGATGTCATAACACTTGCTGCAGTCCACAGATCATGTATAATGGAAAAGCCTGAATGCCATGCTTTGATCCATTAGTCTGCCCAATGAACTCTTTGGAGAAGTCAGGTACCTTGAGCTCTGGTACTGTGCGCATGACCTCCTCCAAGGTGTCAAATGCTTTCAAGCACATCTCTGTCTAAATCACCTTCTCGGGTTGCTGCTTACTTGTCAGCTCAGTTCACAAATCTCTTGTAGTATCAGGTGAGGCCTGAGAAAGCTCTCATCTCAGTCTGGGTTTTGGGATCCTCCCAAGTCAGGATGGTTTTTATCTTGGATGGGCTGTACATTGCCTTCACTGAATTGGTGTTCCAAGTACACAAGAGATCCTGCTCTATCTGCCACTTTCTGGTCAGATAGGCCTGTTCTCTGTGGGGCCTGAAGCACTGTCCGAAGATGGTGCAGTGGTAATCTCAACAGTAGGTGAAGATTGCAATGTCATCTTGGTCAGTGACACTGAAGTCCTCCAACCCAGGCAGGGCCCAATTGACAAACCTCCTAAAGGTGGCAGAGGCATTGTTAAATCTAAAAGAGATCACTTTAAACTGAAAGTAGCCCTCTTGGGCGGGGATGGGAGACCTCTCCTTGCCCACCTCGGTTAGGGCAATCTGCCAGTACCCTGGCGTAAAATCAAACATAGTCAGGAACTTGGCAGCTCCCAAATGGTCAATGAGCTCATCATATCAGAAGATGGGAGGATGGGGTGTGCATTAGTCTTGGTGACTGAGTTGAGCCCCATGTAGTCCACACAAAACAAGAGTTCTAGAATGGCACCCTGTGGAACAGCTTTGGGTATCAGAATCACTGGGTTGGACCATGGGCTATTGTAGTGCTCATTCACCACTAACTCCAGCATCTGAGAAACACACCTCCCTGATGTTGGCTTTCACTTTGTCAGAAAGCCTGTAGATCATATTCTTGAAAGGCAGGCACGCCCCTGTGTTATTGTTGTGGGTACACCAACCAGTGATCCCACGGGTTAAGGGAGAACAAGGATGAAAAATTGCTCCTAAAACTGGCAGAATTTCCTATACTAGTGGGGAATCAGGGAGGGGAGAGGCTCACACTCTCTAGGGACTCATACCACTGTTTAGAGAAGATAGGATGTGGAACAGCTTCACTCTCCTCTTCCTCAAATCGATCTGTCACCAACAGCATGGTGACCTTGGGCTTCTCAATGTTGGACTTGAGGCTATTGATGTGCAGGGCCCTCAAAGGGTTCCTCAAGGGCTGGAGGTCCACCAGCTAAATGACCTCCCCATTTGGCTCCTTGACGTCAAATGTCCCAGTCTACTGGCCCTCTAAGGACCCGGACTCCACTGGCTCCATCACTCACAAACGTTGACCGAGTTGAAACTCTACCTGAGTGGCCTTCTCGTTGTACCAGAGCATCATGACTTCCTGGCTGGCCTTCAAGTTCTCAGTGACCTTTTTCCAAAAAGCCCTTTATCAGAGTCTGGGGAGCCACCATGTAGCTCACTACATCTTCCGGAGGCAGGGGGTCTTGGGAGCTTACTTCACCTCTCCTTCCTAAGACTGAGAGGCCCTGTCACAGGGTGGACTTACAGAAGTTTAAAATGGCTTAAACATACCCCTTTATGAAGCGCCTCACTGTAAGAAAACAGGCATGGCAAGGGGATGTCCCATCTATGTGTCCAGGGCTCTGATGAGTTTGTGATCATGCTTTTGATGGTCTTGTCAAACATCTCTTCAAGCCTGTTGGTTGGGGGTTGGTATGATAAGAAGAACATATAGTTTACCTTATACTCATCCTGCATTGACTTCATGTATACTAACATGAAGCTGGTGCCTCTGTCAAACCCAGCCCCCATGGGAAAGCCCCCCTGGGTAAATAATCCGATCTGTGCCTTGGTCACTGCAGGTGTAGTTACTGTCCTCAGAGGTATGGCCATCAGGCTGAATGGTTCACCAAGACCAGGATAAATCTGATGCCCAGTGCTGTCTTTGGGTTCCGAGGCCTCAATATGTTGATGCCAACACTTTCAAGGCGGTGCCCATGACAGGGGGGGAAGCTGGGGAGCCTCCAGCTTTATCTATGCTTTTCCACTGATCTCACAGGTGGTACAGGACCTGCAGAATGCACATGTGGTCACTTTCATCCAAGGACAAAAAAAGTGGGAGGCCAACCTTGCAAAGGTTTTTGCCTGCCCCATAGGCCATGCCAAGGGTACATGACAAGCCAGCTCCATTAGAAACACCCAGTAGAACTGGGTGACTACCAGCATATGGGTTACTCTAGGCTCACGGACCTTAGGCTGACTATACATAATCATTCTCCCAGTAGAAGAGGTGATCATCAAAGATGTCTTCGCTTGTCTGGACCTCAACCGGTCATCATGGGCCATCAAGACTGTGGCAATCCTTATGTGCCTGGCAGAGCTCTGCCTGGGAGCGACCTCCTTCAGCTTACCATCCTGCGAGTTCAAGTAGGTATTCCAGGGTAGCAATGTCCTCCCCTGTAGGCTACAGGGCATCATCCTCCTCCCAGAGACTGAGCTTGACAGAGATCTGCCTGGGAGGGGTCTCCTTCTGCTTGGCACCCTGCTAGTTCAGGTAGGTATTCCAAGGCAGCAATGTCCTCCCCTGTAGGTTGCAGGACATCACCCTCAGCATCATCCTGATCCCAGAGACTGGAAACATTTTGGGTTTGTTTCCCATGCCCAATGCTCCCCTTTTTTTGGCAGGTACCTGGCCTATTGTTCCAAGATTCAGGTCCTTTGGAGTCTCATCACCACAAACCCATTTAGGAAATCCCTATATCTCCAAGCTTTTAATTCAAAGGGGTCCCAGGTTCAGAGGGTAGTTACTCTGTGGTTGTCAGCTGTTACAACCTAGAGGCACACATTGGAAATTACCTGCTCCAAGAATACCAGATGACATTTAACAATAGTCATACTGGCTCCTGTGTCTCTCAGAGCCTCCAACCTCTGCCCAATGATGATAGGTCACTGCCTGTACTTCTTACTATTGTCAGGCATGTGAGCCCTTGGCAATATCCCTCTGTCACCCAGGGACACTAGGGTAATTTCTGCATTCCCCCCACACTTACTGAGGCAACCTCCTTCCAAGCATCACAATAGTCATCCCATGGATTTGCCCACCAGTGGGGGCTTTCTACTGTGCTTGCAGATGAGATCCCATGTAAAGTGCTCAAACTAGTAGCACTCATTCCACTGGGTGTAAAATGGCCTGAGCAGCCCTTCTTCTGAATCTTCCATAGGCCTAGGAGTGTTCCAGTGAGAAGTTCTGAAGGTACTGATCTAATACCTAGTTCCAGCCTGTAGATTGGGGATGCTCCCTTTGCCTAACCTTACCCCTTTGTAGTGTCTTCCACTAATCTGTATAGGGGTACAAAGGTAACCAGGCCTACAACTGAGCTGCATTTTTCAGTGGCAGGGCAATAATTGCTTAGAAGTCGGAAAGGGGCTGGGGATAGCCCTGCACTATCCCTTGAAGCTCATGAAAGATTATGTACAACCTACCAAGACACACTGTTCAGGAGAGAAACACCCTACCCCACATCCAAGGCTATTTTTTCCCCATCTCTAAGTTGAATACATGGGACACCAAAGGAGAGCCATTCACAGTCGTGGGCCGCTGGCAGAAAGACACATTTAGTCAGCCAATAAAATTCCAACTTTCCAACAGTGCCAGCAGTAACTTAAGTTCTGACTTTAACATTAAAACTAATTTTACACTACAAATCAAATAAGTCAATAAAGCATTTTCCTATCATTCCCAAACCTGACGTTATCACTCAATAAGTCTAATAAGCTAACCTCATGTAAGTCCATAAGAGGAAAATGACTTTTGGAGTTTTTTTTACTTTCAAGGCATAGAACACCTAAGTACACAAGTCCTACTTCTTAAATACCAGGCACCCTGCTGTGGAAGTGGTTGAGCACTACCTTAGGGGTACGACTCACAAACATTAGCGTATTATGACTGCTGGCATCCCTCCGTCGTTTTTCGGACGGAGAGCCGCCAGAAGCCATACTGGCAGTCGGCGGGGAAGTGGAGGCTGCTCCACTTCCACCGCCTCGTCATCAGAACACCGCCCACTGAATCATGTCCCATGATTCGGTGTGGTGGTGTTCTGGTGACGGGGAGCTGGCGGCGGAGCAGCCCCCATGGATCCTGTCCCCTCCCAGAGTATCAACAGACAAGGTAAGTTGATCGTCCTTTAGGGGAGGGGGTGGGGGGTTTTGTGTGTTGTGTGCGTGCATGGGGGAGTACGTGTGAGTATGTAGAGGAGGTGTGTGAGTGTGTGTATGCATGCGGGGGGGTGTGTTGTGTGTATGGGAAATGTGTGCAGGTCGGTCTGTGTGCATGTCTGTTTGTATGTGTGTGGGTATGTGTTGTAGTGTATGTGTGCCTGTAGGGGTGTGTGTATGTGCATGTTGGGGGTGGGAGTGGGGAGGGGGGGTGTTAATGTCCATGTTGGAGGTGGGGAGGAAGGTCCTGCCACCTCTGGGGGTGGCAGGGGGTGGTGGGGGTGGGAGGACTCAGGTGGAGGGTGGGGGAGACCCCTATCAGTGCCAGGGAATGATTCCCTGGCACTGATAGTGCCTGCCGCCATGGATTTCGTGGCGTTCCAAACCACCCGAAATCCATGGCAGTATGCAGGGTCCTGATACTGCCGACGGTCTGGTGACGGCCGCCAGGCTGGAGACCAAAGTCTCCAGCCCAGCGGTCGTCACCGCCCTGGCGGTCAAAGTGGAAAAGGGGCGGATAACCATGGCGGTAACCGCCACGGTAATAATTCTATTTTTTGTTCCGCCGGCCTGTTGGCGGTTTTACCGCCACTTCTCCCCCGTCTGCCAGGGTTGTAATGAGGGCCAATGTCTTTTACCTATGTGTTTTGCTTTGGAATGTAGTGGATGTATATGGTGTGCAGTGGAATGATGGGGGTTGTATTGGAACTGTTAGTTGTGGAACTGCATGGGATGGAATTGTGTGGTGTGGAGTGTATTTGTGTAGTGGAAATATTTGACATGAATAATAGGGGTGAGAGCTGTACGGAAGAGATAGAAAGGAAGACAGAGAGGGTTAAGTTATAGTGGTGATTGAACTCAAGACAGAGGAGCAGAAAGAGTTTGAGGGAAAGAGAGGTAAGAAGGGGAGAGCAGGTCACAACTGCATAAAGAGGGAAGTCTTGTGTATGCAGAAGACAAAATAAGAAGAGGAGGAGAGCATGGGTTTGAGGAATGGAAACCTTGAAAGGGCACGGGAAAGAAACTATGTGTAATGTGTATGTGTAAGGAAGCAGTATAGAGAGGAGATAGGGAGTGTGAGAATGGGATGAGAGTGGGCAGTGGGATTGTGAGATGAGGGGTAGTGGCAGTGTGAGGGGTGAGAGGTGAGGGGGCAGTAGATGTGAGTGGGAGAATTGACAGGGTTGTTGGAAGTGCAAGGAAGAGATGTGTTGATTAGAACTGTTTGTTGTGAAATTGTGTAGTGTAGAATTGTGTTGTGTGGTGTGAAGTTATGTAGTGGAAATATGTGGTAATGCAGTGGCATGTATTATTACAACTTATCATGCTCAAAATGGCGACCATGTGTTTGCTACTGCTGCTTATTATTGTACTTTCAATCACAACCAGGTTCCCTTTATTGATTAGTGATGGACTTTATTGGGTAAAGCTTCAATCACTTTTTAAATGCATTTCTACTTACTGTTTGATAACCACTCCTGACGCATTCCTCTAAAGAAGATTGGCAAAGAGACCCATGCTGAGACCAGTGGCTTCTGGTGAGCTTGCATGTGGAGAAAGTGAAAACAAAGGAGTTTAAAGAATGAGGATTTCAACTCTAGTGGTCCCATGTTTAAATGCTAGATTGACTGTTTGAAAGATGTTGTGAGAGGAACCACTTTTCATCCACGGATGTAGGAGCTGGCCTGTTGTGTGGTGAGTACCTATGGTACTTACACCTTATACCAGCTCCAGGTATCCTTTATTAGTGTAGTGTAGTCAGTGTCTAGAATGCAGGCTCTCTAGAGGTAGCTGTGTATGAGCAGCCAAGGCTTATCTAGGAGACATGCAAAGCTCATGCAATACCACTGTATTCACACTTAGTACTTACACACATGAAAGAAAACACTAATTGTTACAAAAATAAAGGTACTTTATTTTGGTGACACAAATACCAAAAATACCATAGAGACTATACTCCCTTGGGTGGTAAGTAATACACAAATTATATAACTAGTATGCAGAAATAGGCATAACAACAGTTAGAAAACAGTGCAATTAGTGAAAATCACAATAATTAGAAATGGTCCTGGGGGAGCACAAACCATATACTAAGAAACTGGAATGCCAAAGTTGGTCCCCCACCTAGGCACATGTAGTGTGTAGAGAGGAGGTGGGAGTACTAGAAAAGCCCAAAGGTAAGTACCACAACCTACCCCAGCGACAGAAAAAAAGGAGTAAATCACAGTACGTTTCCCAGAGCACACACAAAGAAGTAAAGAAGAATATTGCAAAACCCAGAATAGACTAGAAGACACCAACAGTGGATTCCTGGACAAGAATACCTGTGGACGAAGGGGACCAAGTCCAAGAAGCACAGAAGACTCGAGGAAGGTCAGGAGCCCCTACCAACCCGGATGAAGGTGCAAAAGGTGAACCACCGGTAAAGAAGAAAAGTTAGCACTGCACCCAAGAAGACGAAGTCAGGTTCCTGAAGGGTGCAAGTGATGTCCCATGCCGGATGGAGGAATGCAGTCAGGTTTGCGTCGTCAGTGTCTGCCAACAAGCCTTGGCATAAGCAAAGCTTGCGGTTAGCAGAAAATGGAGCTGCCGGGGACCAGGAAGGACCATGTGGACTTTAACCAGGAGGGAGCCCTTAGCAACAAAGAGAGCCCAGAGAAAACCAGGCAGCGCTCACAGGAGTCCCACAGGGCGGGGACACAAAAGTTGCAGAAAAGACCCAAGCAGCACTACAAAAAAAGGCTCCCACGCTGCCGGAGAACCACTCAGGGAGCTGTGCCTCACAGGATATGGTGCTGGAGGCTGGACCTTCAAACTGCATGAAGATCTTGGAGGAAGGATACCAACAAGCCTTGGCAGCTGCAAAAAAACACTGCACATCTTGCGTGGGGAGGCAAGGTCTTACCTCCACCAAAGCTGGACAATTGGAAGTGAGGACCGTCTAAACCACTTCATCCCACCACCGGTGATGCAGGAACCATGCAGCTCAGCAGGAGAGGGGATCCATACAGCCAGTCGTTGTTGCAGTTGGTGCCTGCAGAAGCAGGAGAGTGACTCCTTCGCTCAAGGGAAATTCCTTCTTTGTTCAGATGCAAGCTGAAGACGGGCTGTCCTCAGAGGATGCACAACCGGGGAAATGTTGCAGTTCCTGGAAGGAGCAGGAGATACAATTGTGCAGAATGTGTCTTGCTTCTTTGTTGCAACTTGTAGGGTCCTGAAGAGTCCAGATGCAGTTTGTTCAGTAAGAAGTCGAAGTGGAGGGTGCAGAGGATTCCTGTTGGAGTCTAACAGTCCAAATCAGAAGAAGCATCAAAAGGAGAGACCCTAAATAGCCCTGAAAGGGTGACTGATCACCTAGCTGGGTGACCACCTATCAGGAGGGGGCTCTGATGTCATGTGCTGGCACTGGCCACTCAGAATCTCCCAGAGTTCTCTGCCAACCTTGAATCCAAGATGGCAAAACCCAGGGACATTATGGAGGAGCTCTGAGCACCACCCCTGGGGTGGAGATGGACAGGGGAGTGGGCACTTCCCTTTCCTTTGTCCAATTATGCACCAGAGCAGGGACTTGGGGGTCCCTAAACCAATGTAGACTGGTTTATGCAAGGAGGGCACCAAATGTGCCATTCAAAGCATTTCCAGTGGCTTGGGGAGGCTACCTCTCCCAAGCCTGTAATACCTATTTCCAAAGGGAGAGGGTGTAACACTCCTCTCCCAGAGGAAATCCTTTTTTCTGCCTTCCTGGGCTCGAGTTTTTCAAGCAACAGGAGGGCAGAAACCTGCCTGGGATGTAGCAGCAGCTGGACATCGGTACGCATGTAAAATGACGTCCCCGCACTCACGGAGTCTGGGAAAATGGGCCTGTAGTTCATGGGGGCAGCTCTGCTAGTGCAGGGGTGTCCTCACACACAGGTACTTTGCACCCTGCCCTTTGGGATAGCAGGCCTACCATAGGGGTGACTTATAAGTGACCTGGTGTAGTGAAAATGGCAGTGAAAGGGTGCTTGCACCTTTTCAAGCAGGCTGCAATGCAGTCCTGCAGAAGTCTTTGCGTGGGTGGCAAAATATATGCTGCAGCCTGTAGGATTCCCCTGGAACCCCAATGCCCTGGGTACCTACATACCATATACTAGGGACTTATAATGGGGCACCAGTGTGCTAATTGTGTGTGAAATGCAGAGTTTTGGGAGAGAGAGCATTATCAGTGGGTCCTGGGTAGCAGGATTCCAGTGAACACAGTGAAGCACACTGACATCAGGCAGAAAAAGGGGGTAACCATGCCAAGAAAGAGGGTAGTTTCCTACAACAGAAGCATATTTCTCCAGGCAGCGTTCCTGAATAATACCAAATAGTGCAACCATACTGCATCCTCCAAATTTATCATGAATAGGCTTTTTTAGAACTGTTATTTAAAAGCACCCAGTTACACTGATGTGTTAGATTTAAAAGCAAGGAGAAAGTGTGGAACTAAACTAGCAAACACATTAAGATTGAATCTCCCACCCAAAGATATGACAGAGACAATTTACATTTGTTGAAGCACGTAAAAAGCAAACAACACAGTTCAATCTTATAAAATCCTAATGTCATTTGAAAAAGTAGTTTGCTAGAGGTGTGGGGTAGTGATTTTCTCAGGAGCAATAATTTATTTAACAGTCAATAAAATGTAAGTGAGGATATTTTTACACCATTTTACCATTGTGTTTCAGTAGTGAGTAAGAAAGTACTATAACTCAGGAGGAATTAGAAGTAGATTGCCTGGTTTGGATATGTGTACAGCTTTTAAGGGTATGGCTGTCTATCACTCAATTATATAGCAAAACAAATTCACAAATATTAGAGCTAAGCAGAATGCATCATGTGATATAACAGTATATAAAACCATATATAAACAAGATCATACTAAACTCTGCAAATGCAAGCTCCCTCCCTACTCCAAACACCAATCCGGGCATTCTGGCGATCTTGCAGCCCTTTACCTTCACTTTCCCATTCCTGATTGGAGAGCTGGGGAAGATGTTGGTAACGGGAAGTGGAAGGGCTGAAGGCCCTGTAGTAAGAGTACCAGAGGACTTCATGTCACCATGAAGCAGTGCTCTAGCTGTGGGTTGCCTTTTGTTTTACAATTCATCATTTTTGGTATAGAGCAACTGAAGTGGGCCAGGACTACACTTCCCAGAATGCTTTAGGTTGCTAATAAAACTCCAGCATTGAGGAGAGAAAGAGTACTTAGTGACTTGACGTCTTGTGGTACAATTATGCTGAAAAGAGGAGAAAGCAGTGGCAAGAGGTAAAGGTCGAAGGACACAGGTTAAAAGAGGGTTGTGAGCTTAGAGGGGCTGCTTATGTGAAAATTCAGCAAATGACGGCAGGAACAAAGGAAGACAGCTGGGTGGAAAGTATAGAAGATAAAGATCCGCAGAAGGGATGCACTGAACAGTTTCCAAATATCAGAGGGTGGAGAGTGTCAAACTGGACAGAGGGCAGAGTAAATGAGGGTGCCAAGCAGAAGGAAGGGGCTGGATTGGAAGTGGAGAAGAGGAGGGCTCAGTGTCTCCCTCACCTCACCGGTGAAGGAAGTACTGCAACATGTGAGAGAGAAGAAAAAGAAAAGGAAAAAATGCAACTTCAAGCTGAGCCAAATTGCAATGGAAACCCTGTTTGTGACTGGTTGTCGTTACACATTAATTACACAAGAACCGAACTGCAGTGTAAATAACACACCCTCACATGTGACTCTAAGCACAAAGGATTGAAAATGAATTATAGCATCAGAGTATAAATACAAACAAAACAAAGTCCTAGTCATTGCTTGTGCATGTATTACATGGCAAATGTGCTAGAAATGACTGATCTCACCTCTAAAAATATTCTTGAACTAGTAAAAGCGTAGACACTCAAATATGTGGAATAGTGAGTTTTAGGTGATCTGGTAATCTCATTTGGAGAAAGGCGACTGGTATGTGGTGTTGCGGGCCAGTGAGGTAACTGGTCACCGGGTGACACCAATGTCAATGATTGTAAACACCCCTAGATTTATATGCCCTTACTTGGTCTGCCCCGAGGTCAGGGGTAGACCCGGAAGGTAAAAAATAAAGGGGGCGTTGTCGATTGGGACACGGCTGGTGGCAGACCAGCACTGCAGGCAACGCCACCTCCGACCGCGCCTAAAGAATTCACAAGACCGTGTGCGAGTCATTATTTATAACTGCCGCACACGTTTAAACACTACATTTTGGCGACGAGGTCGGAGTAACCCACCGTGCCTCTTCACTCCACGGCGGCCGCTTTACATGTGGTGCTCGTGCCGTGTGAGCGCTGTCTACTCCCCCACAGCAGCCAGTCAACGGGCGGTGCCCGCACTGACCGCGTGCTGCTACCACAAACAAGGATTGCTGGAGAACGCCTCCTGCTGCCAGCATAAAGTAAGATTGCTGCCAGAACTTTTCCACACCTGTTTTCTCTGTAGTATCCTGCTTATAACAGAGCCCAGGCTGGAGACCCCGCCCCAGGCCCTTCTGAAGCCCGAGTGTGCTCCTGCTGGGTGCAGGAACTTCCTACTTTGCTGCTCTGGCAACCCAAGAGCTCTGCCCATCCTCCGGCCCGGTGAGGAAGGTGCCCCAACCTCCTAAACAGCAAGGCACACTGAAACTACCAGAAAAGCCTGAACACACACCCTGGTGAAGGTACTTTTCAACTGCGCTGTCCTGCCAGCCTCTTGCACAGCGAGACTCACGGACGACACCGTCAAGGCCTGTTCACACACCGTGGTGAGTGTGTCTGTCAACCGCGCTGTCCTGCCCTGCCTAAGCTCGCCAACATGTCTGTCATACCACCTGTGGAGCCATTCATTATGGAAGGAGCACCTTCGGCACAAGCCCCAAAATGGAGTGAGTGGGTGGAGAGAGTCCTGCTATTTTTCAGAGCCACCAAGGTAGACGACGATCAAAAACACGCCATGCTCCTGCATTTAGGAGGAAAAGAAGTCTATAAGATCTCCAAGCACCTTGTTGAGGATACGCCCAAGACACACACGACTCTCATTGCTGCGTTGAACAAACACTTCGACCCGATGGCCTATACCGATTACAAACGCTTCATTTTTAGACAGGCCAGGCAACAATCAGAAGAGTCATTAGATTCATTCCATCTGAAGCTAAGAGATCTGGCCAGCACCTGCAAGTTCACAGATGAGACGGAGGAAATAAGAGGGCAAATCATCCAAGGTTGCGCGTCACTGCAACTAAGAGAACGCATCCTTGAAGAATCAGGAAGGACCCTACCAGACATCTTACAAATGGGTTGCACTAAAGAACTGTTGGAGGCCTGTGCATCTCACATGGAAGCAGCCCTACAGAGACCTACAAAGGAAGAAGCCGCCAATACGGTAACGCCCTCTGCAAGCAAAACAAGATACCGCCCGAACAAACCACCAGCCAAGCAGTGTGGGTATTGTGGCGGACCGTCGCTCAGGCCGTTCGAGTGCCCAGCAAGAGGCAAAACATGTTCCAGCTGCGGAAAACTACACCACTTTGCGAAAGTGTGCAGATCAAGGAGGACCAGTGCGAGAAGCGTTCCCGTCAACACAGCATCAAGCAAATCAGAGCGAGGAAGCCACATGGGCGACGACGAAGCCGAGGTGCATGTAGTTCACGCCCAGTTCGCCGTGAGAAACTACTCCTCCCTACAAAAACAACTACCGAAGTGCCAAGTCCACATTGGCACACACATGACCGTGGTTGTGGTTGACACTGGGGCGTCAATCGACATCCTCGCAGCGGAGGAACACCGAAAGATGGTACCAACACCAACGTTAACCCCTAGCAGAAGTCATAGAACCCTTTGGGTTTACCCTGGTGTCATATGCGGATGACACACAGCTGGTGGTTTCCTTCTCCCCCAATAAGGAGGCGGACAACTCAGCCTTGCCTGCCTGTCTCCAAGCGATTGCTGCCTGGATGACAGAAAGCAGGCTGCAACTCAACGAAGAAAAGACAGAAATTATGTTTTTAGGAAAACTGGCCAACCCTGCTAAAAATATAGGACCAGTAATACATTTAGATTACTTACCCCCCCAAAGCTCAGATTAAAGCCTTGGGAGTTTGGTTGGATCCCAAACTCACCATGGAACATCAAGCCAAGAGAACGTCAACCACCTGTTTTGGGATTCTTAAGCTACTGAGGAAGATTATTGGTCTGCTTCCACCATTGGCCAAAAGATTGGCCGTACAAGCCCTGATTTTATCCAGATTAGATTATGGAAACAGCCTCTTTTTGGGATCTCCAGGTTATGTGGTTAACAAACTACAGGTGGTACAAAATGCTGCAGCACGTCTGCTCTTTAATCTGCCTAGGACCACATCAGCTAAAAAAGCTCTGATTGAACTGGCTTCCAGTGGCAAAAAGGATAAAGTTTAAGGCTCTTTGCTTCTTCCACAGAGCTCTGTATAAAAAGGATCCTCATTATCTAAAATCATTACTTTCACTATATACACCCACAAGAGTTTCGAGATCGGCCTCTAAAGCCCTGGTAGTGGTACCCAAAGTAAAGAGAACATCATGGGGAGGAAGATCCCTGAAGTATCAGGGAGCCAGACTTTGGAACTCCCTACCCACGAATATTCACATGATGAATCAGGAGACAGAATTTAGGAAGGCCATTACAACCTGGCTATTCTAAATTCTTATAAGTTCCCCCTCTCCAGGGAAACTTGAGATTCCTCCAGTATGTACTAAACCTTTCAAACTGATCAGCGCTATGAGGCCTCCGGGTAGCTGGCGCTATATAAGTCTCAATAACATAACATAACATAACCAAGGCCAAAGTAAAAGTCTATGCCTATGGCCAGACCACACCACTCGTACTGAAAGGCATGTTCCGAACCTCGATCACCCATGGATTACGGACAATTCCAGCCAAAATATATGTGACCGAAGAAGGACGAGGAATGCTATTAAGTTGTAAAGCGCCAGAAGACCTAGGAGTTATCACATTCGCTTTCAGCATTCACCAGGAGTCAATAACTGAATTTTTGGCAAAGTACACAGGAGTGTTCAAAGGAATTGGGTGTTTACGAGGCAGAGAAGTGAAGCTACACATAGACAAAACTGTGCAACCCATCGCCCTTCGCCATCGACGCATTGCGTTTCACTTCCGGCCACAGGTAGAGAAAGAGCTGGATCATCTGGAGAAGGCGGGCATTATCGAAAGAGTGTTGGGACTGACACCGTGGGTATCCCCAATTGTAGTGGCCCACAAACCCAAGCAACCTGGGGAGGTCCGCATATGTGTGGACATGCGCCTCCCGAACGCGCCATCAAACGGGAAAGACACTTGACACCCACAATCGATGACATCCTAGGCGAGCTCAGTGGATCCCGTTGGTTCTCAAAATTAGACCTCCGGTCCGGCTACCATCAGCTGGTGTTAGCCGAAGAGTCGCGTTATATCACAACCTTCTCCACCAATGTCAGACTGAGGACGTACCGGCGGTTGAACTTTGGAATATCCAGTGCCACAGAGGTTTTTCAGAATGTGATACAGGAACTCTTAGGTGATCTCCCAGGAACCCTAAATGTCAGTGACGACATTCTCATCCACGCGCCAACCATTGCCGAACACCACTCCCGCCTCCAAAACGTGCTCAGCAGGATACAGGAATCTGGACTATCCTTACACCGCAGGAAGTGCGAATTCCTAAAGGACAGGATACAATTCTTTGGATATGTATTCTCAGCCAACGGGGTGGCGCCAGACCCGACCAAAGTGAGTGATGTCAAAAGTGCACCTCCCCCAATGTGCGTAACAGAGGTCCGAAGCTTCTTAGGCATGGTCAATTACTGTGGCTGATTCATTAAAGACTTGTCTACCCTCACGCAGCCCCTCCGAAAATTAACCAAGACATCTGAATCCTGGGTCTGAGGATCTGTGGAACAAACCACATTTGAGGCCATCAAAAAAGCACTATCGTGTGACACTATGCTGAGATACTTTGACCCACAGAGAAACACCAGAGTCGTGGTTGATGCTGGGCTGAAAGGCCTAGGAGCCGTGCTGCTACAAGAGCAGGATGAAGGAATAGGGTCCCCGGTGCCATATGGTCCCCTAAGAGGGAGATTCCGACCAGGGAACCACAACTAGACGCTGACTGCCTCTTTGCAGATGCTGAACCAGATCACAGGCCTTTGCTCAGGTATGAGGGTTGATGGCTTCCCAGGGAATCTAAAAGGCAAGTTAGAAGCTTACCATGCTGTGCTCAAAATAGAACTAACTGAGAGAGAGTAGAATTTATTAACACCATGATAGCGTTATTCTTATGTTTCACTCTCCTCATGACTATTTCAATACTACTGTGTTGTATGGTTCTGGTTATTGCGGCTCACGCCTTAATATCTAAAATGCAGCCGTTTGCTCAGGGGCATGCCCATATATGGAATGCTTGCCCTCTGGCAGGACAAGAAGGAGCATTGTAAAGAGCAAACCAATGAAGAAATTAATGCAGAAAAGGTAGAGTGTCTAAAGGTCTGTTTGATTTAAAAAAGAAAAAAAAAACATAAGGGAAAATATGCAAACACTTGAGGGAAGTACTTGGTTAAAAAGAAGCCCGGTGGCCATGAGACAGGATGCTGTGCTGAGAGATAAATGCTCATCCGGAATGTAAAATAAAAGTTCCTAGGAAGTGTGGAGGCCATGAGATGGGTGCCACGCTGTGTGAGAAATGCTCATTTAAAATTTCACAAAAAGAGCATTAAAAAAAGGAAAGGCTCATGAAGCGCAGCTTCCGTCAAGCGCGTGCTGTGGTAATAAAGCCCAAAAAACACAAACACCTGAGAAAAATGCTTGATTAAAATGGAGCCCGGTTACCATGATCTGGGTCCCGCACACAAAATAAAACAAACAGGGGCTACAAAGAAATTGTGCACAAAGAACAAAAACATAAACAGGAAAAAAAATAGTTCCTACCAAGCACTTAAAAACACACTGGGTGGAACCATACAGCACTTAATCCCTGCTCACCTGGGCGTTAACTACCAACTGAAAGGAAGGACAAAAAGTAAGGGCTACCCAGTAGAAAGCTAACCTTTGTAAATGACAATGCAAAGTTACCAATAAAAAGCCAAAAGTCGGACTATAAGCCCATACACAATACAGCATGTCCAGAGACAGTGCATGCGTGCTGCCCAGACGTGACCTAAAAAAAACTAAAAAAACAATGTACCTGAATCGCATTGCACACAGTGGATGATCAGAGGAGTAACACTAATTAAACTTAACTAATCTGTGCTAGGTCCATATGCCACCAAAAGAAAAGGAAGTGACAATGGCAAGTGCTTCCCTATTTGTAGGCAGTAAAGAAGAATGAGAATGCTGCAAATGAATGCAACGGATGGGTAACAAGTCCATTATGGAACACAAGAGTCTGAAAGCAATATTGTGGTTGAAATGATGGGACACTGCTATGATACCATCTCTTCTACCCAGGGGTGAGTGCATATATCAATGGATTACACTCTGCCCCTATTTTTGGACATACTTGTGCACTGCATAGGACTGGTCACAGCGCTCACAGAGGGTTTGTAGGCTTGCTCTTAATTTGATTCACAAATAAAGGAAATAGGCAGTCTAATCCTGACAGCATATCACAAGAATATAGTTTAGTCCTTTTCATTTCTGCTCACCATGGTGTGTGAGGCCAGTTCACTTTGCTGGGAAGGTGTAGATGTTCGGGCTAATGGGAAATGCAATGAATACCTGACCTAGAACCTCGATCTATATTCAGAGCCACTAAGGCCGGAACCACATGCGGATGAATGCTAGATCCCCGAGGGAAACTGCCCCTATGTAAATAAACTGATTTTACCATAGAATGTGAGATGACCATTCTCCGGCCTTATTTGTAAGCAGAGCCACAGCAATTATACGACTTGGCACATTTGCCACATAATCCATCATCCGTTCCATTATTTGCAAACTTTTAACTATTTTTTTCTCAAATTTAAACAGGTCAAAAAGTACTAACAATGCAGCAACATATGCTACTATGCATGTAAAGGCTCTTTTTAAACGTTAACTGATCATCTTTCAATTGCCCTTTGCTGTATCTGGGTGTTGAACTGTTTCTGATGATGAGGAATCTTTGCCGAGACAGCTTTAATGTGTAAAAAAGACAACATAGCACAGTAATACTGTAGACAGATGTGCCGCATACTTTATATTTTCTTGCCACATAATTTAGTCAATCCCATTGCATAAGTCACCCAATCAATCACATGGGAGGCCTGAGTTCGCAAGGGTAATGAACTCCTGGGCAATAAGAGTCAGTGCTGTAATAGGTTTGGAGGTAGTGATGTTCTGGAGTCAAGCCTACATACATGGGGCTTAGGCAGTGGAACCCTTTCCTATAGTGGGATATACTGGTCAGCGCCAATGGCTCATGATGGGCACCACAATCCAGAGGCTGCTAGGTGTGGAGAACCAGGGGTTATACAGGGAAGCAACCCCAAATGTTGCCTGAATAAAAGTGTCTATCTTACTGACAACGACTACCTCAAGAAATCAGCTATTCTGTAACAGTCAACCGGCTAATTACAATTGTTTCTATCTGAATAACAGCTAGTGCACCCCTGCCTTGCTGCTGTTTGTAGCACTGTAAAGACAGGTGTATTTGCACCCTCCAACGTCGGAAATTACAATTTAGCACTGTCAACAGTGCCCATCCTGTATGCAGGCTACAAACAGCAAGGTTCTGAGGCCCTCCCTGTCCTCTCCATATCACACAGGACATCCTAATCTGGCACAACCAGGGTACCAGAATCTCATTCTCTGGAGAACCACTGTGGACACTGGAATTATGCTTCGCTGATGTCCAAATTATGCAGCATGGTTGACTAAATAATCCCGCAGGTAGAAACAAGTTATATAACATTATGCAGAACGACAGTTTGCCTATTTTACACACCTTAATGATGTCCGAGCAAAGGTTTCTTCTGTTTTACACCTGAATACAGCGGTCAGCAACTGAAATACGATCATCATACCTTTGCACAGAGACTGACAGGGGACAGCACCATGTGCTATGCTTTTTTCATTATCATTCATGTGTTTCAAGCAGTTTGTTGATTATGCTATCATAAAAGTAATATTTTTAAATTGAATCTCGTAATTCCAAGGACCCTCAGTGGGGGTTGTTGTTTGCAAGCAGCAATAAATGACTTTTAAAAAACGTGTGACTGCAGCAGGTACTGTTAAATTGTGACTCTCTTGTGAAACACCACATCAGGTCGAGATAGAAAGTGGCTATTGCAGGCAGTTCAGGCTCAACTTTTCCTATTTGAGAAAGACCAAGACTGATTTTCATAAGGCAATTGTAAGAAATTGAGGCATTCGTTGAGAGGGGTGATTACCTATCTCAAGTTATACCCATCTCAAGTAATAACCCTTGTCATGGTGAACCCTCAAAGTCAATAAGTTACTAAGTTAACCTGAGCTCAGTCCCTTAGTAGGTAAGGCACAGAGCAGACAGGCTTAGTTTAAAGGCAATGTGTAAAGTATTTATGTAGGTGAAAACAGTAATAAAATCAAAATACAACACAAGAAAAATCCCAAACTAATTTACAAAAAAGTACATTTTAATAAGTAAAATGACACCAAAATGCCAAAATTTAATAGGGAAAACAGAGTTCTGAATTTCTAAAGTTTATTGTTCAGAATAGTACCCAAAGCACTAATCAGCAACTGCGGTCATTTTGCTGCGCTTGACTGGTATCTAGGCTTAAGTAAAGGCAGACTGCGCTATGCGGGTCAGACACAGACAGCAGGTTCAACCTAGTCGAAAGTTCAATCTTCAGACTCAGTTTCTGAAATAAAAGTCAAAAATTTTCTGGAGGCAAGGTTGAAGGCTGTGGCCGAAGAGGGCCTTACTTTGTCAGATAGATGTTGGACAAGGCCTAGGTAAAGCTTTTGACTTTTGGTGTGAAAGCTCAGAGTGGGCAAAAATTGAATTTCACACCTAAAAAGGGTGCAGGGCAAGGCTGCAGGCAGTAGCTCGACAAGGCCAGATACGCCCACTGTGACATCCCACTGAATTCAGATGTGGCTGGTGACATTTGAAAGTGGTAGGGCATAAGAGTTATGGACCTTTATGTAGTGTGCGCGAATGACAAAAAAAAAAAGGGATATATGAGTTTGCTTTTATTGCATCAAGATATATAATACAACAACTAATATATGCCTAAAGCCAGCGAGGAGCGTTGGCTTTGTCAATGGTCGTCAGCTGTTTAATATAAATGAGTATCAACAATGACTTTAGTGTAAATAATTAACATTGTAATTTTTTTAGTTCTCAATGTTATAACAGACTTCAAGAACTGCTGATAAGATGTGTAAAATGTAGGCACTTCAATCAGAATTTTAGAAGCTTGCTATTTATTATTTGAGCCGTGAGAAAATCCCTCAACTGATTCGCCACAGTAAAACACAAGCTAGCTGTATGCATACCTATACTTTATAAAGAAATACATATGCTACACCTATTTGGATCCAAATATGAAGATTTAATCAAAGGGTTATGCAGATGATGTGCTAGGATTCCAAATTCTGCTTTTGATTTGTCAAAGTGGGTTGTGGTACCATACCCAGTTGATCTACAGCAGCTCCCTAAACATATACCAATTGCATCTATTTTGAACACAGGGATACTGGTCAGTAAGTCAGAAAACCAGCCCCCCCCCCCCACCAGAAATTAAGCCTGAATTATGTGTCAGTATAAGGAGTTCATGAGAACAGGGACATGTAATTCTGAGTAGAGAGCATATCCATTTTGAAATATTTACATCAAAGTTTATACTTTTTCTACAGAAAGATAGTTCATTAAAACAATTATAAAATGTCCTAATCAAATGAACTAACACAGAAGCTGTTTTATGTCCATATAATCAAATTATTATTAATTAATAAAACAAAATCATATATGAATAAAAAAAGTGCATTAAACATACTCATAAAAGAAACAAGGCAAAAGGGGGAAAAACTTTACTTCAAAATAATAAATAGACCATATTATTGCAGTTTGGAATTAATTAAATGTTAAACGTTTTCACATTTACTCATCAAGAATGCAGAAGCATATGTGACAATCTTAGTGGCTGTGCGCCCTCTGTTTGCCATCTCTTTTCTCCTCCAGTCTACAACATCAACTTCTTGATCCAACCTCAGGGTCTAGAGCACAGCCAACTAGCCTAACCAATCCAGGAGCTGCTCTCCTGCTGTTAGTAATAGTATTCAGAATGACTGAAGTGTAAGGATTGGTTGGAGCAGGCTGTCTTATGAGATTGGGGGCCTGCGTCACGCTCCACCCAGCTGTATAACACAGCTCAGGCTGGAAACGTTTGAAGTTTGCGTTTCGGACTGGCTGTCGTATGACAGCCACAAATTCGACATGCACACTTCAAACTTTAGAATGAGTCATCCCTGCTGCCAATCAGCAGGAATGGCCCCACCTCATCCTAACACTCAATCTGGACCTGCAGAAAGGCTCCAAGTAATAAAATGGTTATTTAAGTTTGCTGTGCTTGCAACACATGGGGTGACGCTTCTTTGCCCTAAAGGAGGAGCCGTCACTGGCTGAATTGGATTTCCTGCTGCATAAAAGCTTAGAGTGGGAGCAACTTGAATCTTTAGCCCTACTGCAACATTCCTTTGTTGAATTGGCTTGGCGGGTTGATCCCAGGCCGCCAGAGGTCTTTGGATCCAAAAAGTCCCAGGTTACAGGACATTTTAGGAGTACACTTTGTCAGGAGACAAGGATCAAGGCCCTTAGGGACAGCACTTGGGGGTCAGGTCTCGCTCCAGCAGAGCCCAGGAGCATGGTCCAGTGAAGGTCCAGTTGGAACTGGTCAACTGGGCAGATACAGAAAAAGGTCTCTTATAGCTTGTTGTGTACTTGTATGTTACAATCCACTTCTGTTCTTGGGTACAAGATGGAGAGAATGTCCAGAAAATGTTAAGAGGAGAGCAATATGGGTGCCACAAATATGCCCTCTACCAGTCTGTGGGTGGAGGTGATCCCTTGAAACTCCCTAACAAATAGTGGAACTGTGCACATAGGCAGCCATTCCTACTTTTGCATCACTTTCTGTATGCTCTACTCCAAACAATCCCACAGTAGCCCTTTGTACCTAAATCCAAGATGGTGAAATATGTCTCCTCTTATGCAGTGCCTTTGTGTCCACTGGACAGCGAAATGAGGAACACCTCCTATATGGCCACTTTGTACCAGTTCTGAGGCAGCTCCTTTACCATTGGGATTGATGCCTGGTTGACAGGGAGTGAAGGGAGGAGGGCTCTGTAAAGGTATTAGCTAACATTTTTCTGTGACAGGGTAGGCATCTTTGAAGTTAATCAATTTCCTGAGCACCACCCAGATGGTCATCCTGCCAGAGGAACAGGACATGTTCCCACACCCAAGGCCTTCGTCTCGCCTCTGGGAGCAAGTTTACTTATCAAGTGTGCTATTCAGGTCCTGGATGACAGCTGGGATTCATGCAAATTTACCTCCTGAAGCTTTAGGCAGGGAAAAAGTATATTTATGAAAGTACCTTCGCCAAAATATTCATTACATATCCGACTTCACCAGTGAATTTGTCTTGTGATAAATGTTTCAAAAAGTCCTGTAATTAAAGTAGTGTAATCATTTCCTAGCTGGGGATAACGTTATTCATTTTCATTTTGTATCCCAAGTAAGCTTTTTCACTGTAATGACATGTTTAACCTTAAACATTTATATGTCCTGCTTTAAGTGCCATGCACCTAGCCTTATAGGGCGGAATGTTTATGCAGGGGCGATACTATTGAAGTTGAAGATTTAGGCCTGTCAAAATGAAGTATTTTGACAGGTTGAATTTTCAGTTTGAAAACTGAACAGCTAAGCTACAATTGTAGGTAAGCAGGCATGTCTTTACTGTCAGTGCAGTGGATGGCACAATGGGAGCTTCATCCCACTTGTGACATTTAACTTAAAGGCACTGGGAATAGGTCAGCTGGGTATACCAATCTGTAGTATACCACTTTTATCATGTTGAAATGTTAACACAGGCACTTTACCTCTGGTTATCAGGTGTAAATTCCACAGAGATGTAAAGCTAGCAGAGTTAGGTTTCAGCAAAAAGACATGGGTGATCCTGTAGAAAAGACAATTTTCCTACAGTTGGTCTCTATCTAGAATAGCACTGTGGGTGAAAAACATTGATGTGGAATGTGGCCCAAAGCAGTTGCCAGTGTCTGAGATTAATTCAAGCATTCCTTCCATCATTTTGCTGTGTTGGCAGTGGACGCCATAAGTGCAACAGGTATCCCAGAAAAGGGTTCCATGGTCACTGTGCTGTGGGACTCAAGCTGTAACTAACTGATGAAACCCATGTATGTTTAAACTGGTCTGTGAGTTGTCTGTGTTACTAGCTGTATGGGAGCTGGCATGGCAGTTCAGGGTGGTCTGTTCTTTTTGGAACAAGACCAAGACTGATTTGCATAAGAGGGGTCTCTGTCTAGAATGACACACTGGGTGAAAAACCGCAGTCTCAAATGCGACCCAGAGACATTGCCAATTCCATCTCCCTGTTGGTTTTGTGAAAAAAAATCAAGACAATTGTGGCAGTTTTTTGTCAGCTGGGGCATTTGGAAGTGATAGCAGCAACCATCAGTAGGACTTCACCGCACCATCATCTGGAAAGAGACTCCATCCCCCACTGCTTCATCCACAGCTCAGCCACCAAAGCCACAGACCCTGCAGCCATCCCTGTCACAGTCTCTAATCCTCCAACCCTACAGTCATAAAAGTGCTGGAAAGCCAGGGCACCTTGGTCAATTGCTTGAAAGACATTACAGACTTTCTGTCACTGAAAGCTATACATTATTTCTTTTAATTTCAGATTTTATTAGGCTAGTTTGATTTTGGTTTATAGGCGTTCCCCCAAAAGAAGTGGTGTGTTGCTTTGGGTGTTCGGGTGGGATATTTTAGATTAGGTTTCTTATTAGCGTATATTTTTTTAGATTAGAGCAGGATTGGTGTCATGTGGAAAGATTCTTGTTAATTTGTTTATTGCAGTATTTTGGGAGGTAGTGTGTGTGTTGTGCTGGACTGTGTGGATAGAGTGTGTTTTGAAAGAGATGGGTGTATTGCAGTTGTAAACATTTTTCTGTTGGAAATAAATCAAATATATATTATTATACATTGTTTTTTAATATCAGTGACTTGCTTGAAGATACTGTTGGTTATGCAACACCATTTAGGGGAAAGTAGGGAATGCCCATCCAGTGACAGGGAGCAATACCTGGTCTATCACAAAAGTAACAAAATTAAGAACTACTGTTTCTACATAAGATCTCTTCCCAGGCTACTCTCAATGTGGGCAACTGCACTTCTTTCAAACAGTGTCAGAAATCTTCACTAACCTATTTGATTTGGCTTGTCCTCAAACCCTATTTATCACCTTCCTTTCAGTATAAGAGATGTGCTGCCATTCCCTCTAAAGTCTCTCTAAATAGTAATCTTCCCTCATGTGAATGGATGACAGAAAACTCCATAAATACCTGTGAGTGGCTTTTGCTGCATGAATCATGATCCCATTCTTAGCTCAAACAAAATACATCTGCTGCTTTGTTCAAATTAGACCTGAAGCTGTACAGACTAGAAAAGGTTACGGAGAATCTGATGTATAACACAAAACCTAGGCAGGGATTCAGGCAATCAATTTTTCTGTCCATAGAAAACTGAATGTCTGCTGCTGCGGCACTAGTTATTTGGCTCTATCTACCCCCAAAAAGGGCTGAACAGGGAAAATGCCACAGGAAATTACATCTGTTGCCTTGACTTGGTGAACGAGCAAAAAATATTCTTCATTAATATATAAGGCAATGTCAGTGGCAATCCAAAACAAAAGCCAGCATCATAAGATACTCCTACATAGAAGAGAGGACATAATTGAAGTTGAAAGTATGACATTAAACTAAGTTATGTACGCTATATGTAAGAGGTAGGCAAAGTATGGATTAATGTTACTTCTGTGTACATATCGGGAAGTTCTGGCAACAGGACTCTAAGTATGGCATATGTTGTAAAAGAAAAGGACACGGCAGCTAACCTGGGCATACTACCCTCAATTTCCAACTCCCATGAGCAGAGTTCAGGGGAGAAATGTGGGTGATATTGTCTTGTTTAATCTTCTGCTGATGCACATTCTTTGTTGTGAGGGTTAACAGCTCTGGCTCAAGATAGAATGGCCTGCTTTTGAGGCCAGGAAGAACATGATGGACTTAACTACTGCTACCTAGCAGGGATTATTCATCTGTGAGTGGCAAGGGGCAGGTGGAATAACAAAGGATAGACATAACACTCCTTTTTACTTTCTGTTCACAAAAAAAACTGGGCAGGATATACTCCCATTTATTCCTTGGGCCCACTAGACCCTTTTGTCTAACCCTAGAAGGAGGCTAAGTTAATTCTGTCTTGGAATAGGAGAGCTCATCAAAATAGGGAATAGCTGGAGAAGGCGCTAGAAAGGCATGCATGGTAAAGAATTGTTCTTCCTTTTGAGATATGGCCTGCTGGGTAAGTTTGCAGTATCTCAGTGAAGAAATGCTACAAATGGAGGTGGGCACAGGGTAAACAAGTAGCTTGAATTAGGAAAGGAATATTCTCCAATCAAAGGCTAGTGTACAGGGTAAAATTGGTACCTCACCACCACCTCGTCTGAAGATTACTTGACTCCTGTTGGCACCCTGGGTCTGAAACTGCTCTCCAAGGGTCAGGTTGCTGGCCTATTGGTTGGGACACTAAAAGCAGAATCCTGACTTGAACAGGGCCCAACTGACCACAGAGAGCTGGCCCCTCTGTGAGCTCTCAGTGCAGAGTGATTAGAGGGTTGTTCTGAAAGCATAAGGTCTGAAGGACTGAGCAGAAATAATTTACCAGGAGTAGGAGAAAAGTGGTACTTAGTCATTTTTTCAACTTTCGCTTGGCTGGGAGGAAGTGCAGAGGCGTACTCTGGATAAGAAGCTTTGCACCCAAGGTGGGCGAGAAAATCAGGTGTGTCCCATTCAGAGCTTTTTGCCATTGTGAAAGCAGTTTCAATACAAACTCACAGTAAAGACAACTAGCCTCATGGAAACCTGCCCAACTGTAGCTTCCAGTTTGCTCTGCTGAAACATTTTGAGAAACAAAAAACTGGCAAAGCCTGAAGAAAAAACATTGCACCAGGGTGAGAGGACAGTCTCTATTCTAATCCCCAAACCAAACGCATCAGCTATGAAATCTAGCTATGTCATACACACACTGTGACCAACAGCTTCAGCTCAAGCTGAATGATGACCTACCTGATTTCAATGGACCCTTGCTAGCCACACCCTTGAGCTTTGCCATGCTGAAGAATTTTGACCTCTATGTTAGAGACTAAGGGCCTGATTACAACTTTGGAGGAGGGTGTTAATCTGTCCTAAATGTGACGGATACACCACCCACCGTATTACGAGTCCATTATATTCTATGGAATTCGTAATACGGTGGGCAGGATATCCGTCACATTTGGGACGGATTAACACCCTCCTCCAAAGTTGTAATCACGCCCTAAGTCAAAAGATAAGAACTTTAACGAGTTTCAAGCTAAGCTAACAACCCAACTTCTGACAAGGCAACTGGAATGTCCAGCTTGTACTAAGGTGGGGAGTAACTGGCAATTTGGGCAGGAATAGTAGCAGAAATAATAAATCTGTGTTATAGAAATCTGAAGAGAAAGAGGCTGGGATCATTGTGAGAAGCAAAATAGAGGGTTGGATTTTTAACCTCCTGGTGCAAGGACATAGTTCAATTCACCAACACGAAATAGAAATCCACTTGGCTTGCAACCTGTCCACAACCCACTAAGCAATATTGTACTGGTGGAGTTTTCTGGTCATGATTAGTGTCTGTAGATGAGTTCAGGGTCACAGTGAAACGCCAAACCTTCTTTTGTAAATTAGTTACATACTAAAAATAGCACTTAGAAACACAGGATAAAACTTTACAATGTTTATCTCTAAAACCCAAGTCTTGTGCAAGAAATATGAATGGTACCCACACAGAAGAAGAAAATAAATGCAGCAATAAATGATGTGACTGGCTAATGCAGCATGAACAGTCCCAACATGATTAGTACGTTCCTAGCTTCCCAATACCCTATTGCTACTTCTAAACCATTTGCTAACATTTTGCAGAAGCAGCAAATAGCAATAAGTAAATTTTCTTTGTCTGGATCCACAGAATACCTTTTCAGTAATTCTCTATCATAGCAGTTGCCCAGGAATGAAGAGCATTTATGAGCTGAAGGCCACTCCTTGGCATCACTCTCGAGGCCTCAGAGCAACCCTGCCTGGGTGCAGCAAACCAGCATGAATTCTGGCCTCAAGAAGCCTTTCCCAGCTATGGCCAAAACCAGGAGTTTTATGGAACCTGACCTCCAAGTTGTATCGCTTCTTTATACATTTGGTGAGCTAAAGTCCAAATAAGACAAAATCAGTATGGTGTTGAGAGTGTTGTTTTAATTCATCTGCTGACATTTTAGCTTAAACTGCAAGCATCCTGCTTAATATGGCAGCAACCATGGTTTATAAATAAACAACAAAAATGCCAACCTAGATAGGAGGCAGACATAAGGCTGAAACGTCTGTGCATGTCTGAAACTTGACACACTCTAATAGAAAGAGATTTCAAGTCAGCATGCAATTGATAAAGAGGTTAGAGCAGGCCCTGTCACTATGTTTGTGACAAGAGCAATGAGATAAGGTCTGGGAGTGTCAGTCATTATTGTGCTCAGAGGGTTTCCTTAGGTAACCCAAATATGGTGATACTGATAAATGCTGAAAATCAATGAACATTAATTTCTTTTTAACCATTAATTAGGGAATCTCACCATAGCACCTAATACTTTCCTCCTATTTCCCAGAAATAAAATCTGAGGCAAACAAGTTGGGGCACCTGTGTTATTTCCCTGATTCTTTTTCATGCCTAGTGATCCACTGCCATTGTTACTTCATTCTTAAGGGAGGATGAAACAATAACACCCGATAAACACCTTAACTCTTACTCTGAATTGCATTCCATGTCCTGGTACTTCTTACAGCGTAACACTAATCTCACATCTGGGAAAGATTTATTCTTCCCACCCTCCAAAGACCCTTGCAAGTTTCTTTGCATAGTAGTTCTTATCACAGGTGTACCTTCATTTTGATCTTGTCTTTTTTCATTTCAATTCAGTTTTTCCCCTAACCATGGTACAAATGGAGACCATCAATTCAAAATACCTAGTTGATTATTGGCTAATTACTCTGTTATTTTACATATTGTCATTTAAAGTCTGGAAGTCGCAGAATTCTGTAAATTGTAATATTTACCCTTTATTCTACATTATGGGTAACGGTTAGATGCAACTTTCTGTAGGGAAGCAGACTGTGAATAATTTTGCTTTTGTTACCTCTTGCAGAAGTGTCTGTATTATGTCTATAATGCAAGATTTGCAAGAGATAAAAAAGCCGTGTTTTGATAGTCATCCCTTCCCCAGTTGCCTTACTAGTTAGTCACGGAAATTTACTTTTTCCATTAAAACGTATTATCCGGATCACGGATTGGAGGCACTCATTCTGCGGGTGGGGTTCTCTTATGCATTTATGTCAAACCAATTTCTGATCATTCAATGCCACTTTACCGCTGGACAATTGGCAATAACCCCAATCTACAGCTTCAATCCTCCTCACTTGAGAACATGATTAGGATTTGAGAACAAACCTTGCTGTTTGATCATAAATTCTTTAAACAAACCTTTATCAGTGAGTTTTTGGAGGAACATAGAGACTTATGATATACAGGATATTATTATTTGACATTGCTAGCGCAGGTGTTTTAATAAACATGTTTAATGAGAGTTCATGCATTGTGAGTAATGGATTTGTGTAGAAAATGTAAGAACATAGAAAATCAATGGACACATTAAAATTGTGATAACGATGAGCCAATGTTCACGAAGTATGCCTATTAATGGTTTATTAATATGAAATGTTGAGTGTATGTTAGATTAATGTAGTAAAATGTCATATTAAGAGTTATGCATCATGCATTAGCTTTTTTAATTGTAGGCTTTAACTTAATGGAGGTCTTGGCCTAGTTGCTTAGCCTCATGTCAAGCTGTATTTTTTAACGATTAATGAAATGGCAATATTAGAAAATTAAACTGTGATTTTCTATTGTACTGTTTAAATGTGCTTGTAGCTAAAATTCTTTCTCATGAGTACCGATTGCTAGAAGATGTTGGTCTTGCTTAAAGTGACAATATGAGTGTATTGTTTGTGAGACTGACTTTCTCAGGAGAAGAACAATGGAGACATCAACTGGAGTATACGCTGCAACAATATTGTTACCTGACAAGCCGGATGATGAGAACATTACAAGAGAAGCCAATCAGCGATATGTGAATGGAGTAGTGGTGGAACTCATAGATTTGAAGTTTTACTTTTACTGGACAAAGTATGAACATGCGATCCCTTGACCAATAGGGACTTGGGAATTAGTTTAAAAAACTTAACTTGACAGGACTGCAGTGAGAGGAAACATTGAGTATTGCACATTTTGCCCTTGTACATTAGCCATTCTGTCTATCCTTCTTGAGACTTTACCTATATTCCTTTGAGTTTCTTAAAGACTTTGCCTTTCCTGAACTTTGATGCTGAATGTCGATGCCTTGCTGACCAAACTGATGTCCTGATGATGGAGACTATCTTAGCTTGACGATCCAATTGAGGAGAGGTATTCTTGTACCCATGTGTTTGTTATGCCTATTTGCTTTTTCTTTCTAAGTACCAACCACACTGTTTTGATAAGCCATAGTTGGATGTTTTCCAAATTTGTGTTTAATAAAGAGTTTTGCATGAAGCCCAACATGCTGATGCTAATCTGGTGTTGGTTAAGGATTCTTACTCTGCTAATATGGAATAATGTTGGATGCTTTTCTTTGCTGAACCCAAATGTATGTGATATCATTTGCGCAATAGCTGTTATTATTAATTTGTACTGTAACCTTAGAACATGTAGTAGTTCAAACTTTGATTAAATTGTGTTTCTTTTGCAGGTTTGGACAGCCAGTGTTGTTTCTGTATGTGTATCATTTGATTTTGAGATTATTTTATGTGACATTAGCATTGCTAATATAGGGAAATAAATATTCTAACTGTTAAAGGTGTGGTTATTCACGACTGAAAGGTCATGGTGTGTGACAATTACTGACTCCATTGATATTATTGTCATTGATTATTGATTGGCATGTACTGAAGTTATGGTGGGAACATCTTAATTGTGAGTCAAAAGGTTCATTGACCTATTTGCGTCCCCTTGTACGTTTACTTATTAAGGTCTGACGCGCTAACAACTATAAACTTATATCATTTTTTTTTTGGGGAGACACATTCTGACATTCAAATGTGCCTATAAAAAGAATATTATATCACACTCTGCTTGTAGTATTTTATTACATGTGAATAGCCAATTCACAAAGCCTTTTACAGGCATAGGGCCAACAACTACCTTCCCAAAGTGATAAACAAATTGTGGAATTAAAACATTGAGGGCCATATTTACAAGGCCCAGTGGAGCATGGTGCATATCTGTCCTGTCCCCCTTCACTGGCACAGAAATGGCTGCCATGCACCAGCGCAGGCATCGTTGCACCATGGACAGGTGAGAGTGATGGAGAATGGTGGAATTCAACTGAGTTAAGGGAGTGATCATCCCAAATTTGAAAAATACTGAAAGGCAGGGATATGGGTCCGCAGCATGCGCCGCCAGTGCATCAGTAAATTGAGACGCCAGCTGTGCAGGCTGCGTGTAAATATGGACCTGAGTGTCTTTGTGTTGTAAACACCTTTTCAGGGAGGAAAACAAGTAAAAAATCACAGAGCTTGTGTTGTGGCAACTGGGGATAAAATGTTGTCCATTTGTTCTTTAAACAATCTATAAAATAATTTTAAAGCCATTTTTTGATGCACAGAATCTTCCAGGCTTCAATGTAATGATATATTAGGACCATCTTATGGGACAGACATCTGAGAGTGCTCCAAAGTAAGTATTGGCTAGTAATGATTAAGATTCAAAATCAAATTGACGACTGGAAATCATTCCTCTCAAAGGTGAGGCTTATTGCACTGGTAGAAGTGTTTCTCCCAATCCTGATTACTTGCTTAGTAAAGACTGCTAAATGACGCATGTGTTTAAAACTCTGCAGCCAATTTTGAGGAGACCTGTGTGGGTGGATAGGCAAACAAACCTAAGTGTTGACTTTACCCCGTAATGGAACATTGAGATCCCAGCCCCTAAAATATATTTCAACCTACTTAACACATCTTATTAGCTATTCATAGCACCCAGCATCGCTACTGCCTTAGTTGACTGTGGAGAGAGTGGTGGTGAAAACCGTGCATAACCCTACTTTCTAAAGTACTGGTTTGCCCAGTTCATACATAATAGTCACAGGTGCAAACAATTACTGTGCTAACTGAGCCCAGCATTGTCTTATGGCTATAATGAAAAATACAGTAATAATCTCTCCTGCCTTGCAATATGATTCTCCTCTGCCTGGCATAACTTGCAACTTTGTTGTCTTCTGAACCACTGACAGCTTGAAACCCTGTTGTGGATAAGTTCATAACACTGATCAATTTAAGGTGCTTGGAGTGATGATGACACTTGACCCTGTCTTGTATTAGCACAGCATAAATACTCTGCTGTCTGGGTACCCTCATTTAATTGAGAGATCTGAATAAATAAAGCACTTACACTAGTAATAATCACAACAAACTGCAACCTTTTTGTCTCTCAAATGTATGCTGATGGTCATTAACATGAAAGTTATTGGAGTGTTGCCTGCTGTGTGATATTGGGGAAAAGCTAATGGGACCCCAAATATTGGATGAGCAGTGGTCATTTAGTTCCTCACAACCTGTGCTATTTTATTGGATATCTGATAAAGTCAAAACCAATATAAAATGGTGGACGGAGTGTTGAAACTTTTCAAACACTCACTCCTAGTCACAGATCTTGGTTTAATCCATTGTTATTTTTCTTGCCACCTCACCCCGGTTTGGACCCACCCATAGGCAAATCAGTCTTGAACATGCTTCCCATTGGAACAGTGCATCCTGAACTGCCAAGCCAGGCCCTCTCTGGACCAGAAACGAGCATCCTGGGACCAGTTTTGGGCTATCACCCCTCATCACCCAGACTAGCTTAAATCCAGATGCACAGCGAGCAAGGGACCCACGACTGGTCATACCCTTGCCACTTAGGGTGCATGTAGCAAAACCAAAATAAAATGATGGACAGTGTTGCAACTTTTCAAACACTCCCCCCGAGTCACAGATCTGGGTATAATCCATCGTTATTTTTCTCGCCATGCCACCCCAGTTTGGACCAGGCCACATGCAAATCAGTCTTGACCCTGTTCCCTATGGAACAGGTCCATCCCGAACTGCCAAGCCAGGTCCTCAATGGAACAGAAACAAGCATTCTGGGACCAGTGCCGGGGTATCACCCCTCATCAGCCAGACTGGACTGTTCCCATGAGGAGCAGGGTCAAGGCGGATTTCCATACTCAGACTTGTATAGACACAGACTGCACTGCCCATGGTCTGAGGTAATATTATTCCAGTGAATCATTACTCCCTTATGGGTAGAGTAATGAGCCTAGGCCTCATTATGTTTTCTATGGTTTGCCTTCACAGATCTGCTTTTAAATATGATTGGCAAAATGTATCTTCATGCGATTTGGTGAGACCCACTACACTCGAAATATCTCTAATTTGTTCTGTCCTGCTCCCTTAATATGCACTTACCTAGCGCATTTACTATTCTCTTTAAACAGGCCTTTGTTATAGATCGGGCTGATGTACACTCAGTGGCAAGTTTAATGAGACTCTGGCACACTTCAAATACTTTGACTAGCTGCTCTTTTTATCCCAATATATTGAATTCAGTAGGCCTCTCATTGAGTCCGAACCTGCTCTGGACACACATCGTTGGTGTTTGATCAGGTCTTTTTTGCATTCAATGCCCAGCTTCACAAGATTAAACTCTAACCGAATCAGTGTACGCCGAGTAGTTTTTGGAATGTTAACAATTTTCCTGAGTGCTTCTATGTGGCAATGCTTTAAAGGCTCAGTAAGAATACCTGGAAGGCAGGGTGGCAATAATTTATCATTTGTAGCAGTTTCACCCACAGAGCTCTTTGAATCCTGTCTTCCAAATAACTCTGTAACTTGTAATATAAATTGTGGAATGCATATGTGATCTTAGCTGCTTTGTCAGTAAGTGCCTTGGCCTGCAAGATAGTTTTGCCTGTATCTGTCAACCAAATACCTAGATAATTATATTTGTTGATGGTACTTATCTTTAGCGGGCCCAGTTGCCATTCCAGCTTATGTTTCTCGATTCTGTGACCAAGACTGAGGACAACTAAATGATGGCATGATTATAATCTTTTGCTGGAACTCCCACTATGTTTCACCCTGGTGGCCCTCCTACCAATGAGCTGGCAGATCAATGCAATAGCAACAGTGACACATTATGCAAGGGGAGAATCCATAAGTAAATTTTCCAGCTCAGGATTCCACTATCTTGCATGGTGGTCTCAGGCAGAGAAATCATACAAGGATCCCAATGTACAAGGAGATCCCTGCATGTCAGAGCCATTCATTGTGTGTTTTCAAGAAACAGATTCTCACTTTTGGAGTTTGTTTCTTGAAACCACAAAACCTTTAATGAGAAAGGCCAAATCAATTTAGTACCTGCTTGGCAAAATTGAGTGTCTTCAGTTGTGTTACCTGTATGCTTGACTTTATCCTTTGGACCTTAATAAGTCTAGCAAATAGTCTCCTTCCAGGGGAGCAGAGGGCCTAGCTTCTGCTGACTTTTCAGAGGGTGTCTGCGCCCCAGCCTGGATCTAAATGATAATGATGGTGTCTTTAAAGGCTTCAAGAAGATCTTTGAAAATAATTGTCTCACAAAATTCCTACCTGGTTAATCTTTGAGGGCAAAAAAGCATCTCTCAGATATTTTCTTTAAGAAACCTTTTCATTTCTAACAAACCTCTTGACGGGAAGCCATCTATGATCTAATGCTTTTTTGCCTTTTTCCAGTGTCTGGCCCCTTTCATTCAACATTAAATATTTTTTGCTTTAGCCTCTTTTTTGACGCTCGGCCCGCTCCTATCTCTCCATGTATTTCAATATTCATCTAATTGGGAAGATCACTTTATTAACTCTGTTGAAATCCACCATTTCCCATCACTCTCACCTGCTCCCTAGGCTGGATTTACAAATATCCTTAATTTTGATTACTATATATATCATATTATTTGTTTATTCATATTCATAGGGTGTTTTATAAATCATCCAAGATCAATTAATGGTATAAATCAAAGTAACATTTTTTCTAAAGATGACAAACCAATGAAGAAGAAATACATGTCACATTAAACTAGATTCTACCCAATAGAAAAATCAACTTTCTCCTGAGACCTCCCATCTCATCTAATAAATTGAAAATTCAATATTTAATTAGAGAGAAATATATATTTTGTCTGTCTGAGAACATGGGTTGTTGATGGAGAGGGAGTGTGAACCTTTCACAGGCAACAGCCACAATCCTTCTCAAGGTGAACCACAAATGTTATTAAATTAACCTGTCTTCAACCCTCTGGTATCTTGGTACAAAAGCAGTTAGACTTAACTTAAAGGCACTGTTAGAAATGGGGTCTTTGGTTGACAGTCAGGTTACCCTCTGTTCAAGCAAGGACCCTCACGCTAGTCAGGGTAAAAGAGAAGCACCCTCAGCTAACCCCTGCTTACCCCTTTGGTAGCTTGGCAGAGCAGTAGGCTTTACTTCAGAGTGCAAGGTGTAAAGTATTTGTACCAACCCACACAGTAATTCGATGAAAACACTACAAAATGACACAACACCAGTTTAGAAAAATAGGAAATATTTATCTAAACAAAACAAGACCACAACGACAAAAATACGACTTACAAAAGTCAAGTTATGAATTTTTAAAGATTAAACTCAAAATTAGCACTTAGAAACACAAAATGCTGTGATGAGGTGTTAACATGGCGTCGTGACGGAGTCCATCCCAACAATCCGACACCAGCAACGTCTGACACAGAGTCGCATAGACTCCCAGGTACAGTACCTTTGGTGAAGAGTGAAAAAAAGGCGATGCGCAAAGTCGGGGATCGCAGCGTCTGTGCGAAATGTTGAATCTGTGCACTTTGAGTGGCATCGGTCATGACGTGGTGCAGTGACTTCCACGGAGGCGAAGACTTCAGCGGGGCTTCAGCAATGTCGGGCCTGCAAAGATTGTCACATTCCAGCAAAGATCACGGAGTCGGTTGCAGGCAGTGTCACCAGATTCAGCAGCGGCGTTGGTCCGGAGTCGTCCGAAGTTGATTTCCTTGAATTTTCACCAGCTTTCCTTTCAAGGGCCCAGGGACTGGATAGGGCACCACTTATCAGAGCAGGAGTCTCTTCAGAGACTCCAGGTGCTGGTAGAGAGAAGTGTTTGCTGTCCCTGAGACTTCAAACAACAGGAGGCAAGCTCTAAATCAAGCCCTGGGAGATTTCTTCACAAGATGGAAGGCACACATAGTCCAGTCTTTGCCCTCTTCCTCTGGCAGAAGCAGGATAGCTCCACAAAGCATGGTCACAGGCAGGACAGCTCTTCTTCCTCAGCTCTTCAGCTCTTCTCCAGGCAGAGGTTCCTGTTGTTTCCAGAAGTGTTCAAAAGTCTGTATTTTTGGGTGCCCTTCTTATACGCAATTTCTCCTTTGAAGTAGGCCTACTTCAAAGTAAAGTCTCTTTTGAATGTGAAATCCTGCCTTGCCCAGGCCAGGCCCAGGCACTCACCAGGGGGTTGGAGACAGCATTGTGTGAGGGCAGGCATAGCCTTTTCAGGTGTAAGTGACCACTCCTCCCATCCTTCCTAGCACAGATGGCTCATCAGGATATGCAGGCAACACCCCAGCTCCCTTTGTGTCACTGTCTAGTGTGAGGTGCAACCAGCCCAACTGTCAAACTGACCCAGACAGGGAATCCACAAACAGGCAGAGTCACAGAAATGGTATAGGCAAGAAAATGCTCACTTTCTAAAAGTGGCATTTTCAAACACACGATCTTAAAATCACCTTTACTAAAAGATGTATTTTTAAATTGTGAGCTCAGAGACCCCAAACTCCACATGTACATCCGCTCCCAAAGGGAATCTACACTTTAATCAGATTTAACAATGTTTTTCTGCATGATGGCAGGTGGTTTCGACAGTATCAGGGTGTAGCTATGGGAGCTAAGTTCTCTCCATCATATGCCAACCTATACATGGGTCAATTTGAGAAAATACACCTTTGGTCCAACTGTCCGACGCATCTCACCCAGCACATTCTGTACTGGGGCAGGTACATCGATGACATTCTTGCCATCTGGACTGGCAACATCCCTGACTTAAACACACTCATAGAACACCTCAACACTAATGATTTTAACATAGCGTTTACTCATAAGGTTGACACTACTCGAAATGAATTTTTGGACCTACTGCTGTACACTACCAACAACAAGATTATGTCTAGACTTTACAGAAAACCCACTGCCTGCAATTCTATCCTACATGCACAAAGCGCTCATCCCATCACACAGATCAGGGCCATCCCATACAGAGAAATGGTTAGGATTCGACGTAACTGCACTGACACTGATGTTTTCAAGCAGGAACTCGAAAACCTGACCCACAGCTTCCGAACTAGGGGTTACTCTAATAAACTTATCTCAGGAGCCACCAAACGCATTTCCAACAAGGAACAACACGAGTTATTAATCAAAAACCCTAAAAAACTTGGCACTAAGAATTCCACCAGCCAGAGACCTGTCTCATTTATCACCCAGTACAGCCCAGCTAGCAAGGCGATACTACGCATTCTCAAGAAACATTGGCACTTGTTAATGCTGGACACATGTCTCAAAGACTCACTAGGCGGGTCCCCCACCATCGTACATAGCAGGGGTCGGACTCTCAGGAACATTTTGTGCCCTAGTTTTCTCTGCCCCTCCTCTCCCACACGCCCTCTGGGGTGGATTCGAGAGAAACCAACTGGCTTCTATAAATGTGGCTGCTGCATATCCTGCCAACTAGCCCTCAACAAAACCATATCCTTTTCGTACAACACCGGGACAACGTACCACATCAGGAGTTTCATCAATTGCAACACAAAATACACAGTGTATTGTTTGATATGTGTATGTGGTATGATCTACATTGGAAGCTCTATACGCCCACTGAAAGAACGTATTCAGGAGCATATCAGGGCCATTAGAAATATCAATATTAACTATCACCTTGCCGTTCACTTCAACAATGCACACGGGGAAAGGGATCTGCTAAGAATTAGATTCCATGGCATTACCCAGGTCTCCAACTCACCAAGATGGGGAGACAGAACCAGGGAACTGCGCAGATGCGAGGCCAAATGGATCATAAAACTCCGCGCAGTTGAACTAGGCCTCAACACTGACCGCGAATTACACTTCTTTCTGACAAAACCTTCTTGTTCCTCCTTCCTGAGGTTGCCCGTTTTTACGTTGTATTGTGTTTACTCATGTACAATCCCTACGCGTGAGCTTAACAATGTACACAACTCTATCATTATTTTCTACCATGTTTGGATTTGTTTCTGTGTTCAACTAATTTACGCATGTATTCTTAATAGATGTTAATCGTGAACTTTGTCACTGTATTCCATGTTTTGCTGGGCATCCACATATTTCTTTTGTATAGAGATAATTGTTGTATCGGGTCATTACATCTCATGGTCTTGCCTTTCATATTCACCATTGCCTTCGACTTACTGGACGTCCATTATGTCTATTATTGTACTTGTTTTACTGTGTTTTAATCATGTTTCTTTTCACTACCTTTTGAATTATTATCCTCCGGCATGTCGTTTACGTGCTCAACCCCTTCTTAATTTTATTTATATTTTCTCCTTATCTCATCTATATCTTGCTCTTTCAATACATTTTGGCCCCTTTTTACTGTTGCCATAGGGGTTTCACACCACTGATCACCATATCACCAGGCCCATTACCTAATTTAGGGCTTGTCTTATTTTCCTCATTCCTAACTCTACTTTCCATGGTTCCATTATCCATTTGTAAACTTGCTCCTCGTTAGCTCCTTATCTCTAATTGGGTCTTTATTAGTCCTTTTCCTATCACACGGACTTCTTTTCTACACACCCAAGATGGCCGCCACACTGTCCTCTTCAGACTACGGTTTGGTCCCTCCTCCATTTCTATAGCACCGTAACTTCCTGATCATCATAAGAGCGCGGGTCCACAACGACCATCAGACGCTCCTTGGCTGCTCACCGCGCCTCTCCGGCCTGCCTCTATAAGGTATGTCCTCCAACTCCCGATTTTTGGTGCACTCCGCTCCGATTCATTTAAATTGGCATCTCCTTCAAGTTTGATGTATTTTATTTTTTCTTTATTGCCATATATGTTCCATCTTTACGAGATTAGCCACGCCGGACTTTTTTTCCCAGTTACTCTACATCCCTCGACCCGTCCCATTTTTTAAACACGCTTTACCATTAATTTTTTATTTACCCTGTCTCGGCTTACGCTCGCCTCTCGTCTATCATCGGCGTAACATTACCGGGTTACCAACGTGCTACTTACCATATTTACAGTACAAGGACGCTTTCCTTCTTCGGGCTCACTTTTGAGCAACGTATAATGCCCTAGCCTCACTACCCTGCTTTTTTAACACATTTCGCACTGCCGCTTGGGTTCGCCACTTTCACTTTTATTATATGGACCACGCATACCATGAGACAGATTCTTTCATGCTTGCACTATAGTTTATACTAGCCTGCGCACTAGCGCTTCATTCTTTTAATACTTACCCCATGATATTTTGATTGACTTCGTTCTACCTTACTTCACTCACTACTTTTTCTGGGCACATTTCTCATCTCACCAGCGTTTACCTCGCAGCCCCATAGGACTGGACTCATTACTGGCTTTTTCACCCCAACACCACAATCACATTTCCCACGGGACATGTTCTTGCTTCTGTTCCCTTTACACCGACTCTCTTTCTTTCATGTTTCTTTTTTGACACCTTGTAGGTTTTGTCTCACGGCTTATCAGGGCCTGCTTTACCTGCATTTACCTACGTACCCAACACCTACTAACCCTGCTGCTGCTCGGGCAGCCATACTACTTTCAATTTTACTAAACCAATAAGGTATGTACCTAGTGATTTTTTTCTACCTTCTAGTCTATATTCTTAGTCCTATGACTTCTCTTCCTAATCATTCTTTCCTTTACTATTCTTGCCTCAGTCGTATGGACACTCTCTGATCTCGTTCCTTTACTGTCTACTCATAACCTACCGTATCGTGCTCATTATTATTTTTCTTTCCCTTCCCAGATCAATATCACCTATTCTAGCCCACATATCTAATTAACATTGAGCATTCTGGCCTTACGGCCCAGGTATGAATTAATGTTCTCTGCTCCTATGGGCTCCTATTTCCTTCCTCTCTCTCAATCACTTACTTACTTTGTACCGCTCCGTTTCTTCCTATTTGGTGTTTCTTATTCACCCACATGTTTGGTCTCTCTCAATCCTGCCCTACTCTCGAATTCATCATACCTCACCTCACAGTTTCTATAGACGACTTTTCACATCCTAACAGTCTACTATTAGAGACATATTGGTTCTCTATATTTACTGCATGGTCATTTGACTTACTTTATCTAATATATGTCTTTCTAATTGGTGTCCCTTTCACATATGTTTGCTTGTCATGTTAACTGAAATACACATTTTCTCAATCTCTTACACTAGTCACTGGTCTCTGGTTCTGGTATCTTTTCTACATGTTCACCAATGAGTTCATTATTGATTCCGCACACTTGTATATACCAATTGTTGCTGTTTTCACTATCTTTTTGCAGCCTTGATGAAGTCACTTGTGTGACGAAACACGTGTTGGCTGTCTATCTATGATGTTATTATGGCTGTCTATCTATGATGTTGTTATGTTCTACAACACCCACGAATAAAGGCATCATCTACTAATGAGATCCAGGACTGTTCTTCAACCTCATACTTTCTCTAACCTTCATCACACTATCAGGGATCTCTATCCTTGCAACACTATTGGACACTACATTCTGTGTGCTTTGGCCAATTCGTTCCAGTGTAGCCCTCATGTTAACCTATGAGAGGGACAGGCCTTGCAACAGTGAAAAACTAATTTAGCAATATTTCACTGTCAGGACATATAAAACACAGTACTATATGTCCTACCTTAACCATACACTGCACCCTGCCCTTGGAGCTACCTAGGGCCTACCTTAGGGGTACCTTACATGTAAGAAAAGGGAAGGTTTAGGCCTGGGTACACTTGCCAAGTCGAATTTACATTTACAGCTGCACACACAGATACTGCAGTGGCAGGTCAGAGACATGATTACAGAGCTACTTATGTGGGTGGCACAACCAGTGCTGCAGGCCCACTAGTAGCATTTGATTTACAGGCCCTGGACACCTTTAGTGCACTGTACTAGGGACTTATTAATAAATCAAATATGCCAATCATGGATTAACCAATTACATACACATTGTGTAAAGGAGCACTTGCACTTTAACACTGGAGCGACCCTTGACACTGCTCAGGCTGGCCGCTCCCCTGCATCGCATGTCGGTGCTGCCGCTGCTTCTGGTTCCCCTTTTTGTTATTTGTTCTTTTTTTCAGCCCGCCGCTGCGTCCCTGCAGCTGCCCCCCTCTCCCCCTCCACTTCAAGTTACCTTCTTCCCGCTGCTCTGTCCCTGAGGCCCCACCCCCTCCCTCCACTTCAAGTTACCTTCTTCTCGCCGCTGTGTCCCTGCGGCCCCACCCCCTTCCCTCCACTTCAAGTTACCTTCTTCCCGCCGCTGCATTCCCTGCGGCCACACCCCCTGCTTGCCCATTCGCTGTCCCCTCCCTTCTGCACCTCCCTCCCACCTCCCCTTTTATGGCAGCCGCTGCACAGTGAAGGGGAGCGACCCTTGACCCTGCTCAGGCAGGCTGCTCCACTACACTGCGTGCCAGTGCTGCCACTGCTCCTGGTTCCCCTTTTTGTTATTTGTTCTTTTTTCAGCCCCGCCACTGCATCCATGCAGCCCCACCCCCCCTCCATTTAAGTTACCTTCTTCCCGCCACTGCGTCCCTGCAGCCCCACCACCCGCTCGCCCATTTGCTGTCCCCTCCCTGCTGCCCCTCCCTCCCACCTCCACTTATATGTCAGCCGCTGCGGACGCGTGCAGCGGGCGCACCGCTGGCGTGCTGAAGGCGCGCATAAGGCAAGCCCGTCTGCGCCCGGCCGTGTCCAGACCACGCCCAGTGCCAGGACCCCTGGTCCCCAAGACCACTACGGCCAGCAACGCCATTACTCCGCCAGCACCCTCCGCGCACTCAACACCGGATGGGCACACGTCTGCTTCCTGGCCTCCCCTAAGCACACCCGGGGACTCTTCACCTGCCGGAACTACAGCCTCACCAGCCTCCAAATCGCCAAACCTCCGGTCGCAACTACCTCCGATGCATCCTACTTAACACCCGCTCCGCACGCAAACATGCCGTGGAACTCTGGGACCTGCTCAATACCTCCACACTAGACTTCTCCTTCCTGATGGAGACCTGGATGAATGCCTCCTCCGCCCCAGACATCGCCATAGCCATTCCGGATGGCTACAAGATCACCGGCAGGGATCGCACCAATGGAGTCGGAGGTGGAATTGCCATTGTCCACAAGAACACCATCAGGGTCACGACCTGTACCGACGACACCCTCAGTACTGCCGAACACCTGCACTTCCAGATCCACACCAACCCCAACACCACCCTCAGAGGAACCCTCATCTACAGACCCCCCCGGACCACGGCCTCAGTTTTGCAACTCCATCGCCGACCTTGTCAGAAGGCACTCCCCAGCCTCCGCATACTACGTCTTCCTCGGTGACCTGAACTTTCACCTTGAGAATAACAACGACCCCAACACCACCACCCTAATTGACAACCTCGCCCCCGTCGGCCTCAGACAACTCGTCACTACCCCAACACACTCCGCTGGCCACACGCTGGACCCCGTCTTCTCCGCTAGCCCTCACGTCACCTTCAGCCACACCACCAAACTCCCATGGACAAACCACCACTGCATCCACTTCACCTTCCAGAAGCCCACCACACACCACCCCACCCAACAGATCCACTGCCGTAACTGGAGCAAAATCAGCCAACACCAGCCACGCCCGACAACCACCCACCAATCCCGACCTCGCAGCCTGCAACCTCAGGCGCTGGATCGACGACTGTGCCAACACTCTCGCCCCGCTCAATAAACCTTCCAACAGAGGTGCCAACAAGATAGCCAGCTGGTTCACCTCGGACCTTCAAGCCTCCAAGCAAACCTGTGGGAAACTGGAGAGAAAGTGGCTCCTCGAACAGACACCGGACAACCATGCCGCCTTCAAGAACGCCATCCGCAATCACCATCACCTCATCAGATCTGCCAAGAAAACCTCCTTCAAAGACCGCCTGGACAACAGCACACACAACAGCAGGGAGCTCTTCAACTTTGTGAATTAACTCTCCAACCCAAGCTCCAGCACAAACGACATCCCACCTTCAGAAGACCTGTGCAACTCCCTTGCCGCCTTCTTCCACCACAAGATCACAGACATCCATGACAGCTTCAACAGCCAGACCACCCCGCCAATCACCAACACCACAGACTCTCCACCCAATTTCAACTACGACCCCCTGCTTGTCTGGGCCAACGTGAACGGAGATGACACAATCAAAACCATGGGCACCATCCACTCTGGATCTCCGTCAGACCCATGCCCGCACCACATCTTTAACAAAGCAACTCCACCATAGCACCACACCTCCGCAAAGCCATCAACATCTCCTTCAAGAGCGCAACCTACCCAGAGAGCTGGAAGCATGCTGAGATCAAACCCCTACTCAAGAAACCCATGGCGGACCAGAGAGACCTCAAGAACTTCCGCCCCATATCCCTGCTCCCATCCCCTCCCAGGGGCATCAAGAAGAGCGTCAACAGACAACTGACCAACTACCTCGAAGAAAACAACATCATGGACCCATCCCAGTCAGGGTTCCGCAGCAACCACAGTACTGAAACCGCCCTCATCGCCGCCACCGACGACATCAGGGCCGCGCTTGACAACGGCGAAACCGCAGCCCTCATCCTCCTAGACCTCTCGGCTGCCTTCAACACGTCTGCTACCGCATCTTACACACACGCCTCCACAACGCAGGGATCTGGGACAAAGCTCTGGAGTGGACCACCTCCTTCCTCTCCAGCAGAACCCAGAGCTTCCGTCTCCCCCCTTTCCGCTCCGAAGCCTCCAAGATCATCTGCGGCATTCCCCAAGGTTCGTCCCTCAGCCCTACACTTTTCAACATCTACATGGCCCCGATCTCCTGCTTCGCGCAACTGCACAACCTCAACATTATCTCCTACACCGACGACACCCAACTGATCCTCTCCCTCACCAAGGACCCCCTCACTGCCAAATCCAACCTCCACGAAGGAATGAAGGCCATCGCCGAATGGATGAGGAACAGCAGACTGAAGTTGAACTCAGATAAGACGGAGGTCCTCCTCTTCGGCGCCAACCCCATAGCCTGGGACAACTCCTGGTGGCCAGCTGCTCTGGGAGCAGCCCCAACACCCACCAACGACGCACGCAACCTGGGCATCATCCTCGACTCAACACGCTCCATGACCAAGCAAGTCAGCGTGTCTCCTCATCCTGCTTCAACACCCTCCACATGCTCCGCAAGATCTACAGATGGATCCCCACAGATACAAGAAGAACAGTCACCCAAGCCCTCGGCAGCAGCAAACTTGACTACAGAAACACCCTCTAATGAGGAGCCCCAGCCAAACTCCTCAAACAACTGCAACGCATACAAAACGCCTCCACAAGCCTGATCCTTGATGCCCACAGCCACATCACTCCCCTTCTGAGAGACCTACACTGGCTCCCCGTCAACAAAAGGATAACCTTCAAGCTCCTCACCCACGCACACAAGGCGCTGAACAACACTGGTCCAGCCTACCTCAACAGACAACTCACCTTCTACACCCCGTCCCGCCAACTCCGCTCAGCCGCCCTCCCCACTGCCCCCACATCCACAGAGCGACTACCGGAGGCAGATCCTTCTCCCACCTCGCCGCCAAGACCTGGAACACCCTTCCCTTGACCCTATGACAGACCGAAGACCTGCTGATGGGCTATTTGAGCAGTAGCAGCACCCTCCCCCCCTCACCGCCTTGAAAGCCTCACAGTGATGGTGGGCTCTACAAATACACTGATTGATTGATTGATTGATTAGCAGTGGTAAGGTGCCCAGAGTAACACAAACGGCAAAATCAGAGTCCAGCACACATCAACAATCTGGGGAAGAGAGGCAAAAAGTTAAGGGAGACCACGCCAAGGATGAAAAAGTCTAACACGTGTCCACCCTGCTGAAAGTGTGGAGCAACTACCCAACCTCATGGGAGTTCTCATCACTAAGGGGGAACAACCTGGACAGACCATCAGCATTGGCGTGTTCTGTAGCAGGACAGTGTTCCACCGTAAAGTCCATCCCTGTAGGGAAATGGTTTACCTCAACAGTTTTGGATTCTCACACCTCATCAGCATTAACCATCTGAGGGGCCTGGGTCGGCCTGAACTCGGAAGTTAGTCCCAAACAAGTAGGGTATTAGCTTCTTCAGTGTTCAGACCACAGCAAACGCTTCATGTTCTATGGCACTCCACCTACTTTCCCTGGGAAGTAACCTCCTGCTAATGAAGACTACGGGTTGATCTAGGCTCTCTTCGTTAAGCTGTGAGAGTACTGTTCCAATACCATGCTCTAAGGTTTCTGTTTGCTCAACAAACTCCTTGGAGTAGTCAGGTGCCTTCAGCACAGGTGCTGTGCACAAGGCAGCCTTCAAGGCATCAAAAGGGTTTTGGCAAGCCTCTGTCCGGATAACTTTCCTGGGTTGCTTCTCAGAAGTCAAATCGGTTAAGGGGGTAACAATGGTACCATATCCCTTAACAAACCTCCTGTAATATCCTGTAAGACCTAAAAAGGCTTTCACTTCAGTCTGGGTCTTGGGAGACTCTCAAGCTGGAATTGTGTCAATCTTAGGCTGTAGGGGTGCCACTTGGCCACTCCCCACCTGGTGTCCTAAGTACACCACAGAACCCTGCCCTATTTGGCACTTGCTTGTCTTAATAGTGAGGCCTGCCTTCAGCAGGGCCTCTAACACTCTCCAGAGATGCTGCAGGTGTTCCTCCCATGTGGAACTAAACACAGCAATGTCATCCAGGTAGGTGGCACTGAACTCATCCAGCTCAGCCAACACCTGGTTGACCAACCTCTGGAAGGTGGTAGGGGCATTCTTCATCCCAAATGGCATTACTTTAAATTGAAAGTGTCCATCTGGGGTAGAAAATGCTTTCCTCTTCTTGGCACCCTCAGTTAAGGCAATCTGCCAGTACCCAGATGTTAAATCAAACGTACTGAGGTACTTGGCTGCTCCCAACCGGTCAATGAGCTCATCAGCTCGGGGGATGGGGTGTGCATCAGTCTTGCTGACCGCATTGAGTCCCCGGTAGTCCACACAGAACCTGAGTTCTGGAGTGGTGCCAGGTGCAGCAGCCTTTGGGACCAATACCACTGGACTGGCCCAAGGACTGCTGGAGTGCTCAATAACTCCTAGGGCAAGCATTTTGGATACCTCATCCTTAATGCTTGCCCTTACCCTGTCAGTCACCCTGTAAACCTTCTGTTTAATGAGTGTACTGTCCCCAGTGTCCATATCATGTGTGCCCAAGTGTGTGACTCCTGGGATCAGGGAAAACAGTGAGGAAAACGGTCCCAAAACGGGGCGACAGTGACCTTGCTGCTCCTCACTCAGGGAGGGGGAGCGGATCACTCCCTCCACTGACCCATCTTTTTCTCCTGCAGACAGGAGGTCAGGAAGAGGTTCACTTTTTACTCCTCTACCCCGTCATCTGTCTCAAGGAGCATGGACAGTTCAGTCCGCTCAAAGTGAGGTTTGAGGCGGTTGACATGCAGGACCCTTAAAGGGTTCCTTGGAGACCGCAAGTCCACCAGATAGGTGACTTCGCTCTTGCGCTCCACCACCTCAAATGGCCCAGTCCACTTATCTTGGAACACCCTAGACTCCACTGGTGCCATCACCCACACTTTTTGTCCCAGTTGAAATTCGACAAGAGTGGTATTTTGGTCATATCAGTGTTTCATGTCCTCCTGGCTTGCTTCCAGGTTCTCCTGAGCGAGACTCCTGAAGCAGGCAGTCTGGTTTCTCAAAGCCAGCATGTAACTGAATACATCCTGGGGGGGGTTACTAGGAGCTTTCTCCAAAGCTTCATTAACCAGACTCAAAGGTCCCCTCACAGGGTGGCCATAGATCAGCTCAAAGGGACTAAACCCAAGTCCCTTTTGAGGCACCTCCCTGTAGGCAAACAGAAGGCATGGCAAGAGGACGTCCCACTTCTGCCTCAAGGGCTCTGAGAGGCCCATGATCATGCCTTTCAAGGTGCGGTTGAATCTCTCAACCAGACCATTACTTTGGGGCTGGTAAGGGGTGGTGAACTTGTAGGTTACCCCAAACTCCTTCCACAGAGATTTCATGTACATGGATATGAAGTTGGTACCCCTATCAGATACCACTTCCTTGGGGAACCCATGCGGGTAAAAACCCCCATCAAAGCACGACCCACCACAGGGGAAGTGATTGATCTCAACGGAATGGCTTCTGGGTACCGGGCGACATGGTCCACCAAGACCAGGATAAACCTGTTGCCCATGGCTGTCTTGGGATCCAGAGGCCCCACAATGTCAATGCCTAACATCTCAAAGGGAGTACCGACAACATGCAAAGGCTGGTGGGGAGCCTTACATTACCTCCCAATCTTGCTATTTGCCTGACAAGTCTGACAAGACCTGCAAGGTGCATCTGAGTGCCTGCGCATTAGGGGCCAGTAAAAGTGGGTGACAAGCCTCTCAATGGTCTTGTCCTGTCCCAAATGTCTAGCTAAAGGCACATCATGATCGAACCCCAGTAGTAAGGCCCTGAAGCACTGGGGTACCACCAGTACACGGGCTGACCCAGGCGCAGGAACCTTAGGCTCACTATACAGGAGGTTATCCTCCCACGATATCAGGTGTGATCATGGCTCCTTGCCAGCTGCCTGGTCTGCAGCCTGCTGCCGCAAAACCTCCAAAGTAGGGCATGTCTTCTGTGCTGCACAGAATGCTTCCTTGGTGGGCCCCCCTTCTTGCTGTTACTGCTACAACTCAGGTACCTCACCAAGTTCAGCCACCTGTTCGCCACCTGTTCCCCTGTAGGTTCTGGAGTGTCACCCTCAGGCTCTGCCTCCTCCCGGACCATGGGAACTTCTGGGGCCTGCTTCCTTCGCCCCCTGCCCTTACTCTTCTTGGCGGTCCCCTGGGCCACTGTTTCAGGCTCCAGGGGCTCTTGATTACCCTCATGGGCTACCATTGACCGGGTGGATATGCATACCCACCCAGGCAGGCCCAACATCTCCAAGTGAGACCTGTGTTCCACCTCCTTCCAAGGGGAAGCCTCCAGGTCATTGCCTAGCAAACAATCAACAGGCATGGTTGGACTCGAAGCTACCTTCAACAAACCTGAGACCCTCCCCTCCATTCAAATGGACCCTTTGCCACTCTGCACAGGCGCTCTGAGCTGTCGACTGCAACTACTTGGTAGAGTACCAAGGGATCTTTCTGCTCTTCAGACACCAGCTGACTCCTCACTGTAGTCATACTGGCTCCTGTGTCTCTCAGAGCCTCACCCTCTGTCCATTAATGGTCACCCACTGCCTGTACTTCTTAGTGTTTTCAGGCACTAGGGTTCTCTGGACTATCTCACTGTCCCCTAGTGAGACAAGGGTCATCTCAGCTGGTTCCCACCCACCTGAAACCAACTCCTCCCCAAGAGCTACACTGACCAAACCCTGGGACGGCGCACTAGTGGATGCCAGTGTACTTTTGGGGCATTTGGGGTCCCCCCTCATATAACCCACCTGGTCACATGCATAGCACTTAAGCGGGGGACCACCTGCCACTGGCTTCCCTTTGGAGAACCATGGCTTCTTTTCACCTGGTGGTTGGGAATCCTTACCCTGGAAATCAGTTTGGGGCCCTTCAAAGAACTCCCCCTGTTTACCCTTACCCTCCCCCCCTTTCTTCTGAGAGGGACCCTGCCCACCCTTGGTGTGGTCACCCATACCTCTTTTGGACCCTTGGCTCTCCCAGCGGTCTGCTTCCTGCGCAAGCTTTCTGGGGTCAGTCAATCAGGTGCTGGTGCAGCTCTGGAAACATAAATTGTACAAGTGCTCCCAAGCAATCAGATTGTAAAGCCCCTCATACGTAGTTACCTTACTGCCCTTCACCTAGCCATCCAGTGCCCGGCAATAAGAATCAACACATTCCAACCATGTTTGGGATTCCTTCTTCTTGTAGGACCTAAACATGTCCTTGTACTGCTCAGGGGTAAGACCATACTGTAGTGCTTTTTCTCTTATCTAGTTTCTAAGCACTAACATAACACAACAGAAATGCACTTCTGAGGTCAAAGAAGACTTTTATTGTTGTTAATTCTTCCCCAACCACAATTTTTATGTATGACGAATTAGTAGCTTTCAAGCCCACGTTAATCAAACAAAATATATCAGTTTGCAATATACACAGCAGGTTATATTTATAAGATATTGAATGCAAAGCAAAACAAATACTTCACCGTGTGGGAACTATTTACAGCTTCATCTTTCTAAGGTCTGCAAGCTGATGACCCCTGTCAGCCGCGAGAAAGAGATTCATCTACCCACACGGGATTGCTGGCAGCTGGCGCCAAGCTCCAGCACGAGGTCCGGCAGATTCAAATCTGACTCTCTGCAGCCTGTTACATTTGTTACAACGGTGTGCCCCCTCCTCTCAGACCTGGGAAACTGAGCAAGCCTTTTGGAGACTGGCCAGGTCTCCAAGACTACTCCTGTTCCCAAGCTCAAGCGAAGAAAAACAACACCCATGTACTCTCTCTTATCATGTCTAGTCTACTGTGAGAAAAACATCTTGGTTCCCTGGTGCAAAAACACAGCTTGGAAAAATACAGCTTGGATTCTCAACTGCAAGATCTAACTCCACGTTAAAGGCAATAGGCAGCTAACCTAAGTATCAAATGCAATGTCATGTTAAAGGCAATAGGCAGCTAACCTAAATATCAAATGCAATGTCTAGTGTCATGTCAAAGCCAATAGGCAGCTGAGCTGAATACAAAATGCAATGTATAATATCATGTCAAAGCCAATAGGCAGCGGAGCTGAATACAAAATGTAATATATGATATCATGTCAAAGCCAATAGGCAGAATATCTAATAGCATGTCAAAGTCAATAGGCAGCTAAACTGAATACATCATGTCAAAGCCAATAGGAATGCAATGTCAAAGCCAATAGGCGGCTAGACTGGATACAGCATGTCAAAGCCAATAGGCAGAATACAGAATGTAATGACTAATGCAATGTCAAAGCCCATAGGCGGCTAAACTGAATACAGAAAGTAATGGCTAATGCCATGTCAAAGCCCATACGCGGCTCAACTGAACAAAACATACCATGTGCTACTGGTGAACATTGAGCAACTAATATGCGCAGTGGTGAAACACAAAGTCATTGGTCAAAACAAACTCCATCAAATGGCAGTACACATACCTTGTAAGCAAGGCATCCTTCATGCTTGAGTAGGTGAGATTCTGAGCATCCCCTAAGGCTGTCAGTGTATCCCTCCCCTCTACCTCAAAGTGCTTCCACAGACCCGCCCCCCAATGAGCTTCAGGGACCAGATTCATGTGGAGAGCAGACTCATACCTCTTGAACCACAAGTGTATGTCATCTTCCCCCTTGTAATCTTTCACAGGGTCTTTAGGAATGTGCACCCTCCTCTCAGGCTGCACTGTAGGGTTGCTGCCACCATCTCTATTGGACTGGCTTCTATGATCCATCTCTCAAGCTAAGCTCATGAGCCATCGCTAACTTCCTCTCCTTAAGGGCTAGCCTTCTCTGCTCCAATTGGTACTCCCTTTCTGCTTGTCTGTCCTGTAACTTCTCAGGTGTCAGACCCTTAGATGAGAGATTGCTACCTGCCCTGGAGACCTTCTCCCTGGATATAACAGGCCCACCGACAGTACCATTGTGTACGGAACACTCTTCCTCCTCCTCATCTCCCTCATCATCTGTGTGCCCTACAGTGCTCTTGGCTGTCACCCAGGCCCACAGTGCCTTCTGCAGCTCCTCCTTCCTGGATGAGCTCTTAATGGGACAGTCAGAACTTTTACAGAACTGCTTCAACTGAGCCTTCGTATAACTCTCCAATTTCTCAAGGTCAAAGTCAGCTCCAACTGATGCATCTCCAGCAGGGGACATGATGAAGATTCAAAAACAAGTGCAAAGTTCCAAAGGCAGAAAAACAAGTTCCCAAATGAACTTCCAAAGAAAGTAAATCAGGGAATCAGCGAAAAAACGGAAGTAGAACAAAAACAGTCCCAAAGAGAAAATATTAAAAAGATAACCAAACAATAAGTACGTGGTCATGTAGTGGTCTGCACTCAAAATAGTAGTGTACACTTAATTACTGTATGTCAAGTACAAATACAAGTCCAAATCCCAACTGCTGATCACCAATGTTAGAAATGTGGTCTTTGGTTGACAGTCAGGTTACCCCCGTTCAAGCAAGGACCCTCACTCCAGTCATGGTAAAAGAGAATCACCCTCAGCTAACCCCTACTTTCCCCCTTGGTAGCTTGGCAGAGCAGTAGGCTTAACTTCAGAGTGCTAGGTGTAAAGTATTTGTACCAACACACACAGTAATTCAATGAAAACACTACAAAATGACACATCACCAGTTTAGGAAAATGGGAAATATGTATCTCAACAAAACAAGACCAAAACAACAAAAATCCAACATACACTAGTCAAGTTATGAATTATTTAAGATGAAACTCAAAAATAGCACTTAGAAACACAAAATGCTTTGATGAGGTGTTAACGCTGTGTCGTGACGGGGTCGTTCCCAACAGTCCGACACCAGCGACGCCAGACACGGAGTCGGGTAGACCCCCAGGTACAGTACCTTTGGTGAAGAGTGAAAACAAGTCGATGCACAAAGTTGGGGATTGCGGTGTCTGTGCGAAATGATGAATCTGCGCACTTTGAGTGCCGTCGGTCACGACGTGGTGCAGCGACTTCCACGGAGTCACAGACTTCGGCAGGGCTGCAGCGATGTCCGGCCTGTGAAGTTTGTTGCATTCCAGCAAAGATCACAGAGTCTGTTGCAGGCGGCGTCACCAGATTCAGCAGCGGCGTCGATCCGGAGTTGTCCGAAGTCGATTTCCTTGAATTTTCATCAGCTTTCCTTTCAAGGGCCCAGGGACTGGATAGGGCACCACTTGTCAGAGCAGGAGTCTCTCCAGATATTCCCGTTGCTGGTAGTGAGAAGTCTTTGCTGTCCCTGAGACTTCAAACAACAGGAGGCTAGCTCTAAATCAAGCTCTTGGAGATTTCTTCACAAGATGGAAGGCACACAAAGTCCAGTCTTTGCCCTCTTACTCTGGCAGAAGCAGCAACTGCAGGATAGCTCCACAAAGCACAGTCACAGGCAGGGCAGCTTTTCTTTCAGCTCTTCAGCTCTTTTCCAGGCAGACGTTCCTCTTGTTTCCAGAAGTATTTTGAAAGTCTGTAGTTATGGGTGCCCTTCTTACACACAATTTCTCCTTTGAAATAGGCCTACTTCAAAGTAAAGTCTCTTTTGAATGTGAAATCCTGCCTTGCCCAGGCTAGGCCCCAGACACTAACCAGGGGGTTGGAGACTGCATTGTGTGAGGGCAGGGACAGCCCTTTCAGGTGTAAGTGACCACTCCTCCCCTCCATCCCAGTACAGATGGCTCATCAGGATAAGCAGGCTACACCCCAGCTCCCTTCATGTCATTGTGTAGTGTGAGGTGCAACCAGCCCAACTGTCAAACTGACCCAGACAGGGAATACACAAACAGGCAGTCACAGAAATGGTATAAGCAAGAAAATGCTCACTTTCTAAAAGTGGCATTTTCAAAGACACAATCTTAAAATCACCTTTACTAAAAGATGTATTTTTAAATTGTGAGCTCAGAAACCCCATCCGCTCCCAAAGGTAAACTACATTTTAATCCGATATAAAGATAGCCCCCATGTTAACCTTTGAGAGGGACAGGCCTTGCAACAGTGAAAAACGAATTTAGCAATATTTCACTGTCAGGACATATAAAACACATTACTACATGTCCTACTTCAATCATGCACTGCACCCTGCCCTTGGGGCTATCAAGGTCCTACCTTAGGGGTGTCGTACATGTCAGAAAAGGGAAGGTTTAGGCCTGGCAAGTGGGTACACTTTCCAAGTCGAATTTACAGTTAAAACTGCACACACAGACACTGCAGTGGCAGGTCTGAGACATGATTACAGAGCTACTTATGTGGGTGGCACAACCAGTGCTGCAGGCCCACTAGCAGCATTTGATTTACAGGACCTGGCACTTCTAGGGACTTACTAGTAAATCAAATATGCCAATCATGGATAAACCAATTACATGCACATTTTGTAAAGGAGCACTTGCACTTTAGCACTGGTTAGCAGTGGTAAAGTGCCCAGAGTGACAAAAACAGCAAAATCAGAGTCCAACACACATCAACATCCTGGGGAACAGAGGCAAAAAGTTAAGGGAGACCATGCCAAGGATGAAAAAGTCTAACAGACACTTTGTTATGTATTTAAACAGCACACAGATGGTAATAAAGTAAGAACACAACAGAAGAAAAGTACCAAAGAAGAAAAAAATAGATGTACCTTTTAATAAAGTATTAGACACCAAAGTGACAAAGGTCCAATCGGTAGAATTGGAAATGTGCAATTTAAAAGAATTAAAGTAAGTATAAGACCTACAGGCTCACTGAAAAAGTTGCTTCCTAAAGTCCAGTGGGAAGAGTTCCATTCCTGGTGGAGTAGGGAACAAGGAGCAAGGAAAGTGTTGTGGATGGTTATCCATGTAGCTCAAAGAGTAGGTCAAGCGTCATTGACTATTGTAGCTGTAGCTTGAAGAGCTTGTCGGCTTTAATGGATGGTCATTGTTGAAGATTCACATTGGTGGTCAGGGCAAACTGTTGATGCTGTAGTGTGAAATGCAGATCTCTTTTTGCTGGGTATTGCTTGCAGTCACTATAGCGCGACGAGTCCGGTTCAGAGGAGCTTTGCACTGGCGATTGACATGAGTGGCAAGATCTTGGTGCAAACTGGACTGTTTGTGGTTGCAAGACCCCAACACTTCCGGAATTCTCCTTTTTGAGCCAGAGGAGGTCACTCTGATGCCAGCCACTAGTCCAGGACCTGGGGAGGCAACTCTTGGAGATCAGGGACTTACTCTTGCAGAAGCCACCAGGGATCAGGCAGTGCCAGTTGCAGGGCATGTGCAGGGAGGTTGGTATGCCCCTGTAGCTCAGAACAGGAGATCAGTCAGCTGACCCTGGGATGAAGGGAGCAGGTCCTGTCTTTCTTCTCAGCAAGCAGGACAGGACTCAAGCAGCAAAGGTCCTTCTGTAGCATTCACAGATCCCAGAGTGTGCTGAAGATTGCTTCTAAGACTCTTGTTTCTATACCTGTTTCCCTCTTTGAAGTGGGAGAAGCTTCTGGAGTTTTGCCCTTATAGAGGTGTCTAGAATGTACTGCCTTCCTGTCCTGTCCCAGTTTGTGGGAGGGCACGATAGACTAGTGTGAGGTCATTTGTGCCTTAGCTGGGCCTGTGTTTTGAGGTGCAAGTGTGGTAGATGACGGCTCCACACCCCCTTTAAGCCAGCATGGCCCATCCTGCCAGCACCCAGACTCTCTTATGACTCAGCAACAGGCTGCAGGCACCAATTATTCTGGATAAGAAAATGCAAAATTTCAAAAAATTGTATTTTCAGAACTGTGACATAAAATAAGACTTTACGATTAAAGAGGGTTTTAAATTACAATTCTTCAGAGACCAAACATGAATTTCCTACATGTTCCCTAGCAAACAACATCACTTATTAAATGTAATAAGGCAACTCTAGGTTAACCTATGGGAGAGGTAGGCCTTGCAATAGTGAAAAATGAACTTAGAGGTCCTTCACTAACAGAGCATGTAAAACTTAAAAGTACATGTTCATCTTTTTAAATACACTGCATTCTGCCCTAAAGGCTGCTTAGGGCCTACCTTGCGGGTGGCTTAGATGTATTAAAGAGGAAGGCTTAAACCTGCAAAGGTTTATTTTGTGGTGTTGAAATGGTAGGTTGAAATATCACACACAGGTTGCATTAGGAGATCTGAGGCATGTTTCAAAGGGCTACTTAAGTGGGTGGTACAATTAGTGCCTGTTGAGGCCCACAAGCAGCATTTAATTTACAGGCCATGGGTATCTCTAATACCACATTACTAAGGACTTACAAGTAAATGAAATAGGCCAATTTGGTTTAAACCGATTTCGCCATAGTTAAAGAAGAGAGCACAAGCGCTTTAGCGCTGGTTAGAAGTGGTGAAGTACAGAGAGTCCTAAGAGCCAACAAAAAGGGTCCAGAAAATAGGAGGGGTGAATGCAAAACATTTAGTGGTGACCCTGCAGACAGAACAAGGTCCAACTTTCTAGTTGTACATTATTCCAAAATTATCCATACCAATCCCCTGTATTAAATTATACTAAAAATTTCATGTTTACAATCAAAGTGGTGCTAGTGGTTTACTGAAAACATGTTATGAGTTTTTTCAGATGCCCCCAAATGTTTAGCATGGTTGACAGTTACATGGCTATCCCTCTGATAACTGATCGTATTAGTTCCATTGATAATGTTTAATATTTTACATAAACATTTTTATTTTTACACAGTATAATCACTCTGTGTTGTAAACATTTAACGATCTGGAAAAACTACATGTCATCTACCTTAATGTTCATGCTCCACTCCCTTAGCATTATTAGTTATTATTTCCAGTGCACCAAACTTTACCCTTCCCTGTTAACAGTCGTCAGTTTTAAACTCTCTGATCAGTGTGTTAGCACGTTAAAGTTTTTTAAAGTTCAATTGTTCTTAAGTGCCAGACGTTAATGCCTTTTTCAGTGTCCGGCCTGTAGTCAGAATTATTATTTGTAGCACGTCATCATACAATGGCAAAAGTGTACTATGCACGCTTCTATGCATACTTTTCTTTCTTCCGTTCTTGAGGTAGGTAGTACGCAATATACCCCCAGGGAGCTTTACTGTTGGCTGTTCATACACTTGCCCACTGAACTGCAGATATATCTTTGTTGTCATTGAGTTTCCAGTTGCCTTTTGGATTCTTGTATGCACTATTCATGTTTTCAGGTTTACTGTGTTCCATAGAAGTATGTGCTCAGTACTGCAAAACTAATAGGTCTTCAGTATCTCGCAATGTCAAAACATACTTACCCTTCTCAAAATAAGATAGCTTCACAGATCACTGCCTGGTAGATGAAATTCCAATGAAAGAGTTTGAAATTGATTACTTTACCCTTTTCTATTAACTTAGCTGTACTTGTAACCTATACTTTGTTGAACCCATATCTCCCACCTCACTGCTCAACCACCTTCTTTGATGGAGCGATTTTTCCAAATTTGGGCAGACCGTGCCAAGCTAATTTGTTGATTGCAGGCCCTTCAATATTATTGTAGCCTGGATGATGTATAATTGCCACATAATTCATTGCGTTTCTACACATTTACACACCATTTGTGTAGTCAGATACTGGTTTTACCCTTTTTGGTGTTTCACTGTGTCAGAGTTTGCAAAAAACACAATAGGAATTTAGCTTTTTTAGTAGCTCCTATTGCATGTAGGGCCAAAGCTACTTTTCCAAATGTTTGCTTGCAGCTGTTTTACTGAAATTGCTCATTTTGTTGTTCTTCTTAACTGCAGTGGGTCGCTATTTTTGTAAATGACAATTAGGACACAATTTTTGTGCCAGATGAAATGTTGGTTAATATTTTCTGCTATCACATACGAAAGCATTATTGTCAGAGAATTCATATTAGACTGTGATGCAAATGGAAATAAAACTTAAAATTCGTTCTGGTTCCTACATTAGATTTGCTCTGTGTGCCAACTTTCGAGTGCTGCTGGTCATACCCAACATGAATTTTCTGGCTTACTGTAGGATGCATCATGGAAACATGCTTTTACTTTTTAATAACGATATTGTTTACCTTTATGGGAGCTAAGTCATATCTCTCTGTTCCCCATAGTTATTGATTCAGTTTCTAGAAGCCTGCCATAGAGGTAAAGAGAAGATAGGGCACTGTGAGTGGAGATTACTGCATGTGTGATGGAAAGGTCAAATAATCTGTGATGAATGCAGCACGTATTTTCTCTCGATAAACTATATCAGGAGAGGAAACCCAAATCCAGCAGGAGAAAGATTGCCTTTTGAGTCAAATTTACCAAGAAACTTTGGACACGTTTGAAGCTTCCCAAGAGATGAGCAGAAAGCATACACAAAGTAATAGGTTAAACCAGAAGTGGGAGTAGAAGGCAATGGTACACGATAGGCTCATGTTTGGCTCTGCTTCCACTCACCAAACGGTAATAAAAAGGGTGCATCTAATTCGGACATCTGAGGCAGCGGAAGACAGAGAATCTGAAGTCCGCATATTGCATTTAATAACGATTGAGGAACTAGAAGCAGTACACAGAAAGAAAAAAAGAACTATCATGAATATAAGGCCCCAAAGTAACAACCAGAAATGAAAGTACTCCGTAATAATGTATCTTAACTCCAGTGCTTAATTTGTAAATAAAAACACACCGGTGCCCAAAGCCCTCCTCTTAAACATGCGGCTTCTGCAATTAAATGTGCTAGGGGACAAAGACTGGACTTTATGTTGCCTTCCTTCTTGTGAAGAACTCTCCAAGGGCTTGATTTAGAGTTTGCCTCCTATTGTTTGAAGTCTCAAGTACAGCAAAGACTTCTCTCTGCCACCAACTGGAGTCTCTGGAGAGACTCCTACTCTGCCAAGTGGTGCCTATCCAGTTCCTGGGACCCTGAAAGTAGAAGCTGGCAGCATAAGAGTGAGAAATCCACGCACAGAATGCCGTGTGGGGAAAAGATCAATGCAAATCCGATTTGCGGCTGAAAAATCAACACGCCGCCAGATTCGCGGCTGACAATTGACACTCGCCTGCAACGCAACCCGAAGATCAACCCCCAGGGCTGGAGAAACAACTCACTGCATCGCTGACGGAGGCCGGTGAGATCACAACCCACGCTGCGTGGTTTTCGGATCATCATGTGGATGGATTTCTGAACCAAACACCACTGGGCATTTAAAAACGATGCAAGGCCAGCCTGGACCCAAGAGTGTTGACCGGATTGACGCTTCGCTTTCCTATGGAGAGAAGAAATGACGCACACCAACCCGACTAAAGGAGAAACGACGCAAGGTCTCGCTTGTGAGTGATATCGACGCATCGCAAGCCCTTTTTGACGCACACTCGTCCGTGCAGGGTTATTTTTGATGTGCCAAGGTACATTTTCATGCTAACAGTGTTAGTGCGTGTATAAAATTACACGAAGACCCTTTTTGCATTTTTAGTGATAACTTGACTTGTGTATTGTGGATTTTTGTCGTTTTGGTCTTGTTTTGTTTAGATACATATTGTCTATTTTTCTAAACCTGTGTGGTGTCATTTTGTAGTGTTTTCATTAAGTTACTGTGTGTGTTGGTACAAATATTTTACACCTAGCACTCTGAAGTTAAGCCTACTGCTCGTGCCAAGCTACCAAGCCGGTAAAACAGGGGTTAGCTGAGGGTGATTCTCTTTTACCCTAACTAGAGTGAGGGTCCTTGCTTGGGCAGGGGGTAACCTGACTTACCAACCAAAGATCCCATTTCCAAAAAAGTGTAAATAGGTTAACCAGTGTTGCAAGAGATAGCCTTCCTACAGTGAAAACTTACTTCAGGAGCTTTTCATTGCCATCATATGTAAAACTTCAGTACACATTCCCTACTTTTTAAACATCATGCACCCCAATGGACAAAACATGTGAAGGAGATTTTGGAATCATTAAAACCAGTAATTGCTACCTCATTTTCTAGGGCCAGAAAATGCCAGAAATGTATAAATTGCAACAACGTAATTGGGTTGGGCTCCGTTGTTCACCCTAAAACTGGTCAATCTACGAAACTTCAACACACCTCAGATTGGAATACACTGTGTGCAATATATGCATCAAGTGCCCATGTAACTTTATGTATGTTGGCAAAATAGAGATGAAGATAAAAGTGCAGATAACTAAACATAAGAGCATGATACTGAATAACATAAATTCTTGTTTGGCTGCACCTTTGGAGGAACAATGGAGTCTGGAGGTGATTAAACCTAACCATGAAATCAACACACATAAAAGTTTGAATCAAAGAGAAACCTTTTGGATAAAAAAATTGATAGCTTTGTACCTCAAGGTCTTAAGGACAGACTGGAGATATTGTGTTACTTGACGGTAGGTAACTAGACGTATATTCCATACACATCTTTTACAATTGATTAGTTTCCCCACATTTTCTTCTTTCTTTTCCCATTGAGGCACAGCACACACGGTTACTTGAAGACAGTGGGGCAGTTTTCTATCGGGCAAAATCCTGTCATTAACACCTTTAGGTAGTGTTTGCAGATAGTACTGTATTGTCAATGGCAGCACGCTTGTTTTAGGAAGACCTCGCATTCACATTTCAGGTAATCATGCATGCATTTACTATGAGTGCTTTTTCATTGTCATTTGGTAAAATTCGAATCACTGAGCTCCATTTTCCATGTTCATTTCTTTAGCCAACAAACTAGCGGAGTATGGCTTACCGACAGAAATGGGTGCTGCTATGCACTATTTTATGAGTTTTGCTAGTTGAGTACGGCTTAACCATTTCACGGTTCTTTCAGAGACTGCTCATTATGGTGTTCGCATTAGTAGAGCAGCACAGGTCTTCCAGCTTGTCTTTGATGCTGGATTGATCATTCAAAGTATCTTCAGGCTGTTTGCCCAATTTAGACAGGACTTTGGAGTGGCGACCATCGGAATATGGAGAACATCTCACACTTTATTCATTAGTTGTGTCGATGCCATGTATTGACATCATTTTTTGTGAGTGATAATTTGCATATTTTCACAGTGAGATGCATGCTGATATATCCACTTCCTTTGACCTGTCATTGGCACTTTGGACACGGAGATAGCACTGGTGTCTTGGCACAAATTGGAATAGGTCATATTAACACTCGTATCGATAAGCCTTTTCAACTTTTGTAGGAGGTGATGGGTTTTAACCTAAGTTATGTGGAGAAATGTTTATCACTCTTACCATCACTCCAAAGGTTGTTTTCATTCGGTCGCTTGGGCAGTTCACTATAAGACACGGTTCTCTTTTTTACCAGATGCACGAAAGGCACTTATTATTACTTTTAAAAGATGGGTACATTCTAATGTCACTCAGCATAACATTCATGCATTGTTTTTCCTTCACTTCTTCAGACAACTTACTGTCCTAATTTGACCCTTGATGTTCCTTATTCCTTTTATAGTCACCCCAGATGAAGGGTTTTTCCCAAAATGCTTTTGGGTATGATGTCAATCATTTGCATAAGAAGATTGACTCAGTGATACATTGTGTTATCCAGATTCTACAGGTGTGGAGTAACATTTATATATGAATCACGAAAATTTAGCTCATCATTTGTTCCAATAAACTGTTTGAAACAGTGATAAACAATAGTCTTGTTTTGAAGAGGAATTTGTCAAGAAAGAAGGGATTAGAGACTAATCATATTGGAAGCTGATGGGCTAACGTAGTTGTGTGCTTTGTGTTTGGCCAACCTAGTGGATCAGCTATTCATGAATGACTGCACAAGCATTTGGCAGATCTCGTCCCATCACTCCACACTTAAATTCAGTTTATATTTGGTTTAATATTGTGATTTACATTTCATTTTTTCATTGAATGTTTGATTAAAAGGTGTAAGAGCATTATAACAATGTTGTTAAAAGGTTTATTTTGCCAGGTCAAATGGAAGTTAAAAACTGCACGACAGGCTGCAGTAGCAGTCCCGAGACATGTTTCACAGGGCTACATTAGTGGGTGGCACAATGAGTGCTGCAGCCCAGTACCCCATTTCATTTACAGGCCCTGAGAACATGTAGTGCCATTTACCAGGGACTTATGATAAATTAAATGCCTAATTCCGGTCTATGCCAATTTTACCATGTTTATCGAAAAGCGCAAAAGCACTTTACCACTGATAAGTAAGGAAAACTTGCATTGTGTCCTAAAAGTCATCAAACAACATATCAGCAAGGCAAGGCAAAACTCTGGGGTGACCCTGCAAGGCGTCATGTCCAACAATGACAGAAAAGTTAAATAGGAAATAGTTGACGGAAAGGACTGAAGCTAGAAAAAGAAAGAAAATAATTAATGAAAAACCAACCGCTTGATCAAATTCTTTAAAAATCGTGCTTTAAATGCACCAGTATGCACCCTTTTCCCCTCAGGAAAACAAATCGCACAGGTCTTAATAGAAATGGTAGGGAATGCGAACTTTGCTCTCTTGTTCAGTGTTACTTTGTTCAAAGTTGAGGGCAGTTTATGTTTCGGGCTACTCCTCTGTACGAAGACCACATCAAACATTCAGATGAAGATGAGAAAGTTGTGTTTTTACTGTTTTTCGGAAAGAAGCAAATCTTTGATTTCTTATGCGTCTGCTGCAGCGGATTACAAAGGAAGGATGGCTGCAGACCAGTGATGTAAAACATGTTTTACTTTAGCTGTAATGTTTCTTTTCTCCTCAGGTCTTGTGGAACACTAGAATGTTTTACTGGGGTTTTGGGAAATGTGGTTGTTTTCCACTGAGTGCTTTCAAGATAAGGCATGGCTTGCTACTTTATCCGTTTTCATGAAAGGAGGTGTTCTTAAGTCTGCTCGAGTTCCGAGTGATTAAGTTAGATGTTCTTTCGCCTTTCGGCACATGTGGGTGATTTATCTTTTACGTTGTTTACAGAGAGTGGTGCAGAAAAGAACATCAACTCTATAGTCTCAGCAAGTGAGCTATGAAGTGAGTTGCACTTCAATGCTTTGCTGACATTCCTCAAAACAATGGGAATATGTCCTGCAGTATGCGTTGATCAATTAACCATCTGTGTAAGCTGGCTAGTAGATCTTTTAGTGAATCATGAAACTTGCTTTCAACATTAATATTTAGGGTGCATAGACATGTAAGTTTACTAAGGGTCTTTGTTAAAGCCAAAACCAGATTGGCCAGGTGCATTACTAAATGTGCTTTTTGGCAATGGTTTAGTATGGATGATAACAATTTGTGTGTCTGACATTGGACAAATCTACATTCTGGTAGTCTGTAAATATAGTTCTTATATCACGACTCTGGCAGCTAAGATAAGAGCAACATCACTTCTGTCCACCTCCCAATGTAGGTTTTCAAGATGAATTTATGCACATCTGGTACAAGCTCATATATAGGGGTTGTACAATCCTGACTCTATCTAGTTTCTCCAAGGGTTACTGTATCAAGAGAATGAAATAATATAGAAAAATGTTGCATGACTGCCACAAATGTGAGTTTTATAAATATCAAGCAAGCATCCGTATTCTGCAAATAACTGCCTGATCTGAAACTGTTTGTCTCTGGACTTAATGTACATGTACCTAATTGATCCCAATTCTCAAAGAAGTTAGTAAATCTGCACCTGGAGGTTTATGACCTCACATGAGTATAAACAAACTCCTTTCAGGAATTCACACATTTTTTTCTAGGTTATGCATGGGAAACTGTATTTGTCACAAATTTTCAGCTATTCTGGAAAATGTTTGATTTTTTTTCTAATGCAGGAATATACTCTTTTATATTCTTGTAATAAAAAAATTGGCAAGCTCTAACTTATTAGGTTTTTTCTGCTCAGCCCTTGCATAATCTCGTCTGTTAAAAAAAAAAAAATCTTGAAAGGGGCTTAGATCCGCCCATTACTTACCTTTACTTACCATTCATTGGAATCAACATCACTCTAGTTTCCATGCTTCTGATTGGTCAGCACAGTCTGCTTTCACTTTGCACACTTTGCATATTGTCCTGTTTTGCTTGTTCATGCTGTGGAGCATGGCCCAAGTACAGCTTTCGGTCACTACCCAGTGTCCTTCCACTGGCCACACCCTTTGGAAGGCAGTTTTAAAAAATTTGGTATCTAGCACTCCATATGATTGCATCTACAGGCCATCTCCTCTCCTCAGCGCTCTTCCCACATTGTTCCAAGCACACCTCTCACTCGTGGTTGTCCTCATTAGTGCTCCCTCCCCCCCTATTAATTGGCCATTTCCTACCCACTCTTGCCTTGCTGATTAACCTGTCTCCATACTAATTTGTTTGTTTTTGATCTGGGCATGATGAGTTCATTTTAGTAAGCTTAGTATGACTGTTGTTTAAATCTTAAAAATGCAAACACCAAATACTATGCTTTTATGTATATATTTTAAGGATTTGATACATGTTGTTTCGGCTACAAGAAGCCACCATTTTTGTGACAGAAGGAGGCTCTTGAAGATAGGGGCTGGTAAGCCATGCATAGAGAATCGTAAGACAGATGATGAGATTCAAATAATGACTACGTTTTAGAAGCATGTAATTGTGACAGAGCAACCAGCATATTCACACACACCTATGACAATCTGAGGCACACTGATTTGGTGAGAAAAGTGTTCCTTAAGTGAACGGCAAAATCAGTGCTGCGGGCCCACTAATACCATTAAGTTTACAGTCCCTGAGCACAGGCAGTGTCAATCTACTAGGACTTACAGGTAAATTGAATGTTAAATTGGACATAAGCCAATTCTACAATATTGTAAGGATAAAGCACGAGCCCTTTAGCACTGGTTAGCAGTGGTAAAGTGGGCAGCGAGCTAAGGCCAAAGATTTAAGTCAGCAAAACATGAGGTCTTGAAGGCAAAAGGGTAGAGGAAAAATGACACCAAGGATGCCAGGTCTAACTGGTGGATCATCTGCACTGTATAGTTCATTACTTACCTATTCACAGAGTATTCACAGAGTACCCTCAAGAGCTACTCTCACTCATTTGCCTCATTTCTATTGATGTATTCCATTTACCACCTTCAACAAAATACCACAATGCTTTGTTGAATTCAAGTACTTAGCAAAATATGTTAAATTCTATATTGATGGGTGCTGAAATGTTGTTGTTATTTGCTATTCACATGTTCAAACAAGTGTTGGCAAAGCCAATAGGTCTGGTATTCTCCTCCAGCCTTTTAGCAATTTCTGTTTTGTTTTTTTCATTGGTTTTGCAAAATGTCATTTTTTGGGACGCTACTGGGCCCTCACCAAATCAATAAAATGGCTAAAGGCAAAATAGCTTTTTTGGTTTACAAATGTACACATTGCCATAGTAGTGCCTAGGACTGAAGGGAACGACTTTGCTTCTAGATGTGCTTCTTGTGAAGAGGATACAGTAAATCATAATGAAGTCAGTCAATTATTGAAGTGCGTGACACATTGCTCCTTGATATATGCTGGAGTGGGTAGGAAAAAGCGAATTACCCAGTCACAGACTAATGAATGATGGCTGCTTGAATACCCCTATTGGTAACTATGTTATACATACTTTTAATAAAATCAAAAGGTCTTGGCTAGAACCAATCTTTAAAAAGCCACTTGATCTGGTATTGGTTGCCAGCCTCTTGCCTTTCAAAATGAGGGCAATAAAGTAAAAATGGAAGGAAGAAAAAAGGCAAGGAAGGGAAGAAGGAAGGAAAACCTGAAGGCAGGAATATGGGGAAAAAAGGAAAGAAGGGAGATAAAAAGAAGGAAAGAAAAGGAAAGAACAAAGGAAAAAAAGAAAGCAAAGGAATAAAAAAAGAAAAAAGAAAAAGGGAAAGAACAGAAGACAAAATGAAGCAAGGAAAGAAAGATAGAATGAAAAGGCAAAAAAGAAAGTAGGAAATTAGAAAGGAAAGAAGGAAAAAGAAAGAATGAAAAGACTAAAAAGAAAGAAGACTATAAAGAAGGCAAAAAGGAAAGAATTCATAAAAGAAGGAAAGAAAGCAAAAAGAAAGAAGGAAAAACAGAAAGAGAGAATGCAAACTAAAAAAAGGAAAGGAGAAAGGAAAAAAAAGCAGTAAGGCAATGAGAAGAGAAGAAAAGATGGAAAGAAAAAGAAAGCCAAAAAGAAAAAAAAGGAAAATAGACAAAATGAAAGAAAGAAGGAATAAAGAATGAAATAAGGCAAACAGAAAGGAAAAAAGGCAAGGAAAGAAAGCAAAAAGAAATAAAGAAAGAATGCTAAAGAAAGAAGCAAATAATGCACAAAGAAAGAAGGAATGAAAGAAGGAATAATGCCAAGGTAATATAGGAAAGAAGGAAAGAAAAAGAAAAGACAAAAAGAAAGAGTAAGAATGAAAGGGAAAGGGAACATAGGAAAAAATGAAACGAAGAAGGAACTGAAGGCAAAAGAGAAAGAAAGAAGAAAAAACAAAAGAAGGCAAAACAGGAAGAAAGAGGGAAAGAAGATAAAAATGAATGAAGATAATAGCTTTTTTGGTTTACAAATGTACACATTGCCATAGTAGTGCCTAGGACTGAAGGGAACGACTTTGCTTCTAGATGTGCTTCTTGTGAAGAGGATACAGTAAATCATAGTGAAGTCAGTCAATTATTGAAGTGTGTGACACGTTGCTCCTTGATATATGTTGGAGTGGGTAGGAAAAAGCGAATTACCCAGTCACAGACTAATGAATGATGGCTGCTTGAATACCCCTATGGGTAACTATGTTATACATACTTTTAATAAAATCAAAAGGTCTTGGCTAGAACCAATCTTTAAAAAGCCACTTGATCTGGTATTGGTTGCCAGCCTCTTGTCTTACAAAAAGAGGGCAATAAAATAAAAATGGAAGGAAGAAAAAAGGCAAGGAAGGGAAGAAGGAAGGAAAACCTGAAGGCAGGAATATGGGGAAAAATGAAAAGAAGGAAGATAAAAAGAAGGAAAGAAAAGGAAAGAACAAAGAAAAAAAAGAAAGCAAAGGAATAAAAAAGAAAAAGGGAAAGAACAGAAGACGAAATGAAGCAAGGAAAGAAAGATAGAATGAAAAGGCAAAAAAGAAAGTAGGACATTAGAAAAGAAAGAAGGAAAAAGAAAGACTGAAAAGACTAAAAAGAAAGAAGACTAGAAATAAGGCAAAAAGGAAAGTATTCATAAAAGAAGGAAAGTAAGCAAAAAGAAAGAAGGAAAAACAGAAAGAGAGAATGCAAACTAAAAAAAGGAAAGGAGAAAGGAAAAAAAGGCAGTAAGGCAATGAGCAGAGAAGAAAAGATGGGAAGAAAAAGAAAGCCAAAAAGAAAAAAAAAAGGAAAATAGACAAAATGAAAGAAAGAAGGAATAAAGAATGAAATAAGGCAAACCGAAAGGAAAAAAGGCAAAAAAGGAAAGAAAGAAAGCAAAAAGAAGTAAAGAAGGAAGGCTAAAGAAAGAAGCAAAGAATGCAAAACGAAAGAAGGAATGAAGGAATAATGCCAAAGTAATATAGGAAAGGAGGAAAGGAGGAAAGAAAAAGAAAAGACAAAAAGAAAGAGTAAGAATGAAAGGGAAAGGGAACATAGGAAAAAATGAAACAAAGAAGAAAATGAAGGCAAAAGAGAAAGAAAGAAGAAAAAACAAAAGAAGGAAGAGAGAGGGAAAGAAGACAAAAATGAATGAAGATAAGAGAAAGAAGGAAAGACAAAATGTAAAAGAAAAGATAGCAACAAGGACATAAGGAAGGCAAACATTGGAAGAAAGAAGGCAAAAAATAAAAGGCAGAAAAAAGAATATACAGGCGAGAAGAAAAAAGAAAGAAAGAAAAAGTAAGTAAGAAAGAATGAAACAAAGGATAGAAAAAAAGAGTGAGTTACAAGTGTACTGCCAATGAAACATATTAAAGTTTGATTGTCTTCCTGAGCAAAGTTTATTATCTATTGGTGAAACAGAGTCTAGGAACACAATAGTATATGCTGTGAAATAGCTGCAGTCTAATAAGCAAAGTCAATGCAAAAGTCATTGAACACAGCATTGGCAGGAGACAGGAACTGATAAAGAGGGAATGTACTCTGCGTTCACTTCAGAGGTGCCCTGTTATCAATTAAGGCAACACTAAATAAATTATGAAGTAAGAACAAACACACTGGCACTAAAGGGAACTGTCTTGTGTGTGGATGTCCACATTGTGAAATGGCAAAATACAGTCACTCAAGGTGAAGTTAACAAGTGGCTTAAGCAAGCTGAACCTTTGCCTCATGCTGCATGCTCTAGTGCAGCGAAAGCAAAAGGTTAATGACACAACAACAGGCTAATGGATGAAGAGAAGTGGCTGAAAGTCCTTTCAGGTAAGTATATGACTTTTCTAACACCACACCAAAAAATAACATCTGTTTTTACCTTTGTATCGCTGCCAACATTAGTCCCAGTAAACTATCTGCCCGGTTTTGTAGATTATAAAGAGTCACAGTGGTAACAACATTTGACTAAAATAGGTATTATGCTGAACACCATCCTTGCATCAGAGGTTCTTCATGTGACTACTAAAGGAGTGATTTACAATGGCCAAGCTGTTTGGTCTTTGGAAAAAGCCCTGGTTACTGTGTTGAGAGGACAGATTTGTGAAAAAAACATAATGTGTCTAACTACTTGGGGGTGGGAGTGAGCTTTAGGTGAACACTTCCATAATGGTTCTGTACTTTAGAAAGAATAAGCATCTCCTACTTTTGAACGTTGCCCTCTCTGCAGAGTCACCCCTAAGCAGGTTGTCTACCTACTCCCCTATTTGCTGAATTCGTTTTTGCTGGCCTTAGGATTCTGCTCACTTTTCAGTTGTTAACCGTGCTCAACTGCTTGTGCTCTTTCCCTAAACATGGTAACATTGGCTTATACCTAATTGGCATGTTTAATTTACTTATACGTTCCTAGAAAAGTGCACAGCATGTGCCCAGTGCCTGTAAATTAAATGCTACTAGTGGACTAATTGTGTCACCCATTTAAGTAGTCCTCTAAACATGCCTTAGACCTGCCATAACAGAAACTGTATGTCTAGTTTTAAACTGATATTTGCAACATGGCAAAATAAGCATTTTTGCCAGGCCCTAGCCTTCCTTTTCAATGCAACTAGGTCCCCCCTAGAGTAGGCCCTGGATAGCCCCAAGGGCAATGTGCAGTGTATTTAAAAGATTGGACATGTACTTTTCTGTCTTACATGTCTTGGTAGTGAAAAATTCCTAAATTTGTTGTTTGCAACCGCAAGGCCTGTGTCTCCCATAGGATAACTTTCTAGTTGCATTATTACATTTTATAAGTGTAATTTCTAAATGGGAACTGTTAATCCCTTCAAGCTTGGTGTCTCTGAAATCCTAATTTAAAATCCTAATTTATGGTAAAGTTGGAGTGTAAGTTAATTCTGAGAATGCTACTTTTAAAGTTGGCATTTTCTTGCTTTAGCCATTTTGTGTCTGAAGCCTGCCTGGGTCACATGACTGCGTGTAGTTGGCAGTTGGGCTTTGTGTATTCCTTCTAGACAATTGGAGCGTAGGCATGACTCAATGGACCATTACTGGCAGGATGGGAGGGACGGGATGGACCCAGCGTCGCTTACATATGACTAGGCATTTACCCTGTGATTAGTCTGGAGCCAGGGCACGGAAGGCAGGGCATATGTGCACTTCTAGAACCTTCTCCCCACTTAAAAGGCACAACTGTGTATAAAGGGAGAACCTCAGACACCACCAGTTGAGTGCACTTTCTGGACCTGTTGATACTCTGCCAGGAAGAAGGACTGCTATGCTGATGAAAGGACTGCCACTCTGATGAACTGCTACTCTGAAGGAGCCACTGTCTTGCGGTGCTGACCTACCGCTGTTTGCCTGGGGAAAAAGAACTGGACTTGCAGCTTCATCTTGAGCCCAGGAACCCAGAGTGACTCAAAGGGCTAGTCTGTTGGCCTCCTGATCTGAGCTTCATGGACAGTTCCCAACATCCTAAACACGTCTTCACAGAGTTTCTGACCATCAAAAGGAGCCTCTCAATCCTAGCCAAGTGGTGTCACTCATGTGTTCTTTAATTCAAGCTTTTGGGCTCTTCATAAACATGAATGGGTCCTTTCACATCGGAAGAGTATTTACCAAGACATTTTTTTAAATTATTTTAATTTTGTTTCTTGCTGGCATATAGTGTGGGCTAGGGAATGCAGGACAAGTCCATGTGAGATTAATGAATAAGACCATAAGAACACTTGACTTTGTGGAATTGTGAAGAACCCATGTTATTTATGTTGCCTTCTGTTTTTAATCTATATTTAGTATTATTCTCTGGTGTTTCACTGTTTGGGACTCAAAATACTGTAGGCCATTGATGTTATTTTTATTGTTTTTTCACAGTATCACTGCTGCTATGCTAGATATATTTTTAGGGTGTGTGGGTGGCGTTAAATTCATGCCACATACATGTCATTTTTGTGTGCATGTGCCTGTTGGTAGCTGTGGTGGTGTTAGGTCAAGGGGTCTAGGCCCTTACTGCCGGACACTTTCTTTTGTTCTCAGCCACCGCCATCCCACATGCTTTTCCACCACTGTGTGTGTGTTTGTGTGTGTATGATGGTTTAAATAATGTTAATTTCAGAAACTTTAAAATGTCTTTAGTGGGGCGATTGTTGCACAGGGTTGTTTTTGTTATGGGTATTGAAAGGTTTACTTAAAAATGCCTCGGTTAGTTTCCATATTGCTGAAATATTTTTTTTGATTTTTTTTTTTAATTCCCATGGCTGTTTTACTGGTGGGGTGTATACATCCATGATTGGGAGCATTGGCTCGAACACTTGGCTATTTCCTGTCCACCGTTTTCCAATATTTGAGTTTTTCTTGAGGGATGTATTAGGTAAATGCCAGCACACCTTTTAGGTCACAGTTTCAATTACATTCAATAGAAAACGCAGCCTAGCTCCACCACAAATTCTGGCTTAGACTCTTTAAGAAAGCTGGACTCTCCAATTTGTGATTTCTTTATCCTTAGGCCACGTAAGGACCCCATGGCAGACTACACAGTTTACTACCAACAAGTGCATCACGGGAAGCCAAGCTTCTGTCTGCTATGTTGCTGGGGGCCAATTGGCCCATATGGAAACATTTACATTCAATCCCACGGAAAGAGCACCTAAAAAGATGACTTTTGCTGAGACAAAAAACTGAACAGCTAGCAGATGCTGATGAAGATGATGTTGTCATCAGAAACAGCCCTGTGGCTTGTGGTGTGTACTCATTACCAGAAGCAACCTCAGGTAGGCACAATAAAAAAAATAATGCCATGGTCACCAAAGTGTCCAAAAGTCTACCTTTGCAGAGGTCACTTGGGATGGGATTGTGTCAAACCAGATTATGGGCCTGATTACGGAGGGGTTTCCACCGACTGAATAAAGGTATGGTGATCAAGCACCCATTTTAATTCTGCTTTAAATGGCATACAATTTTACAGTTATGGATCATCTCAATCAACTAAGTGGATAGAACACGTTGCTGCTGTACCTCCCAGGAATGGCAAATACAAAAGCTACCTTTGATTGTTCATTAGGAAAACATGCCAGCTTACTCCATTGGCATAGTAGCTTTTTCCGAGTTGCCAGTGTGCTTGATTTAAATCCTGGAAATATCAAAAACCAACCCTAAGACAGCTTGGTTGTAGTAATGCTTTTAGTGCTGTTATTACGACCTTAACGGAGGGGTTTCCTCCATCACAAATGTTGCAGATATCCCATCTGCCGTATTATGATCCCATCATATTATAATGAGATCATAATACGGCAGACAGGATATCCGTCACATTTGTGATAGAAAAAAAACCCTCCGTCAAGGTTGTAATGAGGCCCATAATCTGGTCCATGGATATAGTTGAAAAACAAGCTGAACCCCTCAACTGCTGGAACATTCCATGCTGATACAGTGAATAAAAGGGCAGTGCAGTTCATTCATTCTACTACAGACTTGAGGACCAGTTTACACCCTACAGTCTACAGCTGCATATCTGCACTGGGTCTCCTTTAAGGGGGTTAAGCAAAGGATAGTTGCTGGCATCACCATCGCAGATGCCCATTACTATTGCTTTCTGAAGTAGTTGTTGGCATGCAACAAATGTTCTCCATGGAGAAAGCATTCACAGCTACCAGCATCCTGGTATAATTCAGTACCAGAGTCCATAAATGTCCTCTACCTGGAGGTCTAAAAATGTGATACATTTCCTCCAACAATGTCTAATACTGTCAAAGCTGTGGCAGTGCTGGGTTTAGCTCATGACATCAATCTATGTGTGTAGGAATTATTTACATAAGAAGTAATAGCCCATGACATACTGCTCTCCTGTCATAAGATTAGCACACATTTCAGTCATTCCTTCAAAGCCCGGATGCAGTTAAGGATCATTTAACATACTTATAAAGTCCCTGTAAAAGCCCTCATGCAGGAGGCCCCAAATCACTGAATCTCCACCTTCTACATGCTGCACAATCTGTTGAGCAACAGAAGTCCACAAATGATTGTGCTGCAAAGTAGAAGGGAAACAACTGTCAATGCCATCACAATGGAAGTTAAAAAACTTGGGCTAATAAAATGCCTGATTCCAATACAAGTGCCTTTTTTCAGAATTTCATACTGGAAGTCAGCAAGGAGAATTGTACAATGAGGCAAGCCATTACATTGTGGCACTTGATGCAGATACATTTGCGTAAAGTGGAAAAACTGCACACCAATGTCAATGAAGAAATGGCTTTCTTGTTGAACAGCTTAATTCTTCAGTGTCATAAACATTTTAGGCTGCAGAAAGAGATTGTATGCCCCAAAGAGTACGCGTGCCACTAAACTGGGATTCCATTACAAACAGGGGATGCCTATTTTCATTCATTACACTGCCCTGGATGTCTTCTTTTATATAAATTGCAACCTCATTAAAGTAATAGAACTGGAAGACAAAAGAATGGAACTACAAGGGCAAAAAAGGAACTGAAGTGCTGTCCCCATTAACCTAGGAAGAGCACAGTGTTGTATTCAAGCTCAGAAGCATGCAGCAACTGCATCACCAGCACCCACCACCAATAAAAAATGTTTTATTCCAAAACACACCTGCTAATAAATTAACAGCACTAAAACCATCACTACAGCCAAGTTGTCTTAGGGTTGGTTTTTGATAGTTCCAGGACTTAAAACAAGCACACTGGCAACTTGGAAAAAGCTACTATGCCAATGGAGTAAGCTGCCTTGTTTTCCTAATTAACAATCAAAGGTAGCTTTTGTATTGTCATTCCTGGGAGGTACAGCAGTAATGTGTTCTATTCTCTTAGTTGATTGAATTGATCCATTACTTTAAAATTGCATGGCATTTAAAGCAGAATTAAAATGGGTGCTTGATCACCATACCTTTATTCAGTTGATGGATACAGAGTTGCTTAATGTACGACAGGGAAGAAAGTACCTCATTACAAATATATAACCATGTTTGATCGTCTGGTAGCTGAAGCAGGCTGGCCAGAAAACAAAAGGAGCTCCTAGTTTTATAGGGGACTTCGGGACAAATTGAAAGATGTTTTGGCCCAGGCAGTTGATGCTTCCAAAAAGTCTAGGGAACTAATAAATCTAGTGGTTACATTAAACCATTGTCTCACTGAATACCACCATGGTAGAAGATGGCCTGATACAATGATTGTAATTTACTAGGAGAAAAAGACTGACCCTGAAAAGACGGACACGCCTGAACCTATGCAGACTGGAAGTCTCAGGGGCCCAATAAGTGAAGAAGAGCAACAAAGATGTAGGTTATTAAGGCTCTGTGTATACTGTGGCAATAAGGGACACTTTATACGTGACTGTTCTCTGAAAGCCAAGAAAATAAATGGAGAGTCTGGAAACTAGGAAACTGGGAACCTGGAGAGGTAAGCGTTTCAGGTTTTCAGTATTGTCGAGCCTCAGAGTCTCTGGCTCAGACATCTTCCATTCATCAGTATTGTCATTTTTTTGACTGCTCCATTGACTTGGGATGGGGGTTTTGCTTCTTTTCAGATTTTGGTTGATTCCGGGCCAACTGACAATTTTATAGATAAATCATTAGTTTCTCAGCATCTGATTCCAATTGTGCCCAAAGAACACATTGCTGAAGTAGAAACTATTGATGGCAGTGCCCTGAAGTCAGGTCCCATCACCCATTCTACTTCTGAGGTGTTGCTACCTATTATGGAAAATCCCATTGAGAAAACTAACTTTGATTTGATTCAAGCACCATAGTTCCAAGCCATATAGGCTGTAAACCCACAATCCAGAAATGGATTGGGGAAGGTGTTCCATTACACTTCATTATGCATTTTGTAAGGAGCACTATTTGGTCCTACCCCTCATAGTGAATTCAAGAAGTCTGTAGCTGCGCTGACTGAAGATTCTATTCCTCAGATTCCCCCTTGGTATCAGGTCCTTGCAGAGGTATTTGATAAGCAAAAGGCCACTACCGGCATTATGATTGTCAAATGTATCTCCTCCCTTGTGCTCATATTCCATGTAGCGGAATATATGCCCTGATCAAGCCAGAAAACATCCATCTTAGAAAATATCTTGATGACATGATTCCTCAGGCCATCCCGTTGTCCTGCCTCTTCTCCTTTGTTTTGTCTACCTAAACAGCAGGGATGGGTGAGTTACACACCTGTACTGACTACAGAGCTCTTAACAATGTAACTGTCTACAATCATTACCCCTTACCACTTATTTCCAGCTTACTTGACAAGGTTAAGAATATTACAGTATTTACCAAGATAGATTTGTCGGGTGCTTATCATTTGGTGCCAGTCAGGGAAGGAGGTGAATGGAAGACAGCATTTCGTACTAAGTTTGGTTTATTCTTGTAATGGTCTTTCGGTTATGTAATGTACCTGCAGCTTTTCAGTTTTTTATTAATGAGGTCTTGAGGGATTTTTTGGGATGTTTGTGCTGTGGTCTATGTTAATGATATCCTGTTATATTCAAGTTCTATGTCAGAACATGAGAAATATGTAAGAGCTATAATATACCTACTACAAGAGAATCAATTGTTTGTGAAACTAGAAAAATGTGAATTCTGTATTCTTAAAGTTTCCTTTTAAGGAAATGTTTTTTTCGGCACAAGGGGTTAGCATGGATCCACAAAAAGTTTCAGCCATCCAATCTGCAATTAAAATCGCTGAAATCAATGCAGAAGGTAGACCGCTTGTTAGGGTTTGCCAATTTCTTTACGTGTTTTACCACTTTTCTACCCTGGTAGCTCTTTTCACACTGAAGAAGGGGGTGGTTTTTCACTGGAATGAGGATGCAGAGCAGGCTTTTCAGTAACTAAAGATTGTCTTTACCAGTGCCCCTATCCTACAAACCATCCTTAACACTTCACAACCTTTTACTGTGGAAGCAGATGTTTCTGACGTAGCTGTCAGTGGGGTTCTTTCGTAGTTAAAGTGTCAGGAAGGCTTCATCCCACAGCCTATTTTGCACAGCAAATTTAGCCCTGAAGAAAACTATTCTGTAGGGGGTAAAGAACTGTTAGCTATCAAAAAGGCTTCTGAAGAGTGGAGACATTACATACTGTCACAGTGATTACCGATCATAGGAATCTATAGTTTCTGAAATCAGCAAAGGCCTTACCTATGCAACAACTGAGGTGGCCAAAATTTGTCTCTGAATATGACTATGTAGTGCAATTACAAGGTGATTGTTAGCATGTTAAGGCTAATGCATTGTCACGGTTTTGTTTTGAAGTTCAAAAATAGGAGCAGTGGTCTCTGAGGAAACCTTTTTAACAGAGGTAGCTGCAACACAAAATATGACAGAAGAAAAAGACATTATATACAGACATGACAGAAAATAATCAATGTACACTACATTCACGGGGGTTTGTTTGTTCCTACCCTAGCTTTACAACAATGGGCTTTGTGCTGGTCCCACACACAAATTTTGAGCAGGTCCTCCATGTGAAAAGAAGACATTAGAGCTTTTGGTGGCACCTCTGGTGGCCTACTCTTCTCCCAGGTACATAACAGTTTGTCTAAAGATGTAGAATTTGTGTACAAAGCAAAGACATACATCAGGCACCCACAGGGCTCTTGGCCCCACTTACTACGCCATCAGTTCCCTGACATGCCCTTTCCATGGGTTTCATTGTAGATCTTCCTAAAACTGAGCAGGGTCACACAGTAATACTAGAATTGTTATCTAAGATGGCTCACTGTCGTTCCTTACAGAGCCTGCCTACTTATAGGGAATTTGCAGATATCTTTTTGCAATCAATTGTCCACCTACATTGTCTTCCATTAGTAATTGTATTTCATTGTGGCCTACAGTTTATTTCATGGTTTTCAAAAGCTTTGTGTGGGGTGTTGCAAATTGATGTCCACTTGTCTACTGGTTATCATTCTCAAACTGATGGCCTAACAGAGTAAACCTGTGTTTGGAACAAAATATAAGGTGTCAGGTATTGAACAATGCTGCCACTTGGGGCACATTTATTAGGGTAGCTGAATTTGCCTATAATACCTCACAACATTGTTTTACTAAACTTTCTCCTTTTCAGTGTAACAATGGTTTTCATCCCTGATTTTTGTTATACTCCTCTTCCTCTGCTTCAGATGTACCAGCGGCTTAATACTATCAAGAACAAATTAAAGACTAATAGCAAAAAGCACAAAATGATTTAGAACAGACAAAAAAGGTGTATAAATAGAATGCTAATAGACTTCGCAAAACAGGTCTGGACTATCAGGTTGGGACGCAGGTAACTATCCATGCAACATATTGATTTGAAGGGACCTCGCAAATTCCAACCACAGTACAGAGTCCCTTTTCCTATATTTAAGAAAATCAATGAAGTCGCTATGAAACTAGAATTGCCTCTAAGATGAAAATGCATCCCGTGTGCCACGTCCCTTTATTGAAACCAGTAACTCAGGGCATTGTTATTCAGCCTAAGCCTTCAATTATTATTGTGGACAATAAGCCTGAATTGGAAAGTGGAAGCAATATTAGACTCAAAAGGAGTATGACACAAGCTGTACTATTTGATTCAATGGAAAGCATATTGTCCAGAAGACTGCACCTGGGAAGTGGCAGGTCATGTGCACGCCCCCTGTCTATTGCATGTGTTTCATCATCAACATCAAAATAAATCCAAGCCTGTGGGGTGCAATGGGAGGGAATGTACTGTCGGGACTGTTCAAACATTGGACCTGGAATGGCTGGTTCCTTTAAATGGTTGAGCGTGTAGCCTTTAAGGCTGCTTACCGCACCACAGGAAGCCATTCCTGTTGTGAATACTCACCTGACTTCCTTGTTCCCTGCGCCCTCGGATTCCTGGCTTTCTTCCATCGCATTCAGCCATTGTTGGCATCGGGTTGCATCATTTTCCAGTGCACCATCGCTTTCTTAAACTAATCACCTCCTCAAAAACCTGCAGAGACAAAAGTAACATCCATGCATTAAGCCACCAACTGTTCCTCATAGGGTAGGGTGCAATTGTGCTTAAAATTCAACGAACATACGTTTTGGATTAATTTCTTTGATTCAGATTTTTAAGAAGGCGTGATTGACTTGAACCTGAGAGAAAACAAGTTTTTCGTTGAGACCAATACATAAGAGCCTGACAATACATGGCTTCATATTTTAAAGGTTTTGGTGAGAAACCAGATAGGCCACTTCCTGTACAGATTGATGATATGATTTCAAAAATGGATTTACAAATGGGCAATCATAACAAAACAGACAACATTGCAAACATAATGTGACGCAAGTGCAATATAAGATTGTAAGAGGAGGATGCAAATAATACAAAACGTTCTCAAAATAGAACAGTGCATTAAGAATATATAACAGTGGTTGCTTACACACTCATTAAGCGCAAAATGACCCCTTTGCTAACTAGTGTTTAGAGACATGTCAATCGTAAAAAGCATTTACAAAGCACAGAGGTAGCCCCTCTGTTAAAAAAATGCTGCTCCATTTTTATAGTTTTCGCTTCATAATTCTATTAGC